>NW_006772681.1:1866809-1899492 GCF_000442215.2 Lipotes vexillifer | reverse complement strand
AAAAAATTCAAAAAAAAAAGAAAAATTTTTCCAAAAAAAAAAAAAAATGGGTAAGGGAAAAACTAGGAAACCCAAAAACCAAAAAAAAAAAAAAAAAAAAAAAAAAGAAAGCTGGAGTAGCAATTCTCATATCAGATAAAGCAGACTTTAAAATAAAGAATGTTACAAGAGAAAAGGAAGGACACTACATAATGATCAAGGGATCAATCCAAGAAGATATAACAATTTTAAATATATATGCACCCAACAGAGGAGCACCTCAATACATAAGGCAACTGCTAACAGCTATAAAAGAGGAAATCGACAGTAACACAATAATAGTGGGGGACTTTAACACCTCACTTACAGCAATGGACAGATCATCCAGATAGAAAATTAATAAAGAAACAGAAGCTTTAAATTATACAACAGTCCAGATAGATTTAATTGATATTTATAGGACACTCCATTCAAAAACAGCAGATTATACTAACCTCTCAAGTGCACACAGAACATTCTCCAGGATAGATCACATCTTGGGTCACAAATCAAGCCTCAGTAAATTTCATAAAATTGAAATCGTATCAAGCATCTTTTCTGACCACAATGCTATGAGATTAGAAATAAATTACACAGAAAAAGATGTAAAAACACCAACACATGGAGGCTAAACAATACGTTACTAAATAACCAAGAGATCACTGAAGAAATCAAAGAGGAAAGCAAAAAATACCTAGAAACAAATGACAATGAAAACACGACGATCCAAAACCTATGGGATGCAGCAAAAGCAGTTCTAAGAGGGAAGTTTATAGCAATACAAGCCTACCTCAAGAAACAAGAAAAATGTCAAATAAACAATCTAAGCTTACACCTAAAGGAACTAGAGAAAGAAGAACAAACACAACCCAAAGTTAGCAGAAGGAAAGAAATCATAAATACCAGAGCAGAAATAAATGAAATAGAAACAAAGAAAACAATAGCAAAGATCAATGAAACTAAAAGCTGGTTCTTTGAGAGGATAAAGAAAATTGATAAACCATTAGCCACACTCATCAAGAAAAAGAGGGAGAGGACTCAAATCAATAAAATTAGAAATGAAAAAGGAGAAGTTACAACATACACCGCAGAAACACAAAGCATCCTAGGAGACTACTACAAGCAACTCTATGCCAGTAAAATGGACAGCCTGGAAGAAATGGACAAATTCTTAGAAAGGTATAACCTTCCAAGACTGAACCAGAAGAAATAGAAAATATGAACAGACCAATCAAAAGTAATGAAATTGAAACTGTGATTAAAAATCTTCCAACAAACAAAAGTCCAGGACCAGACGGCTTCACAGGTGAATTATATCAAACATTTAGAGAAGAGCTAGCACCCATCCTTCTCAAACTCTTCTAAAAAATTGCAGAGGAGGGGCTTCCTTGGTGGCGCAGTGCTTGAGAGTCTGCCTGCCGATGCAGGGGACACGGGTTCGTGCCCTGGTCCATGGAGATCCCACATGCCGCAGAGCGGCTGGGCCCATGAGCCATGGCCGCTGAGCCTGTGCTCCGCAACGGGAGAGGCCACGACAGTGAGAGGCCCGCGTACCTCAAAAAAAAAAAAAATTGCAGAGGAAGGAACACTCCCAAACTCATTCTATGAGGCCACCATCACCCTGATACCAAAACCAGACAAAGATACTACAAAAAAAGAAAACTACAGACCAATATCACTGATGAATATAGATGCAAAAATCCTCAACAAAATACTAACAAACAGAATTCAACAGCACATTAAAAGGATCATACAACATGATCAAGTGGGATTTATCCCAGGGATGCAGTATTCTTCAATATATGCAAATCAATCAATGTGATACACCATATTAACAAACTGAAGAATAAAAACCATATGATCATCCCAATAGATGCAGGAAAAGCTTATGACAAAATTCAACACCCATTTATGATAAAAACTCTCCAGAAAGTGGGCATAGAGGGAACCTACCTCAACATAATAAAGGCCATATACGACAAACCCACAGCAAGCATCATTCTTAATGGTGAAACACTAAAAGCATTTCCTCTAAGATCAGGAACAAGACAAGGATGTCCACTCTCACCACTATTATTCAACATAGTTTTGGAAGTCTTAGCAACGGCAATCAGAGAAGAAAAAGAATAAAAGGAATACAAATTGGAAAAGAAGTAAAACTGTCACTGTTTGCAGATGACATGATACTACACATAGAGAATCCTAAAGATGCCACCAGAAAACTCCTAGAGCTAATCAATGAATCTGGTAAAGTTGCAGGATACAAAATTAATGTACAGAAATCTCTTGCATTCCTATACACTAACAACAAAAAATCTGAAAGAGAAATTAAGGAAACACTCCCATTTACCATTGCAACAAAAAGAATGAAATACCTAGGAACAAACCTACCTCGGGAGACAAAAGACCTGTATGCAGAAAACTATAAGACAATGATGAAAGAAATTAAAGATGACACAAACAGATGGAGAGATATACCATGTTCTTGGATTGGAAGAATCAATATTGTGAAAATGACTATACTACCCAAAGCAATCTACAGATTCAATGCAATCTCTATCAAGTTACAAGTGGCATTTTTTATGGAACTAGAACAAAAAAATCTTAAAATTTGTATGGAGACACAAAAGACCCCGAATAGTCAAATCAGTCTTGAGGGGAAAAAATGGAGGTGGAGGAATCAGACACCCTGACTTCAGACTATACTACAAAGTTATAGTAATCAAGACAATATAGTACTGGCACAAAAACCAAAATATAGATCAATGGAACAGGACAGAAAGCCCAGAGATAAACCCATGTACCTATGGTCAACTAACCTATGACAAAGGAGGCAAGGATATACAATGGAGAAAAGACAGCCTCTTCACTAAATGGTGCTGGGAAAACTGGACAGCTCCATGTAAAAGAATGAAATTAGAACACTCCCTAATACCATACACAAAAATAAACTCAAAATGGATTAAAGACCTAAATGTAAGACCGGACACTATAAAACTCTTAGAGGAAAACATAGGAAGAACACTCTTTGACATAAACCACAGCAAGATTTTTGATCCACCTCTTACAGTAATGGAAATAAAAACAAAAATAAACAAATGGGACCTAATGAAACTTAAAAGCTTTTGCAAAGCAAAGGAAACTACAAACAAGATGAAAAGACAACCATGAGAATGGGAGAAAATATTGGCAAACAAATCAATGGACAAAGGATTAATCTCCAAAATATATAAACAGCTCATGCAGCTCAATATTAAAAAAACAAAAACTCCAATCAAAAAATGGGCAGAAGGGCTTCCCTGGTGGCGCAGTGGTTGAGAGTCTGCCTGCCAATGCAGGGGACACGGGCTCATGCTCCGGTCTGGGAAGATCCCACATGCCACAGAGCGGCTGGGCCCATGAGCCATGGCTGCTGAGCCTGCGCATCCGGAGCCTGTGCTCCGCAACGGGAGAGGCCACAACAGTGAGAGGCCCACGTACAGCAAAAAAACAAAACAAAACAAAACAAAAAAAACTACAAACAACAAATGCTGGAGAGGGTGTGGAGAAAAGGGAACCCTCTTGCACTCTTGGTGAAAATGTAAATTGATACAGCCACTATGGAGAACAGTATGGAGGTTCCTTAAAAAACTAAAAATAGAATTACCATATGACCCTGCAATCCCACTACTGGGCATATACCCAGAGAAAAACATAATTCAAAAAGACACATGCACCCCAATGTTCATTGCAGCACTATTTACAATAGCCAGGTCATGGTAGCAACCTAAATGCCCAGCGACAGACGAATGGATAAAGAAGATGTGGTACATATATACAATGGAATATTACTCAGCCATAAACAAGGAACGAAATTGGGTTATTTGTAGAGACGTGGATGAATCTGGAGAGTGTCATACAGAGTGAAGTAAGTCAGAAAGAGAATAAACAAATATTGTATATTAACACATACATGTGGAACCTAGAAAAATGGTACAGATGAACAGGTTTGCGGGGCAGAAATTGAGACACAGTTGTAGAGAACAAATGTATGGACACCAAGGGGGGAAGCGGTGGGGGGCGGGGGGTGTGGTGGTGTGATGAATTGGGAGATTGGGATTGACATATATATACTAATATGTGTAAAATGGATAATAAGAACCTGCTGCATAAAATATAAAACTCAATAATTCAAAAAAATAAAAAGACCCAAATCTACCAAAAAATAAAATTAAATAAATAAATAAATATTTTTTAAAAAGTATGTGTGAGAGAAGAAACCAGTTAGGGAAGACTTTATGCTCAGAGGAAAATCTCATAATAGTCTTTGCAAAGAGGGGAACTATAATAATGACCTAATCCATATTCCTTTTTTTTTTTTTTTTCCAACCAAAGAGAAAACTCAAGTCGTAGCTAGATTAAATGGCTCAGCATTGGGGAAATAAATTGAGACCCAAAGGAAAAAGCCAGGGCTTCCCGGGTGGCGCAGTGTTTGAGAGTCCGCCTGCCGATGCAGGGGACGCCAGTTCGTGCCCTGGTCCGGGAGGATCCCACGTGCCGTGGAGGGCCTGGGCCTGTGAGCCACGGCTGCTGAGCCTGCGCGTCCGGAGCCTGTGCTCCATGGCGGGAGAGGCCACAGCAGTGAGAGGCCTGCATACCGCAAAAAAACAAGAAAAGAAAAGGAAAAGCCAACTCAAACATATAGAAAGAGCGAGGTAAATTATTGAGAAAAAAAATCCAGAATGCATGTAGGTAGCCCACAACTGTAAGGGATTTTCTGTTCTACTCATATTCAATTAAAGCTACAGTTGTTATATTGATACATCAGCCTACTTTTAATAAACAGTCAGCGAGTTATTCAAATTGTGGCAATAAACTAGCTTACTCTGACCTCCTGCTTTTCATAATTCTTTATCAGGCTTACTCTGGTGTTCTGTTCTTTATAATTCTCTATCAGAACCTCCTATAGTTGCCTCTGACAGTGCATTTACTTGACAGTACATACAGATGGTCACATTCTTCAACAGCTCAGTTTTGCACATCACAGAAAATCACAGGACAACTCCGCATCACATCAGAGACTGAAACCTGGGAATCTTGACCCTGAGTCCTATAATGTTAAGAACTTGCTTAAAATATTGCTTTTCCCCTTGAGGCTTCTGCTGCTGACCCCCCAAAATCTGAGTCATTTAATTGTAAGTATAGTACCTTCCTGTCAAAGAGCTTTGAAATATATGGCTTAAAGTAGTGCTCCTTTATTCCTTTGGCTTCTACCAGAAGTCCGTCATGTAGTTCACACAGTACAGGAATGATGCAGGGAGGCTCTTCAGAAGCCCTAAAGTCAGCAGTATGGAAATCAGATGGTAAACCTAGTTTGACAGCGTATAAAGAGCAATGGAGGGAAAAGAGAATATGGTCAATTTTTGAAACTCTTTTTCTAAAAACTGATAATCAGTTTTCAAAAATACATAAGGTCTTACCTTTAAATGACGGATTTAGCAAGTCTCGTCTATTTGGGCACATAATGGCATTGGCAAAAATCAGATCCAAGCAGCACAGAAGTAAATGATAAGAGTTTACTAAATCATCTCCAATCATACGAAAATTACCTTTAGAAGAAAAGAGACATAAAATCCAGAAACCTTTCAGGTCAAATAGCACCAAGTTCCCACAGTAGAAATGTAAAACACCTGAAAGTGTCACCTTACCCTTAGTATAAACAAAGAGTGTCCAACAGAAATTAAAGAGCTCCTTAACACTGCAAGGAATCCTCCTAAAAAGGGGGAAAAATGTACTTTTTATCTGACTTACTAAGTATCATTCCACATTTGTCACTTAAACTGAAACAGCAAATATAACAAATAGTAAAGTCAAATTACATATAAAATCTCATTCACAAAGGACAGACAACTATGTTTTATTAAATGGAATTAAAAAGTAGACTTTTAAAAATGCAAGTCCCCTTAATAAGTTTGTAAGATAATTTTTATGTCAATTATATGAGGATTAAGTGTCTCACCTCTGCTTCCTGCTTCGTGGTAACTTTGGTGGCTCTTCATATGGATTTTGAAATATATCTAAAAAAATTGGCTCAAATTTTTTGAAAATTACAGTAGACACCTCAAAATTTCTTTCTAGCCTTTCTATACGTTCACGAAATTCTTGTGACAAGTTTGACATGTCCATCCACTTCTTCATTTTACTAAAAAACTGTATTAAACTAAAAAAACAGAAAAAAAGCAACTTTAAAATGAGTCCATATAATGGAAGGAAAAGAAGACACTCTACTTATGCCTAAAAATCTTTATTAAAATGCCTGCATTTTATTAAAAAAAAAAAAAGAGAGAGAGAAAACAAAAACCTCACTTCAAGTGCTATGAAATTACTTTGGTTCCCAGAATCACTGTGGGAATGTAGATTTTGAATTAGTAGTCAATACATAAAATACCTTCTACTATGCAGGGAGTACCTATCTACTTCTTTTATTCCCTGCAGCACCTAGACAATACTCTGCATATAAATTACAAAGTAAATGTTAGGCAACAGACTGAGGAGTTCAAAAAACTAGTTTGGGGAAAGAGAGAATCTCCCAATACTGGATTCTGGAATTTGATCACAAAGCACCAGACTGCTACAGGGCAGGAATAAAATTCAAATGTTTGTGTTCCAACGTGTGGTTCTACCACCAAATATAAACTAAGAAGGTAGTACATACCCAGAAAATCACTTACTGGATAATGGCTCTACCTTTCTGGCTTATTTAATTATGAGTGCATTTTTTTTATGTCCTCATGTTAGTATGGTCTTAGACTGAAATTTTGTAATGTTAAAGCTCATTTAAGTGTCTAGCGCTATATACAGAATTTTTTTTCTTAAAAAAGGTGGTGGAAGAAATCATTAGCTAGTTGTCCATAGGTGTTCAAACTCCAGACATGCTGACTGAAATCTAAAAATCTGAGTTTTTTTAAAAGATCTTTATCAGGGCTTCCCTGGTGGCACAGTGGATAAGAATCTGCCTGCCAATTCAGGGGACATGGGTTCGATCCCTGGTCCGGGAAGATCCCACATGCTGCAGGGCAACTAAGCCCGTGCACCACAACTACTGAGCCTGCGCTGTGGAGCCCGCAAGCCACAACTACTGAAGCCTGCGTGCCTACAGCCCGTGCACAGCATCAAGAGAAGCCACCGCAATGAGAAGCCCGCTCACCGCAACGAAGAGTAGCTCCTGCTCGCTGCAACTAGAGAAAGCCTGCGCACAGCAATGAAGACCCAACACAGCCAAAAAAAAAAAATGTATATCATGATACCCTGTGTGTGAGAATTCTCCTTTTTGGTTTTCTTTTTTTAATGGGTAATATGCATAATTACAAAATTTAAAAGGTACTAAAGGATATATGATGTCCGCTACCACTGCCCTCCCAGTTTTTTTCCACTAAAGCAATCAACTTTGCCTTAGTGACTAATTACATTGTTACTAGTTATTTATCCTTGCAGAGCTTTTTAAGGCATTTATAAACATATACCAACTTAAACTTTTTTCCCACTCATATGATACCATACTACCTACAATATTCTACACTTCATTTATTTCCTGTAATTTATTTTGGAGATTTTTTTTTTTTGCCATACGTGGGCCCTCTCACTGTTGTGGCCTCCCCCATTGCGGAGCACAGGCTCCGGACGCGCAGGCTCAGCGGCCATGACTCACGGGCCCAGCCTCTCTGCGGCACGTGGAATCTTCCCGGATCGGGGCACGAATCTGTGTCCCCTGCATCGGCAGGCGGACTCTCAACCACTGCGCCACCAAGGAAGCCCTGGAGATCTTTTTATATCAGTTCATGTAATACTCCTTCCATAATTTTAAGAGCTGCATTTTATTCCACTATATGAATGTACCATAAATGTATTTAAACATTCCCTTTCATCCCTTAATCTTTTTATTTTGAAATAGCATCAAACTTACAAAAAAGTTGCGAGAATAGTATACAAGAACTCCTTTATTCACCAATAATTAACATTTTGTGTATTTGCTTTGTCATCCATCTCTCTGTGTGTATATATGTGTATACAAGTGTTCCTTGATTTATCATGGGGTTACATCCCGACAAACCCACTGTAAGCTGAAAATATTATAAGCTGAAAATGCATTTAATATACCTAACCTACCGAACATCATAGCTTAGCCTAGCCCACCTTAAACGTGCTGAGAACACTTCCATTAGCCTACAGTTGGGTAAACTCATCTAACACAAAGCATATTTGATAAAAAAAAGTGTTGACTATCTCATGTAGTTTAATGAATACTCTATTTAAAGTAAAAAACAGAATGGTTGTATGGGTACAGAATGGTTGTAAGTGTATTGGTTGTTTACCATCCTGACTGCACGGCTGACTGGGAGCTATGGCTCACTGCTGCTGCCCAGCATCATGAGACAGTATCACACCATCAAGTCACAAATCTTAAGTTGAATCATCATCTGTATATGTATCCACATGTGATGGTTAATTTTAGGTGTCAATTGGACTGAGCCACGGTGCCCAGATAGTTTGGTCAAACATTATTCTGGATGTTTCTGTGAAGATGTTTTTTGGATGAGATTAAAATTTTTTAGAAAAGTTATATACGGGCTCATGGATTTCCACTGCCAATCTGGACCAAAGCCAATCTGCCTACAGTCACTGCTGAGTGCCCAATCAGCCAGCAGCAGAGCAAGGTTCTTTAGGAGGCTGTATATGCTCTGAATCAGCAAACAATATAGTGCTGTTTCTTCCATAGCCAGGATTCACAGGTCCAGGAATCAAGAGGTGGGGGGAGAGTGGCACCACTCACTATTACCCCTATTAACCCACCAGCAAACTTTTTGCTTCCTGTCTCTGTCACATTATACTCTGTTGGCCTAGAGGTCTTAGTTCCAAAGAGAGTAATGCTTCCACCAAGAGATACAACAATATCCACTGAACTGGAAGTTAAGACTGCCATCCAACCACTTTGGGCTCCTCATGCCTCTAAAGCAACAGGCAAAGAAGGGAGTTACTATGCTGGCTGGAGTTGGATTGCTCCAGTAGCAACTGGATTGCTACTCCAGAATGGAGGTAAAGAAGAATAGAATACAGGAATCCCTTAGGGTAGCTCTTACTATTACCATGCCCTGTAATTAAAGTCAATGGAAAACTACAACAACCCAACAGGCAGGACTACTAATAGCCCAGACTCTTCAGGAATGAAGGTTTCGGGTCACCTCACCAGGTAAAAAAACCACAACCAGCTGAGGTGCTTGCTGAAGGCAAAGGAAATATGGACTGGGCAGTGGAAGAAGGTTATTAATACCAACTACAACCACGTGACCAGCTATGAAACGAGGACGCTAATTGTAATGAGTATTTCTTATTTTGCTACAAATATGTTTGTGTGTATTAAATCTTTGTATTCCTTCCTCTCTTACCCACTTGTTACGTAACATAGCATGTACTGACTTTACACCACAGTATTGTTAACTTTACTTCCGAGTGTTTAAGTTATAGGATATCAAGAAGAAGAGTAAACATCACCCAAGGATTTTGCATCCTCTTTTGGGGAAAGGGTTAGGGCATTTTGGGTTGTACAAAGTATACTTATCTCATGTTAGGCTAATGTATGATCTTGTTATGGCTTTTATTTGCAGATTAAGTATGGCGTAAGGAGATGTGTATGGGCGCCCAGATATTCAGTCAAACATTATTTCAATGTTTCCATTAAGGTATTTTTTGGAATGAAATAAACATTTGGATTGGTAGATTCGGAGTAAAGCAGATTACTCTCCATAATGTAGGTGGGCCTCATCTAATCAGTCTGAAGGTCTTAACAGAAAAAGACTGACCTCCTTCCAAGTAAGAAGGAATTCTGCCAGCAGACTGCCTTTGGATTCAAACTGCAACTCTTTCCTGGGTTGCCAGCCTGCTGGGCTACCCCATATTTTAGACTCTCCAAGTCTCCACAACCATGTGAGCCAATTCCTTAAAATCCCTCTCCCTCTCCTCTTCCCAACCTGTGCATGTGTGTTTACATGCTATTTTGCGTGCATGCTCGCTCGCTCTCTCTACATATATATGTGTATACACACACACACACACACACACACATTAACACATTCTATTGGTTTTGTTCCTCTGGTGAACCCTAATATAACATACATATAATTTTTTTCTGAAGCATTTGAGAGTAAGGTGTAAATATCGTGCCCCTTTACTCACAAATACTCTTCTATTTTCATAAAGAGAAAATGTATTTACTCAAAAATATAGTTTCTATTTCCTGAGAAAGAGGTTTTACATGATTAAGTGCAATTATCAAAATCAGAAAATTTTATATTGATAAAATACTATTAGTTCATATTTAAATTTAAAATTCACCAATTGTCTCAAGAATGTTCTTGATAGCAATCTTAAATTTCCCAATCTAGGATGTAATCTAGTAGCATGAACTGCATTTATGTGTTATTTCCTTTTAGTTTCCTTCGGTCTACATCAGTTCTTTAGACTGTCTCTTGTGACACCAACATTTTGGAAGAGGACAGGTCAGTTATTTTGTAGTATGTCCCTACCTGCTTCCCTCATTGTTAGATTTAGGCTATGTATTTTTGACAGAGTACTACATAAGTGATGTTATATCCTTCTCAGTGGGTCATAACCATTTGTCCCATCATTGATAATAACTCTGCACTTGATTTAGGTGGTATCTGTCAGGTTTTCCACTTCAAAGTTACTATTTTTCCCTTTGTAATTGATAAGTGACTTGTAGGGAGATACTCTACAATTATGCAAATATTTAGTTGGCATTCTAATATAAGGAAGAGATTTCCCTTCTCCCCTATTTATCATCAGTACAGATTTTATTCAGTGAGTTATAATCCATTACTGTCCCTATTCATTCTGATGCTCAAGTTATCCCAGGTATGATTACAAATGGGAGCCTTTTCAAACTAGCTCCTATGCCCCCTGGACGTGTCCCCAACATTTTTTGAGCACTTCCTTACTTTCTGGCATAAGCTGTTCCAGGTTCGTTAGAAAAATAGGTCTGCCCCAGCTTCTGAATCAGCCATTTCTTTGAAGACATTAGGCTAAGTATTCATTTGTTGTGTCCTTCCTTGGAAATATTATGCTGTTATTTGAAGACATTAGGCTAAGTGAAATAAGCCAGTCACAAAAAGACAAATACTGTATGATTCCACTTATATGAGGTACCTAGAACAGTCAAATTCAGAGAGACAGAAAGTAGAATGATGGTTGCCAAGTGCTAGGAGGAGGAAGAGGGAAGTTATTGTTTAACTGGTATGGAGTTTAAGTTTGGGAAGGTGAAAAGCTCTGGAGATGGATGGTGGTGAGGGTTTAACAACAGTGTGAATGTATTTAATGACAATGAACTGTACAATTAAAATTGGTTAAAATGGCAAATTTTATGTAATGCATATCTTATCACATACACATACAATTCCCCCCAACCCTGCCGCCAAAAGCAAAGTATAGAGTAGGGATGGTAATATGGAACATACATTCCAATAGTGGCACACTACCTAATTTTAATGGCACTCAAAAGATAAAAAAGAAAATTACTCTGTAAAAATTAGTATCATCAATGTTCCAATTAAAATTATGAAAAATCATTTTTCATTCAGGTTCTATTATACTATGAAAATAATGAATGAATGAAAGTTGTCTTGATTTAAGTTACTGAAAAACTTGTAAAAAATATGGAAAAATTAGTTCTCAATACTTAAAACAATAAGATGTAGACAACTAACTGCTTTATTAAAATGAATTTAAAATTCAAATTATAAAATAGATACAATTTTTTAATTGTAATTTTTTTTACATGAAACCTTCTTTTTAAATTGGAAGTTGCTTTGGTTAAATTTTTTTTGTTTTGTAGACTGAAGCTGGATATAGATACAGTTCAAAAGGAGACATACTAATGTATATTTGTATATAGATACATATGTAATACAGCATGACTTGGGAGGCTCGCCACTTTCTTAGATATATAACCTCTGGGAAGTAATTTAATCTCTTGGTGACTTGGTGACTTGGTTTCCTCATCTTTAAAATGAGATTTATTTAATACAATTACTGTGAGGATTAAATTAATAAAGATATGCAAACTATTAGCACATATTGTCTGTCACACAGGTAATATTCAATAAAAATTTGCTAGTTTTACATGTGTGTGTATAAATCTATACTTAAACAGTATTTTGCAGTATAATTTATTAACAATATTTGATGGATATTTTCCCATATCTATAAAGATCTACATAGTCATTTAAAATTACATTTAAAATTGAAATTTTGAAAATAGCCCAAATTATTATAAATCAATGTAAATAATAATCATCACTTGAAATTCTTTTTTATTTGTCTGAATGAACATATTGATGTTGGTCAACAGCTCTTTTAGCAATTAGGAATGTGACACTTAAAAAATTTTTTTAAAACCAATCCACAGTTTAAAAAGTATCTTTTGACTCATCACTACACTTTTAGGAATTTATCTGAAATACACACTTACAATAATGTTCACTTGTCTGTAATCACAAGGGACTGGATATAATCTAAATGCTCATCAATAAGGGGGCTGGCTAAGTATATAAAACATCCTTGTAACTTAAAATATCCCTCAGTCACTAAAAAAAAATTAATGAGGTAGAGCTATACATAGTGATATAGAAGGATTTCCAGAATATAAAGTAAGAAAAGCAACAGAAAAATACATTTAGCAATGATCTCATTTATGCTTACAAATAAAACGCAAAAAACTGAAAAACAGATTTTTTCCTGCTTAAAAATTTAATAACAGTAAATTGCTAATAGTGGTAAATTCTGGGGGATGGTAAAAGAAAGAGACATCCTTCTATTTTCAACCCTCTGTATTATTTGAAAAAATTTTAAACCTTTTTTCTTTTATTGTGGTAAAAGTATATACAATGTAAAATTTACGATTTTAACCATTTTTAAGTGTACAGGTCAGTGGCATTAACCATTACCACTTTCTACCTCCAGAACTCTTTTCATTATTTGAAATTTTTATCATGAGCTTGTACTGTTCAGTTTCTGCAACAACTTATTATTACAAAGATTAAAAAATTTAATATGGTCAGTGATGAGAACCATCAATAGAAAAAGATCATATGACAATGGACAAGGTTTTGCTCAATTTAAAAAAATTACCTTAACTCCTTTTATCTTAGTTATATTTTCATTTTGTTTTTATCATGAATGACAAAAATTATATTTACTAAAGTTTTAAAAATTGTCTTGACTTAATTCTTTTTCCATTTATAGAAACCAAAATTGTTCTGAGGATTTTTTTTTTTTTTTTAATTTAGCATGAACTGAAACTTAATCCTCGCTGGATAGGGCTTTACACTTTCTCCTCTGTCCTGGAAACCCAGGATAGCAAATAGACAATGACCTCAAATAGTCATTACGAACATTAGCAACTATCCAAATCTGAATCACTCCATTTCTGTTGTTTGGTATTCAGGCAAATAGTTCCATACAGTTGATACCAGAGCAAGTAAAAGCTATAGCTAAGACCCACCAATTGCTTAGTACTTGCAAGGGAAAAAATATTAACCATACAGTAGAGAAACAAGAGAACATCGTTAGCAGATGATCAAAATTAACATCACCAATGAGAGGCAGAAGGATATCATGTGCCTCTAGATGTGATATACTGAGGACACAAAATCACTTATGTAGTTTTCCATCTAGGAATGTAAAACCTGCACCTAATCGTAAGGAAACATGAAACAAATCCAAAATGAGGAACAATCTATTAAAAAGGGGGGCAGGGTGATTGTGAACTATACTCTTCAAAAATGTCAATGTCATAAAAGACAAAGGCTGTGCAAATGTTCTTGTTTAAAGGAGACTAAAAAGACATGGTAAGTGAATGCAATACCTGATCCTAGATTGGATTATTTTTTTTTTAAGATTGGATCTTGAAGGAAGAAAATGCTATCAAGAATGTTACTGGATCAACCAATAAAACTAGAATAGAGATGCTATATTATATAAAATTACTGTATCAATGTTAACTTTGTTGAAGTTGATAACTGTACTGTAGTTATTTAAGGAAATACTGAAGTATTTAGGGGTAAAGGGCTACAACGGACACCACTTAAATTGAAATAGCTGAGGAAAAAAATACTATTTAAGAGAAAAAGATCAAATGATAAAGCAAATGGAGTAAAATATCAATAAAAGGTGAGTGAGTCTAGGTCAAGGGTACATGGATGTTCTTTGTCGTTTTCTTATTCCTGCAACTTCTCTGAAAGCTTGAAATTATTCTCAAATTTAAAACATTAATGAAAAAGTTACAGAGAAAAAAGATTTAGAACCTCTAAATCTAAAATGATTTAGAGGCCTCTGGTTGAAGTTAGAATTTAAGGAAGAAAGGCAGAGAAAGAATGTGAGAATTGGGAAAAGATACCTATATGGATAACAAACTTCGAATGGGATTAAGCTAAATGATTTAAAATAAAGAGAAATTAAATCCTAAAATTAAATTTAGGACTTATAAAATAATGTTTGAAAAATCAAAGTGCTTTACCTTAATTTAGCTGAACGTAGTATTCTGGTAAGTGAAACACAATTTCCTTCCATGATACCCTTTCCAACTGTGGGAATAATGCTTTTGCGGCAAGCAACATATAATGAACATGCCAACCAGTGTATAACTTCTCCCTGGCAGGCAAAAGATAAAACAGCAAAATGGATATACTACGTTAAAATGCTTGAATTCTAGAATCAAAAGAGATCTTAGAATTACCTGGTCTAATTTTCATCCTGTATTAACAGGCCAGAGAAATGAAGATATTTGCCCAAGGTCACACAACTTAGTTGGTTGCAGTAATGGGTATAAAACTCCTTACTCTTAGTCCTGTGTAACATGCTAAATCCGTATTAATCTAAAGATAGATCTCTCACCTATACCCCAAATCTAATATTATTGAAGAGTTTTCAATTTCTCAGCATTAGCTTTCTCAATATTATAACACCAGTCATGGCCTTGATGATGCTGAAGTTCCTACCATTTTAGTTTTAGGTTTCTTTTTTAACCAGTTTGGCAGAGAAAGGAAAGAACAGAGTAGAAGATGGCAAGAGAATTACACATATAAAGATTAATACCCATCACAACACAAAGGAGACTGTCAGTTTTGTGAGGTAAAAATTTGGGGAATTATTTACCCTAATCTTTAAAATAGTAAGTATGGCTCTCTATCTTAGCAGACACTTCAATTTACAATGCTACAAAAAAGGTGTCATTTGGGAATTCAACACTTAATTCTCTGCTTTAGGCTTGAGATACCCAAGCTAGATTCACTTTATGACTTCACTGATGAACTTTACATAAAATTAAGAACTAGACTCAATTCTCATAGCACAACACAATACTGTTGTGCAGATCCTCTTTAAGATCAGACTCTAAAAGAATAAAATGATTGATAAAGATTTCTTGCAATAATCCAAAAGGGGTGGGTAGAGATGGGTAGCCACCAATAAAGCTAAGACCTAGTGTTCCTACCCTAAAGTACTATAGTGAAAAGTCTCATTTGCTCAAGGCATTAAAAGAGGCAGGTAAGCTTAAGGTTGAATACTTTTAGAAGCCTTGATTAACGAATTGTTTGGGTATAGCATCCAAGTACTCTACAGCTTTTGGATACAGGCTACTAGATGAAAACACTATTAAGACAGAAAATTTAAGAACCAAAATTACTGCTTTGATTTTTTTCCTTAAAAAAAAGCACCTATAGTATTTAATGTAGTTCCTTTACGCTAGGCCTTAGAAATACAAAAAGTTTCTAACATCAGGGTACTCCAAGTGTAGAGCTAAGAGGAACAAATATTATACTATTATCTATAATTGGTGAGATATATGTTTTTAAAAGAATTGAAGAGAAAGTGTTATGGGAGAATATAGTGTAGTTACTGATTTTGACTGGGGCTCAAGGAAGGGTTCACAGAGGGAGACAAAAGTGCTAAGTGGTGAAAAATCACCAGAATGTACGGGGGGGAAGTGGGGTGGGTAAGCAGGAGCTAGTCAGGTAGACTAGAGGGGATAGGGGCTGGGCAGAGGGGTTCTTAGGAAGCAGCAGATATATGAAAATGCCCTCCACCAAAAACAAAGCATAAAAGAAGAGGAAAATAAAACACTCTAGATAGAATAAACACTCACAAAATCTTAATTCACACAGCTGTGAATTCGGTCAAACATTTAAGATATCCTGATCAACTCGGCCTAACTGGAGATTCAGTTCTTCAACTTTTGCTGCAGGGAGTGAGGGAAAAGTTTCCAGGCAGAGGGATTGGCGTGGAGAAAGCACACAAGTAGGAACAAGCTTGACATATTCAAGAATCTGAAAGATGTGCCCAGTTTAATATCTTGACCTCCGTCTGCACTCAGCAGTGCTTTTCAGTGACAGACCAAATGAGGACTCAATATCAGAAATGCTTTCTCAGCCTTTTAAAAAGTTTGTTTCCAGTCTAGAGACCATAATTTATAATCTCCCTTAGCTTCTTATTCTTTCCTCAGCTTTCCAGTCGTGTCACCCAGAGATGCACATCACTGTCCTTCAACCAGTCTATCCAGTCCTACCCTGGAGACATGCAAGAGTCTCTCTTCTTCTCACACACACACACACACACACACACACACACACACACATCAACTCCAGATTTCCAACTCTATGCCTTAGAGCCCACCGATTAATTATTTCACCAGGTGATGAGTCAGCAGAGCACTCTGGGTGAGTCCAGCCCTCTTGGATCACGAAAACCTTTGACCATAAGGCTACTGGAGTAATTGCAAATACATTCCATCACAATTCTACCTCTATACTGGGCTTATGCTTGTCTGGGTTCCTATGACAATTAGCAGAACGACCCTGGGCAAGACAATCCTCTGGGCCTTGATAATATTGCCTGCAAAGCAGGTTTAATACTCGCTGCCCTGCCATGTTCACTCACAGGGCTGTTGTGAGGACTTAATGCAAGAACGGTAGGGGAAAATCTAATGATAGCCTACATTTATTTTGTTTAGAGACAGACACTGTGCTTAGCATCAGGATAATCTAATTATCCCCATCTGAGAGAGGAGGAAGCTGTGGCCGAGAGATAAGCATTGTGTGCACACTGGCTCTGATCAAACTGCTGTACAGTGGCAATACTGCCGAAAGAGCAACCCACACCTCGAGGCGGAAGGGTGGAGAGATTATGGCTCAGACTCCTTACTCCGGCTCCACCTCTAACGGTGCGACCTTGCGCTTAACCTCTTCGGGGCTCAGCTTTCCCATCTGTGTAACGGGGATCACAACAGGTTCGAAGAGGAGTGGCGGCGAGAACCAAGTAAGATGACATATTTAAAGCGCTGGGCAGTGGCGTCTGGGCACACAATTCATGTAAGCTTCTGCCATTAGAGTAACTGCTTAAGCAGATTTAAGGGCAGTCCCATGACGTCTGTGGCACTGGTCTGAAGACTAGAGGACCCCTGAGTGGCGTGTGACCTTGGACAAGCCACTCCTTTTCCGGACTTCGGTTTCCCGCCTCAAAATAAATGGAGAGATTGATCGACACTCGCCCTTCCAGCTTCGCACTCCTCGGCGCGGGGCTGGGCAGAGACCCTTCCCGGTGGGGATACTCCCACCGCCCCATAGGGTGGGGTAGGGGCGGGGCGGGGGTGGGGCCTGGCGAGCTCGGTCTCGCCGCCCCCCCTGCCGCCGCTCACCTCTAGGCTGTAGTTGCCCCGGATGGCGGTGAAGTCGTCCAGGGCTTCGGCCGCGCTCCCCTCATCCAGGTTCAGCTCCTGGCACAGGGCCTGCAGCGCCTCCCCGGCCGCGGCGACCACCGCCGCCCCCTCAGAGTGGGGATCGTCCTCGTCCATACCCTCAGGCCCAGCGGGCGGCGCAGTCACAGGCCCCCCAGCTCCTTTCTCCCTCCTGGGCGCGCTACCCACAACCACCCGCGCCAAAAGCGCGCGAAAATCGGGAGGCGCAGTACGACGTCTCTTCGATGGTCTGCATCCGCGTTTCTCCTCAAAAAGGTCCGTTTCTCCTCCAGGGCTCCCAGCCGTCCCTCTCCGGAAATGTGATAAGAAGACGGACTCCGGGGCCTAGAAAACCTGGACTTGGCCCTTGGCGGACAGCGGTGGACACAGCCGGCAGGGCAAATTGGGAGCGGAGGGATCGGCGGTCCGCGCGCAGGATCTGCTGGGAGTTGTAGTCCGTATCCGGCCTTGGAGCCGGCTGCGCCTCCCTTTCTTGTTGGCTCTTTGGTTTGGGCCCCGCTGGGCTGGCAGTTGCGAGGCGGCCCCGTTCATCTTACGGGGAAGCCTCTTCTCTTCTTCTGCCCGGCCAACCTCCGGGCCTGGGTTTGTCACTGCCCCGGGACGCCATAGTCTGATCGAGAATTGCCCCTTGAGTTAGGAGATGGAGGAGGGACCTGAAAAAAGTGGTCTGTCGACAGCGAGGGCGGGGGAGGGCCTCGTCGGCCTCTCCTCAGTGTCTCCAGCGCCTAGTGAGTGGTCTTTTGAATGACTGAAGGGTTGGTGAGGCAAGGTTTATTGGGGGACACCTGTCCATCCCTTCCTGATTGCTAAACGAGGCTTGACCTGGGCTGAAAGAAATGCAGTAAGGGGCCACTTTCTCAGCTTCCTGGGAACTGGGACCCTGGAACCCAGTAAAGACTGTTATTCCAGACTTAGGAATGGCCTGAGCATAAGCCTGAAGGCATGGAGCTGGTCTCGAGGCTTACCCTTCCGCTTCACCAAAAACACCTTCTCCGAGAAGAGCCAGAGTGATCATTTGAAAAGGTAAATCAGAGTACAAGACCCTTCAGTAGATTCCCTTAAAATAATATCCATACTTCTTGACCTGGCCTATAAGGCCCCATGTGATCTGGCCTCACCAGGGCATTGTCCCCCTCCTCAGGTATATAATAAGATCCAACCTCACTGCTTTGTTTTGGAACCTTGGAAATGCCAAGCTGCCAAACTAGTTCTTGCCTCAGAGCCTTTTTCCCGTGCTGCTCAAACGGCCCCACATACTCTATGCCAGATCTTTGCTTGTCTGGCTCCTCATCCTTCAAGTTCAGCTAAAAGTCATCTTGTCAGGCCACCCCTGAGCACTGTATTTAAAATAGCTGACCCTGGGGCTTCCCTGGTGGCGCAGTGGTTGAGAGTTCGCCTGCCGATGCAGGGGAAACAGGTTCGTGCCCCGGTCCGGGAAGATATCAGGATAATCTAATTATCCCCATCTGAGAGAGGAGGAAGCTGTGGCCGAGAGATAAGCATTGTGTGCACACTGGCTCTGATCAAACTGCTGTACAGTGGCAATACTGCCGAAAGAGCAACCCACACCTCGAGGCGGAAGGGTGGAGAGATTATGGCTCAGACTCCTTACTCCGGCTCCACCTCTAACGGTGCGACCTTGCGCTTAACCTCTTCGGGGCTCAGCTTTCCCATCTGTGTAACGGGGATCACAACAGGTTCGAAGAGGAGTGGCGGCGAGAACCAAGTAAGATGACATATTTAAAGCGCTGGGCAGTGGCGTCTGGGCACACAATTCATGTAAGCTTCTGCCATTAGAGTAACTGCTTAAGCAGATTTAAGGGCAGTCCCATGACGTCTGTGGCACTGGTCTGAAGACTAGAGGACCCCTGAGTGGCGTGTGACCTTGGACAAGCCACTCCTTTTCCGGACTTCGGTTTCCCGCCTCAAAATAAATGGAGAGATTGATCGACACTCGCCCTTCCAGCTTCGCACTCCTCGGCGCGGGGCTGGGCAGAGACCCTTCCCGGTGGGGATACTCCCACCGCCCCATAGGGTGGGGTAGGGGCGGGGCGGGGGTGGGGCCTGGCGAGCTCGGTCTCGCCGCCCCACCTGCCGCCGCTCACCTCTAGGCTGTAGTTGCCCCGGATGGCGGTGAAGTCGTCCAGGGCTTCGGCCGCGCTCCCCTCATCCAGGTTCAGCTCCTGGCACAGGGCCTGCAGCGCCTCCCCGGCCGCGGCGACCACCGCCGCCCCCTCAGAGTGGGGATCGTCCTCGTCCATACCCTCAGGCCCAGCGGGCGGCGCAGTCACAGGCCCCCCAGCTCCTTTCTCCCTCCTGGGCGCGCTACCCACAACCACCCGCGCCAAAAGCGCGCGAAAATCGGGAGGCGCAGTACGACGTCTCTTCGATGGTCTGCATCCGCGTTTCTCCTCAAAAAGGTCCGTTTCTCCTCCAGGGCTCCCAGCCGTCCCTCTCCGGAAATGTGATAAGAAGACGGACTCCGGGGCCTAGAAAACCTGGACTTGGCCCTTGGCGGACAGCGGTGGACACAGCCGGCAGGGCAAATTGGGAGCGGAGGGATCGGCGGTCCGCGCGCAGGATCTGCTGGGAGTTGTAGTCCGTATCCGGCCTTGGAGCCGGCTGCGCCTCCCTTTCTTGTTGGCTCTTTGGTTTGGGCCCCGCTGGGCTGGCAGTTGCGAGGCGGCCCCGTTCATCTTACGGGGAAGCCTCTTCTCTTCTTCTGCCCGGCCAACCTCCGGGCCTGGGTTTGTCACTGCCCCGGGACGCCATAGTCTGATCGAGAATTGCCCCTTGAGTTAGGAGATGGAGGAGGGACCTGAAAAAAGTGGTCTGTCGACAGCGAGGGCGGGGGAGGGCCTCGTCGGCCTCTCCTCAGTGTCTCCAGCGCCTAGTGAGTGGTCTTTTGAATGACTGAAGGGTTGGTGAGGCAAGGTTTATTGGGGGACACCTGTCCATCCCTTCCTGATTGCTAAACGAGGCTTGACCTGGGCTGAAAGAAATGCAGTAAGGGGCCACTTTCTCAGCTTCCTGGGAACTGGGACCCTGGAACCCAGTAAAGACTGTTATTCCAGACTTAGGAATGGCCTGAGCATAAGCCTGAAGGCATGGAGCTGGTCTCGAGGCTTACCCTTCCGCTTCACCAAAAACACCTTCTCCGAGAAGAGCCAGAGTGATCATTTGAAAAGGTAAATCAGAGTACAAGACCCTTCAGTAGATTCCCTTAAAATAATATCCATACTTCTTGACCTGGCCTATAAGGCCCCATGTGATCTGGCCTCACCAGGGCATTGTCCCCCTCCTCAGGTATATAATAAGATCCAACCTCACTGCTTTGTTTTGGAACCTTGGAAATGCCAAGCTGCCAAACTAGTTCTTGCCTCAGAGCCTTTTTCCCGTGCTGCTCAAACGGCCCCACATACTCTATGCCAGATCTTTGCTTGTCTGGCTCCTCATCCTTCAAGTTCAGCTAAAAGTCATCTTGTCAGGCCACCCCTGAGCACTGTATTTAAAATAGCTGACCCTGGGGCTTCCCTGGTGGCGCAGTGGTTGAGAGTTCGCCTGCCGATGCAGGGGAAACAGGTTCGTGCCCCGGTCCGGGAAGATCCCACATGTCGCGGAGTGGCTGGGCCCGTGAGCCATGGCTGCTGAGCCTGCGCGTCTGGAGCCTGTGCTCTGCAATGGGAGGGACAGGCCACAACAGTGAGAGGCCCGTGTACCGCAAAAAAAAAAAAAGACTGAGCCATAGCAGGCTGGTTAAGAGCATGGACTTCTCTCAGTTTGAGACTAGTTTGAATCCTGGCTCTACCACTTACTAGTTATATGACATTTATTAAGTTAGTTTGCCTCTTGAAACCTTAGATTCGTCACCAATAAAACAGGGTTATTGGAAGGATTAAGTGAGATAATTAAGTGAGATAATACATACCAATAAAACAGGGTTATTGGAAGGATTAAGTGAGATAAGTGGGAAAAGACTTATCCCAATCTGTGCTCCATGGTAAGCACTTAAATGGTAGATATTATTATTCAAATTCAAGTCTTTGACCCTGTGGTGACTAGAGCTTAAACTATAGCGGCCCTTGGTGCTGATCTCTTCCCACAGGAGCAGACTGCAATGTAAGTGCTTGAGGTACCTCCTTCCCAACCTGGGATATACTTTGGGCACAGGCTCCAGAGTCTGCCTCGGCTCGGATCTGTGTTCTGCCTCTTTCTAGCATTCTGACTTTGCACAACCTTACTTTTTCTGGGCCTATTTCTACATTTCCAAAATGGGGATGATAACAAAACTTTCTTTATGGCTGATACAGAGCCAGCTCCAGTGAAGTGTTGGCAGATATTATTCTTTTGCTCACTGAGTGACAGTGATTATGGTGGCTCTTCATGTAGCTCTACATCCTTGCCTCCTCCATTTTCTAATACCAAATTCCTTATTCCTATTGGGCCAACAGTCTTCCTAGTTTCTCCCTAACACACCTATCGTCTGAGGGTTTCTACCACTCTACTTTTGTACTCTTCTTGGTTTCCTGAATAGCCTCCTACTCTCTGCCACATGCCTCTCATCCACTAGAAGCTATGTTCTTGTTCACCTCTGATCTTTGCACAGGTTTTCCTTCTGCCTGCATGTTTCTTCTTCCTGTCCCCCACCTTCCCTTACCTCTCTCTGCCTAGCTAACCCCTACTCATCCATCAGAGCTCAGCTCCAGGATGCCTTTCCTGAATCCCCTCTTTGCCCATGTTAGCTAAGTATCCTTCTAGCTGCTAATAAACCTTTCTCTGTCTGCTCCCTACTCCCTCCCCAACCCTTAATCATGCACATTATATTGAGTTCCAATCATTTTTATAAGTACACTGTGTCTATTCTGCAGCTAGATCAGTGTTAAGATCACAGTAGGGCTTCAATAAATATTTGTTGAATGAATGTACAAGTGAATGAATGTAGTTCCTTAGACACACTGTAGTCTTTGCTGTCTCATGCACATGCTGTTCTACCCACCTAAAATGCTCTTCTCTCTACTTCTCACCTGGGCTGGTCTTTCATGGCCTTGAGGCCTCCTTTAGCTTTAAACGGCACCATCTCAGACAGCTGTTCTCTGACAACCATGGTTTAAAGTAGGCTCCCATCGCCCTTATTTTTTGTCTCAGCCCCTTGTTCAATTTTTTCATAGTATTTACTGTAAACTTGTAATTATTTATTGTCTGTTTACTTTTTATGGTCCTTTTGAGCACTATAATGTAAATTCTATGAGGACGGAGACCATGTCGGTCTTGTTCACTGTCATATGCCCAGCAACTGGTTCTCAGTAAATGTTTGTAGAAAAAATGAAAGATAGTTATTCTGTAGTCTCATCCAGCTTCCATCCACACCTACCCTTCCCTTCTCAGAATCCTTCTAGCACTTAGACTCTGTCCAAGTCTTCAGTATCACCTGTCTTAGGACCAAGTTTAGATTACTATATGTCTAGAATAATGCATCTTATCTCATTTTGCCAATCATATTCCAAGGTCTTAAAGTCAGGGACCAAATTCATTGTCAAAGTATAGTCCAGAGCTAGACTTGACTTGAAAAGATTCCCTTTGCCCTGCCCCCTCCCCCTTTCTAATATTTCCCCTTTTCACCTGTAAGTTCAAGGCTACTTGGGCCTTTTTTAATATCCTCTAAGTTGCTCAGCTGCAAATCCACACTTCCTGAATCATTGTCAGAAGCACGAGGGACCACTACCTCTTCCCGACTACAGAACCTACGGATGAAGAAGGGATTAGAAAAATGTTTTTCAGGACTGCTTCTGTCTCATCACTCAAGTGCAAGCTTAAATGTCTCCTTCTCAGAGAGGTATTTATTGATCATCAATTTAGATTAAGTAAGATTCTTCCCACCCCAGCCCCACATTTATTTTTTTCATAGTATTTAACCACTACTGACAATCACCAAGTTCATTTGTGTTTGTTTACTGTAAAAATTTATTTCATTTTCTTGTTTGTATGTTTGGCTGTTTTGTTCATGAATGTATTCTAAGAGACTAGAATAGTGCCTGGCACATGGCAATGCTCAATAAATATTGAATCAGTGATTGACTGGATAGATCTATATTTGCTGAATGTCTAGCCTATATTAGTGAATGAAAAAGCAAGTTGTCAATCTGTTTTCCAAAACGCCTGTTGCACTTTACATTTCATTTTTTAAAAATTTATTTATTTTATTTGTTTATTTTTGGCTGCGTTGGGTCTTCATTGCTGCATGTGGGCTTTCTCTAGTTGCCGCGAGTGGGGGCTACTCTTCATTGCGGTGCACAGGCTTCTCACTGCGGTGGCTTCTCTTGTTGCAGAGCACGGGCTCTAGGCACGTGGGCTTCAGTAGTTATGGCTTTTGGGCTCTAGAGCACAGGCTCAGTAGTTGTGGCACACGGGCTTAGTTGCTCCATAGCACGTGGGATCTCCCCGGACCAGTCCTCAAACCCGTGTCCCCTGCATTGGCAGGCAGATTCTTAACCACTGCGCCACCAGGGAAGCCTGCACTTTACATTTCTATCAGCAGTATATGAGAGTTTCAGTTGCTCCACATAATTGCCAATATTTGGTATTGTTGGTCATTTTATTATTAACCATTCCAGTGGATGTATAGCAATATTTCACTGTGGTTTAATATGCAGTGCTGTTGGTCATCTTTTCACATGCTTATTTGCTATTTGTATATCTTTGATGAAGTGTCTACTCAAATCTTTCGCCCATGTTTTTTTTTTGTTTTTTTTTTTTGCGGTACGCAGTCCTCTCACTGTTGTGGCCTCTCCCCTTGTGGAGCACAGGCTCCGGACCCGCAGGCTCAGCGGCCATGGCTCACGGGCCTAGCCGCTCCACGGCATGTGGGATCTTCCCGGACCAGGGCACGAACCTATGCCCCCTGCATCGGCAGGCGGACTCTCAACCACTGCGCCACCAGGGAAGCCCCCATGTTTTTTATTGGATTGCTTGCAAAAGTATGTTGGTAAATGTTTAAAAAAGACTCTCGCAGTGTAGTTCTGAAGTTTGATATTTTCATTTATATTAACGAGTAAGATGTAACTGAAACTTTAGAAGTGACTTCTTTTCTGAATGGGATAATAGTTTTCAAACAGGAGAAGAATATTTCCTCAAGTTTTTGTGCTATTGACAATGTGAAATTGATTGATGCGATATACTTTTAAGTTTAATCTCTATTAACATTTTCTCCAACATTAAGTTTACACAGTAACAAAGCAATAAGTCAGGCTCTGGTCTGTAGCATGTGCTGACTGTATGGGGTAGATATTCCTATTGTAGCCAAAATTCAGCTATTAATATTACTGGGAAGAGATCTGTAGTAGCACACCATGATATAAGATTTTCACTATTCAGATATTATAGACATAAGCTACCACAAAAACACAGATGATGGTAAAATACAGCAAAATAATTAGGAAATGATGACTTTGGTTTTCAATATACTTTATTTCATTGTAAGTGCATATAGTTTAATTTTTCTAAATAGCTGTATTTAACAACCAATTTGCAAAATTCCTTTTATTTATATATATGTTTATTGAAGTATAGTTAATTTACAATGTTGTGTTAGTTTCTGGTGTACAGCAAACTGATTCAGTTATACATATATACTCTTTTTCATATTCCTTTCCATTTTGTTTTATTACAGGATATTGAATACTGTTCCCTGTGCTATACAATAGGACCTTGTTGTTTATCAAAATTCCTGATAAATTTAACAGTTGACTTTCCAAGCCAGTATGAGGCTTCAGCACACCATTGGTGGTCTTATTACTGAGTTGGAAGAGTTCTTTATATATTCTAGATCAGTGCTGTACAATAGAATTTTCTGTGGTAATGGAAATGTTCTATAATTCTTCACGGTCCAACATAATTTCCACCAGCCACATGTGGCTACTGAGTGTTTGAGATGTGGTAAGTACAACTGACAAACTGAAATTTTAATTTTAATTAATTTAAATTAAAATTAAAATATCCACATATTTAATGGCTAGTATACCATACCCAACAGCACAGTACCAGACATAGAAAGAACTGACTTTCCCTTATTTAGGATAATAATTTCCGGGACACTAATTATAGTAAGAGTTATCGCATAGTGAATACTTTATATGTTCATAATAGTTAAAAGCACAGATTATGGAGTCAGACTGTCCGGGTTCAAATATTTTAGTTTCCTTCTCTATAAAATGGAAATACAAATAGTGCATATTTCACAGAATGGTGATGAGGAGTAAATGAAATAGTGTACATGGAGTGCTCAGTACACTGTCGGGATATCCCGTAAACTCCCAATAATCGGAGTTAGCTATTATTGAGTTCTTAGATAAGTCACTTCCTTTTATGAGCCTGTTACTTCGTCTGTAAAATTGGGCTAATATTCTCCTCATACAAATGCTGTGCAAATCAGTTAAAAAATCACTCGTAGGTCAGTTATTAAGAACCGAAACAATCTTTGGAGAAAGTTGCCATAATTTTTAATTTTCTAACAAAACCCAAAACCCCTCGAACATTGCCGGCCCTTCCCCACCGGACCCTTCATATTCCTTTAAAATCGGCCGGGCTGCAGAGAGATGACTGAGTGACAGCGCAATCGGCCAATCACAGGAGGACGCGTATGGGGGGGGGGGGGGCCAAGGCCTCGCCCAACCGCGTGCCGGCAACGCCCGGAATGGGACGGTTGCAAGGCGGTCGGTTCCAAGTGGGCCAGGGCGCGGGGGGGAAGCGGGTCTGTACTAGAGGACTGCAGCGCACTCTGCGCTCGAGGACTGGAATCCCGGCCGCAGCTGCTGGGAATGACCCGGCCCAGCGGGACGGCGGGGACTGACCTGTGCCTAGAGCCCATCCTAGCACGCGGGGTCTGCCGCGAATCCCTGGCGTCCCCTCCGGCGCACTCTTGGAGCCACTTTCCCGAGCGGAAGTCCGTCTGTGTCTCGGGCCCTGGTGGGACCTGCTAGGAGGAATGGCGCCGCCGGGTGAGGCGTTGCGCATGGCTCGACAACGGGGTTCCGCGGCCCGCAGGCCTTGGCGAGTGGGCCCTCGCCTGCAGGAGACTAGTGCTCGCCACGCAGGAGCCGGCTAGGCGGGATCCCATTCATCTGCGGGGCAGGGGCTGGGGCATGGGCTCGGGCTCGGGCTCTTGTGGTCGAGGGTCTGACGAAGGGCTGGCCAGCGGGTGGGACTGCCGCGGAGGAGGGGTTGGGTACGGGTGCGGCGCGGAGCTGCGGGTCCCCCCGAGGCCCAGCCAGGGACCGCGGCCGCGGATAACGCTCGGGCTGGCTTAACTCATTCATTTGACTTGCGCGGGCTTCCGGGCAAGGAGGCATAAGAGTGAGCTTTTGGTCAAATCGTCCTGTTTTTTTTTGTTTTTTGTTTTTAACATTTATTTACTTATTTATTTGGTTGCACCAGGTCTTGGTTGCGGCAGGCAGGGTCCTCAGTTATGGCATGCGAACTCTTAGTTGCGGCATGCATGTGGGATCTAGTTCCCTGACCAGGGAGCGAACCAGGGCCCGCTGCGTTGGGAGCGCAGAGTCTTAACCACTGCACCACCAGGGAAGTCCTTCGTCCTGTTTTTGGACCATGGTTTCCTTTTTAATGAAAGGGGCAAGACAGTCAGTCACCTCTCTTTGGGAGCTTAGAGCATGAGTCCTGAAGTTAGTCTCTGGTACAAACTTGCAGTCTGCCACGTATTCGTTAATGTGACCCTGTGCAAGTTACTTAATTTCTCTGCCCCTCAGTTTCTCATCTGTAAAATAAGTTAGTCAAGTTATCTATCTCATGAATTACGGTGAGTATTAAATCAGATAATCTCCTTGCGTAGCGTGGGACAGTGCGGCACTAAGTAAGCAGTCAGTAAGCTTAACTGTATTGCTAGGTATTGAGTGGGCACTGTGCAGGATGGAACCTCATGTAGTCTCACAACAACTTGGGAAATGTGTACTGTTGTTATTTTCATTTGACAGATGGAATATCAGAGAAGGGAAGTAACTTGCCCCAGGTAAAAGTGAATAAGTCAGTGAGCTCACTGCTCCATTATTTGAGAGGTTGAGGATAATAGAGTTCCTGCAGTTTGGTTCTCACCTAGTTATGTGTCTTAGGGCAGGTAACTATTTCTGAGACTCAATTTCATGGTCTGTAAAACTGCACTCACTTGGATGTTGTGAGGATTTAATGACTAAATGGATGCAAACTACTTAGCATAGTGTGGGCATACCGTACACATGTTAAGTGTTCAAAGTTTAGACCCCGCAGTTGTTATGATTAATATGAGGTGGGAATATCAGGATTCTGGCACAGATGCTGTGTTAGGGGAACTTACAGTCGACCTGGCAAAAGCTAGTCATAGAAACTCCCTAGATCTTAAGGTACTGAGTGCGTGCATATATTCAAGGCACTGGGGATTCAGCATAAGTTTTTTTTTTTTTTTTTGCGGTACGCGGGCCTGTCACTGTGGTGGCCTTTCCTGTTGCGGAGCATGGGCTCCGGACACGCAGGCTCAGCGGCCATGGCTCACGGGCCCAGCCGCTCGGTGGCATGTGGGATCTTCCCGGACCGGGGCACGAACCCGTGTCCCCTGCATTGGCAGGTGGACTCTCAACCACTGCGCCACCAGGGAAGCCCCTGGGTTTAACTTTGAATTCTAGCCAGACTTCAACCACTTCTCAGTACCTCCATTGCTGTCACCCTGGCTTAGACCACCAACATCTTTTTTCCTGGGATATGGCAGTAGTCTTCTATCCTTACTTCTCTATAATCTCAACACAGTATTGTTTATTCTCAACACAAAGTTCCTGTTAAAATGTAAGTCGAGTCACTCCTCTGCTCAAGATTTTCCCGTGGCTTCCATCTTACTTTATAAAAGCCAAAGTCCCTATAATGCCCTCTGGATTTGGCCTCTGCTACGTCTGTTACCTTGTCCCTGCTTCTCACCCCTTGCTTAATCGTCTCCAGCCATATTGTTCTCTTTGCTAATGCAAAAAACACCATCTGCACTCCTGATTCAGGGTATTTGCCCTTGCTTTTCTTGGGATAGTTTCCCTCCAAATAACTTTATGACTTGCTCCTTCTTTTCCTTCAGGTTCACACACAATATCTTTATTTCTTAGGGCTTCACAGGCTACCATATTTAAAATTACAGCTCTTCCTGATATTCCTTCTGTGCTTTATTTTTCTCCATAGCGCTTTTCACCTTCTAAGATGATAAATAATGTTTCATAATTATTTTGTGTAATGTTTTTCTTTTCCAACTAGAATGTAAGCTCCATGAGGTTAGGGGTTTTTGTTCTGTTTCCTGTTGTATTTTTAATACCAAAAATAGTGCTTGGTACACAGTAGGTATTTAATAAATATTTGATGAATGATGATCCACATAGAGCTCTTTCTAGTTTTTTTCAAGAGCTTTTGCATTCTTTAGGTTATTTAACACACACGAGGACTTAAATAGCACTAACACTCATGCCCCTAGTGTAGGCATCCCTTCTACAACATTCTCTAAAAAATAGTGGAGTGCAAACTCCATAGATAGACCTGGGTTTGAGTCCAAGATTGGCCATCTCCAAGCTGTTCTGGTCCTCAGTTTTCTTATTTGTAAAATACCTTTTTTAAGGGGTTCTAGTTCAAACTAAATTTGATGCTATAGGCAAAGGAGCATTAATCATTAATGTTAACCTTGTGATTACTGTTACTTGGGAGGCAGACTGTTCATGAAACTGCCCATTTGAATGTGTTTTTTTCCAAATGAAAAGTAGAAATGTTCCACTCCTATGATTTCTCTCTGTCCCCTGGGGCAAAATGGATGAGGATTGATTTTTCTTTCCATTTATTCAGCAAATATTAATTCAGTACTGCTATGTGCCAAGCAATATGCAAGACCTGGAATTACTGGGATGAATAAAAGCAACGGTCTCTATCCTCATGAAGCTTACGGTTTAGCAGAGGAATCAGACATTACACTACTAATTTTAGTTGTGAAAAATTCTGCATAGAAGTGCAGGTTGCTGTGAGCAGATATAGGAACAACAGCAATAATGTAATAGAAGAAGTAACTAACATTTATATAGCACTTACCTATATATGTGCCAGTCACTAACATTTCTGTATTAACGCATGTAATCCTCACAACCCTGAGGTAGATGCTGTTATTATCCCACTTTACACTTGAGAAAACTGAGACACAGCTGGTCACATTGTGACTTCCATGGCCACCTTGCTAAGAAGTGACAGAGCTAGGATTTAAACCTGGCCCCAGAAACCTCGTTGTTGGCTACTCTATAGTACTGGGACCTCATCCAAAGGAGGGCTGTTGGGAGGCTTAAGGAAGAGATACTCGAAATCTGAAAGTTGAAATTAAGCAGGAGAAGGCATGCAAAAGAGCTGGGTGGGAAAGAACACGACTAAGGAGCAGAGAGGAGGGCAGAGAGCAACAGATGAAAGAGTGGGGGAGGAGATCTGCTTGGGACGGGCAAGGCCACGGGGAGGATTCAGGATTGGGTTTGTCCTACGAGGCATACGAGTTACACGTGTACTTGAGATGGGAATGGCATGATGAGTCCCTTGCCTTAGAGGCACAGAGGCTGCTGGGAGGACTGTCGTTCAGAGTTGAAGACCATGCCCACCACTTCCCCAAGGCGTGTCTCCAGGTTGAACCTCCCAGTTCCCTCACCCTTCCTCACATAATTTGGTTCCCAGACCTTAGTGTGCCTCATCATTGGAACTTTGTGTAGAACTTTGGAATAGTATGGAGTGTATTTATTTAATAGTCGTTTCCCCCCAAGGTTCAAGCGCTGTCTTCCTGTTGGCCCTGACAATCATAGCCAGCGCCCATGCTCTGACGCCCACTCACTACCTCACTAGGCATGATGTGGAGAGACTGAAAGCCTCGCTGGATCGCCCTTTCACAAGTTTGGAATCTGCTTTCTACTCCATCGTGGGACTCAGCAGCCTTGGTGCCCAGGTGCCAGATGTAAAGGTAAAGACCACTTTTGTCTTGGTGGCCTCATCCCTTCACTGGGTTCCTTTTGTGTACTTCAAAACGAACTCTTGCTCATTTGAGGTTAACCAAGGCTGACCCAATATGATAAATATTTATATCAATCTGACAGATTGATGCTTTTTTTGTTTTTGTTTTTTGAATGCCTAATATATGTTAGGACCATGCCAGGAGTTTTAGTAGAATATAAAGGAGAGCAAGTCATAGATTCTTTAGAAACTTTTTTTTTTTTTTTTTTTGCGGTACGTGGGCCTCTTACTGTTGTGGCCTCTCCTGTTGCGGAGCACAGGCTCCGGACGCGCAGGCTCAGCAGCCATGGCTCACGGGCCCAGCCGCTCCGCAGCATGTGGGATCTTCCTGGACCGGGGCACAAACCGATGTCCCCTGCATCAGCAGGCGGATTCTCAACCACTGCGCCACCAGGGAAGCCCTCTTTAGAAACTTTTACTGTAGCTTTTACTGAAACGTTTACAGTGAGACTGTACTTGTTAAGTGTCTTATGTGTGTCCCTAATAAATAATAAAGGAGTCAAGATGGGGAGCATTCACATTTACTGAACACTGACAGTCACAGCATCAGGCATTTCGATATACTTTTTTGGACCTTTGAGGAGGAAAATGTATCATAACTGAAACCTTTCTTGGATTTAGGAACAGTCTTAAACTGTGAATTTACATTTTATTCATTACAGCAGCACAGACAGCTAGGGTAAGGAATTAGCGCCAGGTTTCTCACGTAAACCTTGTGTATTAGTTTTCTAAGGTTGTGTAACAAATTACTATAAACTTAGTGATTTAAAACAACATTCATTTATGACCGGATAGTTCCATCGGTCAGAAGTCCAGGCAGGCTTGGCCAGGCTCTCTGCTTAGTGTCTCATGGGTCGAAATGAAGGTGTTGGCCAGGCTGGGCTCTTACCTGAAGGCTCTGGGGAAGAATCTACTTCAGGCTCCTTCAGGTGGTTGGCAGAATCCACTTCCTTGTGGCTGTAGGTCTCAGGTCCCTGTTTTCTTGCTGGCTGTGAAGCCAAGGACTGCTCTCTGCTCCTCAAGGCACCAAATTTCTTCTCATCTTCCCCCTCCCCATTTAAGTCAGTAATGGCATGTCAAGTCCTTCTTACTCTTCAAGCCTCTCTGACCTCTTGCTCCCAGTCGGAGAAAACTCTGCTGTTAAAGGACTTACCTGCTTGGGTCAGGCCTACCTGGATAATCTCTAAATTTTAAGGTCAGCTGATTTGGGGCTTTAATTACACCTGCAAAATCCCTTCATGGCAGTTCTCTATTAGTTTAAATAAATATTCAGTAGATGGATATCGAAAGATGGCATCTTTAGAATTCTGCCTCTCCTTTCTTGTATTAGTGTAGAAATGACCCCAAATCTGAATGGCTTATGACTAAAGTTTATTTTTTCCTCTTACTATATGGCCATCAAGGGTCAGCTGGGGCTTTGCTCCATGTTTCTTTTTTTTTTTTTTTTTTTTTTTTTTAAAAATTATTATCCAGTCAATTAAAATAAGGGTTGAAAGCAATGAAGTTATTTAAAATAAACAGGTCAGTCTTCTTTTAAAAAATACTTTTCGGTTTAAACGTATCACCTGTTTTTGAGGTACCTGCTTTTCTTTGTTAACATAATACCCAAAATGTTTTAGTCTCTTGACTGACTGTGAGTAGATTTCTAGTTTCAGTTCTAAATTCCCTCTTCTGTTTTGTCTGTTCAGGCAGCAGGCTCACTGACATTGCCAAGTAATTGTCTCTAATTTAATGAGTTAATTAGTTAACTGTCTCCTGCAGAAGTCAAGTACTGACTCCTTGTAGGTGAGAAGACTTGTGTTTTTTTCCTCTGAGCTATGCACTTTA
>NW_006772681.1:1866334-1866573 GCF_000442215.2 Lipotes vexillifer | reverse complement strand
CCGGGGCACGAACCCGTATCCCCTGCATCGGCAGGCGGACTCCCAACCACCGCGCCACCAGGGAAGCCCTGCTCCATGTTTCTTCAGTCTAAGATTTAGCCTGGGGACTTCCCTGGCGGTCCAGTGGTTAAGACTCCACATTCCCAATACAGGGGCACGGGTTTGATCCCTGGTCAGAGAACTAAGATTCCGCATGCCACAGGGCGTGGGCACCGCCCCCCACCCCCCACCCCCGCCCC
>NW_006772681.1:1850096-1866312 GCF_000442215.2 Lipotes vexillifer | reverse complement strand
CACCCCCGCCCCCAAAGGAAAAAAAAAGGGATTTAGCCTGATGGAAGAGTCTCTTTCTGGACTGTGTACCAATGAAAGCATGGCTTTTAAAACTTCTGCTCAGAAGAGATACTTGCCACTTCTTTTATCTTTCTCATTTCTTTTCCTAAAGCAAGTCCCTCGGCCATGCCTGGGTTCAACAGGTTAGGGAAATGTAATCTTCTGCAGAGGACAGTGCATTTTAGTGAACAGTAACTTGTCTAATTAGCTGCTTAGTCCCTTTGCCTCAGGCCTGTCCTGGGATCCTCCCTGGCTCTCAGAGCTCCTGCCCTTTGCTTCCTTCAAGATCAATGGTTCTTCTTGTGAGGAGGGTGGTGAGTAACTGACCCACTGGATTGACAGTTTAGCCCACTTTTATATGAACTACTATTGCTAGGTTGTTTACTTCCCTGGGCATGCAGTGGTGGATCAACCAGTCAAAATCACTGCCTTCAGAGAATTTACAGTCTAGTTCGAGTTAAAAGAACAGCTCTTTTTGTTTCAATCTTTTATTATGGAAGTTTGCAAACATTCACAAAAGTGGTGGGAACATATAATGAGCTCTTCTCATACCATTTGCCAGTTTGAACAAGTGTTCACATTTTGCCATTTTTATTACATTTACTCTCCCTCTGCTTATTTATTTTATTTTTTTGCTGGTGTGTTCTATAGCAAATACCAGACATATTTGACTTACATCTATACTTTTTTTTAACATGACAGTCCTTTCATTTCACCTAGCAAGATTAATAATAATTCTTTAATGTCATTTAATTCCCAGTCTGTGTTTAGTCATCTTGAGCTAACAAAACATGTTGGTTTGAATCAGGGTCTAAACAAGGTCCACACATTGCATTTGTTGATGTTTCTCAAGAACCTTTTCATCTATAACAATCCCCGCCCCCATCTTTTATTTATGGAACAAGCCAGGTCACTTGTCCTGGAGAATTTTCCACATTCTGCTTTTGATTGATTGCATCCTCATGCTGTTTTTTTTTTGTTCTTTTTTAAAATTTATTTATTTATGGCTGGGTTGGGTCCTCGTTTCCGTGCGAGGGCCATCCCCAGCCGCGGCAAGCGGGGGCCACTCCTCCTCGCGGTACACGGGTCTCACCCTCGCGGTACACGGGTCTCACCGTCGCGGCCTCTCCCGCTGCGGAGCACAGGCTCCAGATGCGCAGGCTCAGTAATTGTGGCTCACGGGCCCAGTTGCTCCGCAGCATGTGGATCCTCCTAGACCAGGGCTCGAACCCACGTCCCCTGCATTGGCAGGCAGACTCTCAACCACTGCGCCACCAGGGAAGCCCCTCATGCTGTTTTTGAACATATTTCCTTATCTCTTTAATTCCTATAAACTGATAGTTAGCTCTTGAGGCTTAATTATAATCAGGGTCAGTTTTCTTGGCAGAAATAGTTCATAGGCAGTGCTGTGTGCTTCCTATCAGTGGATGCATAATATCTGATTGTTTCATTTTTAGTTATGATAAAGTTGAATCAGTGGATTCAGGTGTTGTCACACTAATCTATCTCCTGTACACAGTATATCGTAGGGATTTGTTTTTTATCCATTCTGGCAATCTCTTTTAATTGGAGATTTAGTTCATTTATATTTTTTTGTAACTATACTGTTGGGTTTAAGTTTACCATCTTGTTTTCTATTTATCCATTTTTTTCCTCCTCCTTTCCTGTCTTAGATTGAATCTTTTTTTTTTAAATATTCCAGTTTATCTCTTATATTGGCTTTTTAGCTTACCTATTTTTTTAGAGGTTGCTCTAGAGATTGTAGTATGCATCTTAACTTATCACAGTATACTTTGAATGATTATTTTGCCACATCACGAATAAGGAAGGGACCTTATAACAATATATTTCTCTTTAAACTCCCGTCATTTGTACTATTGTCATACTGTTTACATTCTTTCAAGGGTCATGGCCTTGTCCTGTCTGTTGTCCAGCATCTCAGCTTCATCTATTTTGTTCAGTTTTACAGTTACTTATGACAGGCTGGTAAATTCAGTACGCTTACGTTTATTTCTGTCCTGGTCAGAACTGGTAGTCCCTGTTGATGTCTTGCAATCCATTGCAATTGTTATTTTTTTTGATGCTCAAAATGTCCCATTTTTGCCAGTGGGCCAGAATGTCTCTCTGTGTGTGTTTTGTTTGTTTCTATGTAATCCATTAGTCTTTGAGAGTTTCTGATGTCCTTGGCTTAAATATTTTCTGGCCGGGACTAGAATCAGTAATTGTTATTATTTATTTATTTTATTTTATTGCAGTACGCGGGCCTCTCACTGCCTCGGCCCCTCCCGTTGCGGAGCACAGGCTCCAGACGCGCAGGCCCAGCAGGCATGGCTCACGGGCCCAGCCGCTCCGCGGCATGTGGGATCTTCCCAGACCGGGGCACGAACCCGTGTCCCCTGCATCGGCAGGTGGACTCTCAACCACTGCGCCACCAGGGAAGCCCCTGTTATTATTTATTGAATGTCTCATGTGCCAGGTACCCTGGATATGTTATCTTGAGTTATCTTCATTCTATATGGTCAGAAATATTATCCTGTAATAGAGGAGGAAACGCAAGCTCAGAAAGGTTAAGAAAATTGTCCAGTGTTTGCCAACCATCATCTGCATAATGGCCCCTAGGGTCAAATTCAGCTTGAAGCCTATTTTTGTAAATAAAAGTTTACTGGAACACAGCCACGTGCATCACTCACATATTGCTATGGCTGCTTTTACACTTTAACAGTAGAGTTCAGTAATTACCGAAGAGACTTACCTGGCACCCAAAGCCTAATATTTACTCTCTGGCCCTTTACAGAAAGTTTGCTAATCCCTGCTATATGAGACCTGTGCTTATTCAGATTTCTTCCTGACAGCTATCTCTTGTTGCTGCCCAATATTTCCTTCCTGTGTGTGACTGTTAATGAAACAGACTTCCCTCATGTTGTTTTAAACTCTCCAGGTCAATATACCTCCTAATAAAATTAGTTCTGTTCAAGAGAAAAGAGTACAGGCAGCAGAGTCGCTAGCCCAAATTTTTAATTCTGGCTCCATCTCTCTGTAAAATGGGAGTTGTGATGCCTTCCTCATGGGATCATTGTAAAGATAAAGTGAAATCATATTATGCCTAGTAAGTGACTGGCCCACGAAAGGCCCTTTGAATGGTAGCTATTATTATAATTATATTATTATATTATATTATAATTATTTAATAATTATTATATTATAATTTTAAAAGTTTTGCTTCTATTTATAATTTATTCAGGTGAGTTCAGACAGTGCTGGTGCAGATACTGTATGGAAGGCCCACAGTGTCTGTAAAGGGCTTGGGAAAGAGAGAGAACAGACAACTGGGAGACATAGGGTGGAGCAGTCTTGACCAGTAGAGGTTTTGTATCATAAGGTGTAGGAGATAAAATTGGAATATTATGCTAATGTTAAATTTTGGCAGATCTGAATGCAGGATGAGAGTTTTCTGCTGGTCTGTTTGAAAATTCTGTGGGACCATAGGATTCCGTCCAGGGGCCTCCTGGAGGAGTGAGGAGTGAGGTGCTCTCACTCTAACTGAAATGATACTTTTTAAAATTAATTAATCAATAAATTAATTAATTTTTGGCTGCGCTGGGTCTTCGTTGCTGCACGCGGGCTTTCTCTAGTTGTGGCGAGCGGGGGCTACTCTTTGTTGCGGTACATGGGCTTCTCATTGCAGTGGCTTCTCTTGTTGCAGAGCATGGGCTCTAGGCGCACGGGCTTCAGTAGTTGTGGTACTCGGGCTCAGTAGTTGTGGCTCGCTGGCTCTAGAGCACAGGCTCAGTAGTTGTGGTGCACGGGCTTAGTTGCTTCGCAGTTTGTGGGATCTTCCCGGACCAGGGCTTGAACCCGTGTCCCCTGCATTGGCAGGCTGATTCTTAATCACTGTGCCACCAGGGAAGCCTCAAATGATGCATTTTTATCTGTCTCATGATTTAGAGCTGCACATGGATTTAGGTTGAACTCATGCTCCTATAGGTGTTCTCTGCTGATGTAATGGGTTTGAGGGTACGTTGGTCAGGGCTGAAGACATAGGCTGAAGCCATCCAGACAGCTGCAGTGCAGTGTGATTTGGGGGTAATTGAGTGTTTAGCTGTGGGCTTTTTGTTCGTAATACAGACTCTAAAGTCACATTGGTTGGCTTCAAGATCTTGACTTCACAACTACACCACTGAGTAACCTGTGCAGCTTACTGAACCTTTCAGAATCTTTGTTTTCTCATCTGCAAGATGGAGATAGTTACAGTACTCAGCTCACAAGTGATGGATGTAGGTTGGTTGGCATGGTGATGGCATGTAATAATGGGTGTAATCAGTATTAGCTCTTAGTAGTACTGTTACATGGTAGTAGAGGTAAATGTATGTTGATTGACATTTTATTTTTTCTCCTGTTATCCCCCTTGCTTAATGCCTAATGAAGAGGGTGTTCCACAAATATTTGTTGAATGAATGAATTGTAAACTTTAGCTTAATAGAAATGAAAGCTCTCTAAATGTGCCTCTTAATTGGAAAATAAATGGGTTAATCATGTACTTCATTTTAATCACTTATGAAATGTGCTGTGGTGATGGTGTGATGTGTACATTGTAAGCAGTGGAAGGAAGGGAGTTGTATGGATATTTTGGAGTTGGTGAATTTCCTTATTAGAGATGTACACTAAAGAAATCCATTGAGAGAGAGTCTCTGTTACTGTCACTTCCATGTAGTGGGATGTGTCCTGCCCAGCTGTTGTTGCTTTCAGCTGAGTAGAGAGAACTCCCTCAGTTCTGCTAGATGCACTGAGTTGGTTGTTCTCACAGATCATTAGGGGAGATTTTGGTTATTTTGTCGAAAGAGATTCAGCAGCAGAACTGAAAGGAATGGGGTTTAATAAGAATATGAGAGTAGAGCGCAGCTCTGGGAACAGTGGAGTGTGGAATGAGAGTTGATTTTAGGTGTTATGAAGACTGAACATCTTTCATTTTGGTATTAAGTACTGTGTATGTATATTTTAAAAACATAAGCACATGAGAATTATAGTTTTTTTAAAAAATAAATTTATTTTATTTATTTATTATTTGGCTGTGTTGGGTCTTCGCTGCTGCACGTGGGCCCTCTCTAGCTGCTGTGAGCGGGGGCCACTCTTCGTTGCAGTATGCTGGCCTCTCATTGCGGCGGCCTCCGCTATTGTGGAGCATGGGCTCCAGGCACGTGGCTTCAGCAGCTGTGGCACGTAGGCCCAGCAGTTGTGGCTCTCGGGCTCTAGAGCGCAGGCTCAGTAGGTGTGGTGCATGGGCTTAGTTGCTCCGTGGCATGTGGGATCTTCCCAGACCAGGGATCAAACCTATGTTACCTTGTGGGGTTAAGAATTCCCACAGGCCGGGCTTCCCTGGTGGCACAGTGGTTGAGAGTCCGCCTGCTGATGCAGGGGACGCGGGTTCGTGCCCCGGTCTGGGAGGATCCCACATGCCACGGAGCGGCTGTGCCCGTGGGCCATGGCTGCTGAGCCTACGCGTCCGGAGCCTGTTGCTCCGCAACGGGAGAGGCCACAGTGGTGAGAGGCCCAACAAACAAAAACAAGCAAACAAAAAAGAATCCCCACAGGCAGATCCTTAACCACTGTGCCACCAGGGAAGTCCCTATAGGTATTATTGCTTAGCTTTTTATAAGACTTAGGAACATTGAGGCTTATTTTATATTCATTTTAATGAAAATATTAAGTAAATGGGAGACATACTATGCAAAAATTGTGATGGTAGATTAGATTCTAATGACTGAAACCAGGACACATTAGACAGTGTTCACAGGTTGTCATGACTATCAGGCACTTTCCTGATCTGTGAAAGGGGATAAGAATATCTACCTTATAGAGTTGTTGTGAGAATTAAATGTGGTAATAAGTATAAAGTGCTTAGCTCAGTATCCGGCATATGGTGAGTGCAAGGTAAGTATATCTGTATCCATTCAACAAGTACTGAGTGCTTGTTGAGGGCCAGGCACTCAGCCAGTTACTGGGAATAGCAGAGAAGCAGGCACTCCTTTAGGCAGTAATCATTTTATGGAGCATCTGCTATGTACAAGGTATTATGCTAAGTGCAGAGGACCTCATTATCTAGTGAGAGACAGGAACCATAACAGAGCAGGTGTGAGTACAGAGACACATGTAACATGTAGTGTGTGGAAAGTGCCAGGGGAGTCCAGAAGAGGGAGCTGCTCACTCACCCGGTCTGCTGAGAACACTTACTCTTAGTTCCAACCTTGTACAGGGGGAATTACCATCTGTGCTGGCTGCTACACGATTCCTTTAGTCATTCATCAGATGTCTAGTGAGTTTCTGCTGTGTGCTGAGCATGATGCTGGGCACCCGGGATTCAGTATTGAACAACAAAGAGAGCGTCTGCCTTTTGGAATATATGCTCTAATAGTGGAGACAAGCATTAGTCGTGTAATAAGTATATACATGAATATTTATAACAATGGTAAGTTTTATGAAGGTGAGATGTATGGTATTATAGGTGTGAAATAGGGGACTTTGACCTGGTCAGGGAAGGCACTTCTAAAGAAATCTCTGAACTTAAATCTCACTCTATATACCCCTAAATTACAACTCCTTGAGGGCAGGAACTTAGTTGATTTTATTTGTTGTGTATTTCCAGTACCTAGAGAGCACCTGGCAGGTGGTAGTACTCAATAGCTGTTTATTAAATGAAGGAAGGTATGATGGATCTGAATTCTAAAAGGAAAGTAGGATTTAACCAGGAGATGGGGAGGGAAGAGACTTTAGCTAGAGGAAATAGCATGTGCAAAGGACCTGTGCAGTTAGGGAGCAGATTACATTTGAGAGACTGCGAGGAGGCTGTGTAAGAACAGAGAATGCGAGAAAGCTAGAGAGGAAGGCTGGGGCTAAGCCTCCGTGCTTTGGTAGTCAGAGGGAAGATTTTGCTTTTTCTCTAAAGAGGAGTTGATTTTAAGCAGCAAGCATCAGGATCTAGTTTTCATTTTGGATCTAGTTTTCATTTTTTCATTTCTCCTGCCTTGTGGAGGACAGACTTTCACAGGGGAATATGGCACAAGATTGAATGCTGGCGGGGTACAAAAAGATAACACCTGGACTTCTGACTTTTGCCACATGGATGGATGGTTGGGATTCCTTAGGATAGGAACACAGGAAGAGAATTAGGTTTGTACAGGAAAGATCATAAATTCAGTCTTAAAGATGTTGAGCTTAAAATGCCTTTGAGTCATGTAAGTGGCCTTTGAGAGAAGTCTGGGCTGGGGGTACAAATCTGAGAATTATCTGCATAGCGGTTCTGGATGAAGCCATAGGCATGATTGAGATCGACTAGGAAGAGAGGGGATAGATGAGAAGTGGGCCTAGGAGTTGAAAAACTCCAGTGTTAAATGGTCAGGCAGAAGGGGGTGAAACTTGAGGAGCAGCTGAGAAGGAGGAAGAGAGCCAGGGGAGGGCAGGGGAATCCCGGAAGCGAAGGGAAGGGAATGTTTTAGAACAAGGAAGGTTCTATCTAGTGTTAAGGGCATGAGCATTGGAAAATGTCCTTTGGCTTCCATAATTTGGAGGTCACTGGTGGGAAGAGAGAGAAGGTAGCAGCTGGAGGGGAGAGAAGGATCAAGGTAAGTTTTACTTTCAAATCAGTCTTGTTTTGTTGATACATTAGGAGTTACCAGTCGAGAGGGAGAAGCTGAACTGACGAGATGGATGGGCTTCCTGATGGAGAGAACAGCCCGTACTAAGCCTAGAGGCTTAGAAGTGCTTATTTGTGTTGTGGGGGCCGTGAGTTGGCTGGAGCAGAGGGGTGGTCAGAGAGCATGTGGAAAAAGCCGGCCCAGCTACCAAGACCTGGTGTGGACGGAGGCTGTCGCCAGCGTGTGCCGCAGTAGCCTGACACAGTCTGGCAAGATTACAAAGCCTAGGCTGAGAGGAGACGGGAGTTGGGGGCTGCTACTGGAGAGGAAAGGGCAGATGAAAGAGAGATTTATTGTCTTCTTGGTTGCTGATTCAGGCTGGGGAGTTGTAGGGAAGAATGGACTGAGAAAAGCACTGATGTCCTTCACTCAGGAGGATATTTAGGTAGTTGGGCACAGAAAGTTGGAGGGGAACAGATAGGGGATGGACGTTTAGGAGGCTATTTTCAGCCTTCACTTGTGAGGGTGAGTGTGGAACTAGGGCAGCGGGAGTTGGAGTTACAGATCCCCAGCAAGCGGCCAGCTGAAGCCTCAGATCTGGGTGGGCTTCCTGAGGGTCCAGAGTATGTTTTGAGAGGTCCCTCATTTTTGCCGGTATTAAAACTAAGCTGTCGACATTTTGAGCTTTGAAGCCACAGACCCTTGGTACTGTTTACCTAGATCTGTCTGTGCAAACGAGTAGGCATGATGCTGGTTTTATTCAGGAACAGGTTGTTTTTAATAGTCCCTTGAGAGAGAGAGAGACAGGTTGTATAGCTCAGACTCTGGAGCCAGGCTGCCTGGGTCTGAATTCCAGCTCCTCCATTAAGAGCTGAGTGACTTTGGACAAGTCAGTTTCCTCTCTAATGCCCCAGTTTTCTTGTCTGTAAACTTAAGGTAATAGGAGGACCTAATGCATAGATCCCCTTATTAAGTGAGAAATGGGTATACAGCACTTGTCAACAGTGCTTGACACATTTTAAGTGCTCAAAAATTGGTAACAATGACCGTAATCATTGTTTGGGGCCTTGGGTGTTGTTGTATTGCTAAAGCACCAGATGGCGACAAAGCACACGTCTTAAGCTTGCCCACATTCTGCTGAAAGGATTCCTTGAATAGGTTTTCTTCAGATCCTTAATTTGTGCAGTGTGAAGTATTTTGTTTCTTTTTCTCTTTGGATTCTTCCAGACTTCTGGTTGAAACTCACTTGTTTGAGACTCTTATTTAAGTGTTTATTCATAAAATGTAAAACAAAAGATTTTTGGTCGAAGTAGCGCATGCATACAGTAAAATACCAGATAATGCAGAGCAGCTGTCAGTGAAAAGCAGCCATCCATCCTGTGGCCCACCTTGTCCTACTCCTGGGAAGCATCCACTTTGAACTGTTTTTATTACCATTTAATTTTGAATAGCTGAATTTTATATTACCTCATCCAAAGTATTTAGTGCTATAACTAGCTATTAAATGTTATTTCTTAATATAGTAGGAATAGCATGGGTTTTCTTATGTGCCCACTCTGTGCCAGGCACTGTGGTGGGAATTTTTCAGAGTCTCTGCTCTCAAGTAACTAGTCCCTTGGCGGGGAGGTAGTTAGTACAGTGTGGTAAGTGTTTTGGGGGAGTGCTCGGGAGGGAAGGCACCTGGCCTGTCCTCAATGAATGTCAGGGAAGGTTCTCTGGAAAAGGTGACATCTGAGCAGAGATGAAGATGGGACCTGGTTTGGCAGGCAAGAAGGACAAGGGAAAGGTGCTCCTGGCACGGGGTGGGGGGTAGCAGGGTCAGGAACATACGTGGTGAGAGCAGGTTATGTCTGGGAAGCTGCAGTGGCGTGGAGGGTAAGATTTTGGAGTTGGAGGTGGGGCTGTGGTGAGGAAGCTGGCACAGAGCGTGAGGGTCAGTCATGAGGGCATTTTTTAAAAATATATATATATAAATTTATTTATATTTATTTTTGGCTGTGTTGGGTCTTTGCTGCTGCACGCGGGCTTTTCTCTAGTTGCAGCGAGCAGGGGCTGCTCTTCGTTGTGGTGCACAGGCTTCTCATTCTGGTGGCTTCTCTTGTTGTAGAGCATGGGCCCTAGGTGCGTGGGCTTCAGCAGTTGTGGTGTGCAGGCTCAGTAGTTGTGGCATATGGGCTTAGTTGCTCCGCGTCACATGGGATCTTCCCGAACCAGGGCTCGAACCCGTGTCCCCCGCATTGGCAGGCGGATTCTCAACCACTGTGCCACCAGGAAAGTCCCAGTCATGAGGGCATTTTTTGCCAGATCAGAAGCTTTGAGTCTTGTTCTGAGAAGGATAAGGAACCACCCAAAAGTTTTAATAGCAGACTAAGGTGGATACGCTTGTCACCAAGACAAAGCTTGTGCTGCTGGCCGCATGACAGGCCAATAATCGAGAGATGGGGTGTTGGGGCAAGGAATACAGACTTTGTTCAGAAAGCCGGCAGACCGAGAAGATGGCTCGTGCCCCAAATATCCATCTTGCCTGAGTTAGAATTCAGGCTCCTTTTATAGTAAAAGGAGTGGGACTAAAGTCAAACACTTCCCGGTTCCCATCAGCCTCCAGAGGGGTTGTGTTAATTTCTTCCTCCCTGCAGTCATTCACAGGTGGGCCTGGTCAGGATGTTTCCTGTGAGCTAAACAAAAGATATTTTAGCTTAATGCTCATTACCTGGGAGGTCATTCCCAGAGTTGGGTCATCATGTATAATTTAAGCTTATAGTCAGCATCCCTTTAGTGATTAACTTGTAATAGGATACAAAAGGTTCTTCCCTATTACACTTTTGCACCTTGTAAAGATCACTCTTGAAGCAGTATGCAGAATGGATTGCATGACTTGAGACCAGTTAGGAGATGAGTGTAACAGTCTCCATGAGAAATGGCAGGGGCGTGACATAAGGCAAGAAGGGAAGCCAGAGAGTGGGGATCGGGTTTGAGAGACTCGATACGCTTGAAGGGTGAGGGAAAAGTCGAGAATGAATCCTAGGTTTCTGATTTAGGTAGTAGGTGCATGGTGATGCCCGTACGTGAGCCAGAACGTCCAGATGAAGAAATAGGTTTCTAGCTTATGTTAGATGTGTTGAACCTGACTTAGCTTTGGAGACATGGAAGTGGAGACACTGCCATTTATTAGCTTTGTCATCTTCATTACATTACTTACCAACTGCAAGCATCAGTTTCTTATTCTGTTAAATGGGAATGATAGTATCTACCACAGGGTCCTTACGTTCATTAAAAGGAAGAGCATCATAAACACCCCACACAGGTTATGGCCAGAGCAGGTGATCAGTGGAAGTGGTTCCTTTCTAGGTTCAGAAGGATGAGAGTGCCTTCAGGTGTGTTGCTCTTTCTATGAAGTTAGCATTTTGGGATAATACAGTGTTCTGTGGAAAATAACTGCTTGAAAAATGAAATCTTGTGTAGCTCTCATACTTTAAGCCATCATGGATTGCTAAGAATTTTATTTGTCATCCAAAAAACACGTACAGTTTTCCTAATCACTGTGTATTTCACCACTTATCATTGACTTTCCCCCTGTTTAGCAAGCATGCATCTTCATTAAATCAAAACTTGATCCAAGCAACGTGGATTCCCTTTTCTTTGCTGCCCAGTCCAGCCAGGCCCTCTCAGGGTGTGAGGTGAGTCCAGCTTCTTACATTTACATTTACTTTAAACTGTAAAGTGTATTTTTAAAAAGGGAAAGTCACGTCAATATTTGTTCTTTTAGCAGTGAGACCCCATTAAGTGTGGGTGGGAATTCCATTCTTGTGATTTTTTTTTTTTCTTAAAGAAATAGACTTTTTATTTTTCCCAAGTTTTCACTTTTCATGAATTTTAAATAACTTTTTCCTATAGTTGCCTCTCTTCTGGGAAGTCTTATTTTTTTTCTTTCAGTCTCCCTTTAACATTTAAGAATGTTTAAAGCAAAAGAAGAATGCCCCCACGCCAGATTTCTAGAAATCCATTTTTTTGAACACAGGAGAAGAGCCATATCAGTAGACAAGTGACTTGCCAGAATCTTTTCAAAAGTGTTATGCTGAGGTTTTACAGATATTTAATTCTGGCATCTGAGATGTCGAAGAGGGGTGATCATAGCCCAGGCGGGTGGTGTGACCTCGGCAGTTGCTCTGCCTGCCATCTTTGGCATGCCTACCACAGGCAGGCGCACCTGTTCTAAACTCTGTGTCTACCCATCCTTTCTTAGATCTCTATTTCAAATGAGACCAAAGATCTGCTTCTGGCAGCTGTCAGTGAAGACTCCTCCGTGGCCCAGATCTATCACGCAGTTGCAGCCCTAAGTGGCTTTGGCCTTCCTCTGGCTTCCCAAGAAGTCCTTGGTGCCCTTACCTCTCGCCTCAGCAAGGAGGAGACCGTGCTCGCGTAAGTCACCATCTTGAGCGCTTCTCAGGCTATTATCCTGAGAGGCTTCATCCACTGGTTCCACAGGTATTGTGTGGGCACCTGCTATGTGCCAGGTGCTCTGCTGGCACTGCCAGGTGCTCTGCTGGCAGATGTCATATTGTGCTAAGGCAGGTAAGGTCCGTGTCGTCGTGCAGCTCACCAAGACACGGTCTCCCTCAAGCTGCTCCAGCAGAGGCAAATACTGAGTCCGAGCATGAACACACTGCCACAGACACACGACTGCCTTTGAGGTTAGGGGCTAAAGCAAGGGTAGGGGTGACCGAGGGAGAGTGAGGCCAGAGAGCCACGTGCGTCTCTTACTGTGGCTTGGCCACGCCATGGTGAGATGTTGGCATTGGAAGCTCCGCCCTGGAGGAGGGCTCACGGGGTCCCTTGGAGAGGTGGGGGAAGTAGGGCCTCAGAGGGGAGAGTATTCTAGGGATCAGACCCTGCTCCTCTGCAAAAGGCTCAGGCGAAGGAGAAGCACCTTATAGGAAGGAACTATACATTTAAATGTTGCAACTGACTCAAGGATGTTTACTAAAGTTAAAAGTAATAGTATATGTAGTTTTTTTTTTCCCTTTGACACTGAAACTCCTCATTTAACAGAGTATATGTATTTTTCGTTTTCTGTGTGTCCCCCATTTAATTGCAACCCTGAGACAGATTGGAGCACCTGGACTCCTGTTCATTGTTCAGCGAGATGTTAGTGACACCAATTCCCTACTGCAGAATAGTTCAGTTGTTTCCCAGGGTTTTTTTTTTTTTTTTTGCTAAGAACCAAAACGTTTCTAAACTTGAAGCTTTGTTAAGGGCAGGGCTCACAGTCAGTTGACGTTCTCCCTGTCACTCTCACGCCCTATTCATATTCACATGGTCAGTAATCAGTGACTTTGGGGCTGGTACGTTTCTCAGGAATGACATTCTCCGCACCCTTTGCCCAATGCTTGGCCCTTGTGGTCCTCCTGTTTCAGGTTACATTACTTTGATCTCGTCCCATAATCCCTTGTGGAATGCCTCTACAGTCACCACCATATCTCTTGTCATGAGATAACTGTCAGTGCCTTACTCTGATGCCACCTTCTACAGAAAAATCTTTCCCTTTCCCTCTGAGCAAAAAGGAAAATCTCCCTCCTCTAAACCCCAGAACAGAAAGAAGTACAAAGAAAGTACATCCATTTTGGAGTCAGTTAGACTTGGGTTTGAACACCAGCTTTGTTTCTTCCTTGCTGTGTGACTTTGGGCAAGTTAGTAACCTCTCTGAGCCTCATCTGTAAAACATTACCATCAATCCTTACATCATAGAACAAATGTCAAGATTAAGTAAGATAATACATGTGATGAGCCTAGTGCAGTGCCTGGTCTTAATGGGCATGGGACAAATGGATTTTGTGCTCTCTAGAGCATTTCCTTCTTAGGTCCCTTTCTTAGGGAGCTGGTTACTTCCTTGGTTGTATTGTAGTTTTTTCTGTATTAGATTTTAAGCTTCTTTACTTATAGTGCTCAGAGAGCCTGGCACATGGTAGATGCCCAAGAGAGTTAATAAAGGCTGAAACTGTACTTTTGTGTTTCTATTCTATCCTCTTGTAAAAAGCTTCAGGTAGAAAGACCACACGCTTGGGGTGAGAGAGAACTGTGTCCAGACTCTTCTACTTAATACCTCTGTGGCCATGAGCAGGGTGTTTAACCTCCCTAAACCTCAGTGTTTCCATATGTAAAACAGGGAGAATGATATCTGTCTCATAGCATTATTATGAAGATCAAACTGGCAGGATGCCTTATATAATATTACTACTAATTTACCCTATTTAAGCAAATCTGATATAGATTAGGACTCTTCTAAATGGGCCTTCTACATTTAACTGGACTTATTCTAGGAAACGAATGTTCAGAAACTTGTCTAGAATGGTAAAAAACATTAGCTTTGAATGAACAATTTGAAAAGATGCTATTGTGGTCTCTCATAACCCAATTTCTTTGAATCATCTGCTGTTTATTAGCAAGACAGGATCTGCTTTCTTAGCGTTTGAATATAGTGCTCCAGAGGGAGAGAAATTGCTGGAGTATAAGTAATTAAAGCCAATGACAAAACTTTTCAAAAGCTAAGTGGATTAATTTCATTCTAAAAACTTCTGAGGTTGTTACCAGCATGATGCTCACTCGTTCCAAAGAAGAGAAAAGTGATATCTTAATTGAAAAGTTCTTTCTAGGCTCTCCTAGCAGCCTTTTCTGGGCTCAGCATTTATCACAGGCAGATGTGGGATTTTTATCTTGTTTGGAAATTCAGGTTTCATTTTCTCAAATCTATTCTAACAACAAGCATCCCAGAGGGGTCATTGAACACTCTGGGGCTTCCCTCTCTGTGAATTGTGACTCCTCTGTTTTCCAGCTTACCGTCTTAATGGAATTCGTTTTCCATGGAGGGAATCTAAATTGTTATGATTGTGATGAAAGCGGACAAATTCTCGCTCTACATTCCCCAACACACTGACTTGATAAATGGTGGTTTTACACAAAGGCCCGGTCATCCCTTGGGAATTTGGGAACCTTTCTGGGGTTGACCAGCAGTTGGCTTAACCACCAGGGGTCCTCAGCTTTCTCTTTTCCACCCTGAGAAGCACCATTTCTATTTTTCAAGTTATCCACACTAAGAGAATAGAACCTAATAAAAAGTCTTATGTGGACATACTTACTACATTCCGCCTTAAAAAGTTTATCTTACAGAAATACACTCATAAGTGGATAAAAATATATGAATAAACCATAAAAAAGAATGAGGTACTGATACATGTTACAGAATGGCGAGCCTTGAAAATGTTACGCTAAGTGAAAGAAGCTAGACACAAAGGGTCACATTTGTATGATTCCATTTATATGAAATATCCAGAATAGGTAAATCCATAGAGACAGAACACAGGTTGCCAGGGGCTGGCGGGGAGGGGAGAGGGCAGGGGATGGGAAATGGAATGAAGCTGTTTAATGGGTATGGGGTTTTATTTTGGACTGATGGAAATGTTTTAGCACTAGATAGAGGTGATTGCACAGCACTGTGAAATATACTAAATGCCACAGAATTGTTCACTTTCAAATGGCTAACTTTATGTGAATTCACTTCAATAAATTAAAAGGTATATATACATATACAGCCATGAATAAGGGTTAACAGTTACAGCATTGAACAGTTACAGTTCATCGATAAGCAGTACAATACTATGTCGTTGTTAATAAGGATGAAATGTATTTATATGTCCTCACGGAAATATCTGTACAATCTAAATAAATTGCAGGACGGTTATCTTTTAGGGGTAGGCGTTACAGGAATTTTAACTTTCTCCTTTAGTAATGTATTTGAAGTTCTGACAAATATGTACTTTTATAATCAGGAGTAAATAGTAGGAAAAGAAAAAAAGAATAGACACTGGTTTGAGAACCAGATCTTCTATTTCTTTCATCTTATTTAATGCCTGAAGGACGGGTGGCTTTCAGGTCTCTGAGCAGGATGGTGACAGCACAAGCGTCAGCTGAGTGTTTACCGAATGCTTCCTGTTTATATTGCATTAATCTGGTTTCAGAAAAGTCGCTCCAAATTCTACCCAACAACCTGCATGTGTAGATTCCACAGTACTTCTTTGGTTTTGGAGTACGAAAAGTAGAAAAGAAGCAGCCAACCTCTGCCCAGCACAGTTCCTCTTACAACATGGGGGCGCCAAATATACCTTCATTCGATGAATTGGCTCCTCTTCTCCCTCTAAGTATATCTCTTCTAAATCTGATTAAGTCTTAGTCTGGTGTTCTATATATGATGCCATTAGGAACCAAACAGATTTTCAGAGGTGGGTGACCTGGTGCACCCTCTCTTCTCTCTGCCCTAGTACTTATGTGGATCCTGCTGCCCAGATTGCCTTCTCTCTAGCTGTAGTGAACTTTGTAATGTAATGGTCTTTTTTTGGGGGGGCGTGGGGGGGGGCGCTGCAACACGTGGCTTATAAAGTGTTAGCTGCCCGACCAGGGATCGAACCTGGGGCCCTGGCAATGAGAGTGTAGAGTCCTAGCCACTGGACCACCAGGGAATTCCCTGTAATGTAATGATCTTTGTTACATCTTTCCCT
>NW_006772681.1:1834102-1850031 GCF_000442215.2 Lipotes vexillifer | reverse complement strand
GTTACTTCTTCCCCTAGACTGTAAACAAGCTCCTTTGGGGCCGAGGCTGTCTTATAGTTCTAAAGAATAAGAGCGGGATATTTGTGTAGGTATCCCAATACAGGAAGGGGAAATGGAGACTTGCCATTCATTGGGGTTCTATTTTCTACCTTTCAGAACAGTCCAGGCTCTACAGACGGCATCCTACCTGCCCCAGCAGGCTGACCTGAGAAGCATCGTGGAGGAGATTGAGGTACAAATTTATTTTGGCAAGTGAATTTCCCAGCTTCTGTCTTTGAAACCCTTTAGAAGAGTCTTGCAGATAGACATGAATGATTTGTTGTGGCCAGTTACCTTTCTTTTCATATCCGTGGCACACTTTTGTTCTTTGTATCAGAGCAATATTTCCCAGGGAATATTTGTTAGGCTCGTATAGTTACACCATCAGTTAGGCAACAAACTACTTCAGTGTTTTGTAGGTCCAGCCTCATAGTCTACAGATTTTAGAGCCTAACCTGAACTTCAGATTTGTTTCTACTTCTTACTACTTTGTAATCTCAGGCAAATTATTAATGTCTGAGCCTCAGTTTCCTTACGTGGTGGTGGTTAGGAACAAGCGAAGTTCTAAAGTGCCTAGTACAGAATTGGTGCTCAGCAAGTGGTCACTGTGGTTTTTGTTATTCCACTACTCTTTCCACTGCCCACGACCTCCTGCTGCTCAGAGACTGCTTCCATGGACTGCAGAGCCGGGGATGACAGGCACTCTGACAGTGTCATCGCTGGATGCCCCACAGGCACATGAGCTGCCTCGTCACGTTGCCCAGGAGAGCAGTATGTCTCTCTTCATCCTTTAGAGCATTGAATAAGAAAGAGAAATGCTTTGCTCTGGAGGTTGTTTTCAAATGGATGGCCATCGAATCCATCTGTGTCACGATGCTTCCAGGGGGAACTGTGGCTGGGCCCGCTGGCCTTCTGCCCAGAGCAGTTGGTGCCTTCAGTGCCGTGACTCCTGGGCTTGGGCTTGAGTCGAAGGGGTCAGGGAAGGAGCACTCCCAGAGCTGCAGAAGATACTGTTCTCTTCAAATGCCTATATGATATACTTTACTCTCTGCCTAAGCACCTTTTTTGAGAAAGCACTAAGTGACTGAGGTGGTCTGCAGACTTAGAGTGAGATTTCTCAAAACTGTCTGCACTGGGGTAAGAGTGGTTTGTACGTCTCATCTCTGTTATCACTTGACTTCCAATCTGCCTCTGTTTTGTTGTGACAGGACCTTGTTGCTCGCCTGGATGAACTGGGAGGTGTGTATCTTCAGTTTGAAGAGGGACTGGAAACAACGGCATTGTTTTTGGCTGCCACCTACAAGCTCATGGACCACGTGGGCACCGAGCCATCCATTAAGGAGGTGCCTGTCTATATAACAGTTCTTGGGCGTGAAAACCAAAGGCTTTGTTGGCTTTATCTGCTAAGGGAAGCTTTTTTCAGAGAGGTCAATTCAGTTAGCTTTGGGGTGTCTTGGGTTAGGCATTGAGAATGAGAAACAGAAAAATGTAAAGCCTGTTCCTGAGAAACTGGTTGTCAGTGGGATAGACATGTAAAGAAATTGTTATACTTGCCTTAAATGGGGTACAGACACATCATGAGGTGGTGACAAGAAGGCCAAGTGTATTACTCTCGATCCACCTCCCATTCCTTCCTGATGCTCCTTACTGCTTGTCTCATGAATGGTTTCCATGCTGGTGGCCTGTGCAAATCCTCTTTCTCTTGAGAAGTGCCCTGTACTTCAAAATCGCCTGTTCTCCTCTCTCCCCACTGACCCTCAGCAGTGCCTGTCTGAGCTAATCTGTGCTGATTGACATAGTTCACTGAGAGGCATGTGTGTCTACCAGACATCCACCAAGAGTTAATTCTATTCTTTCTTTCTTACAAGAGGAGCTTATTAACCTGAAAGAACCTTTAGTTGGAATGTGTGTGGGAAGTCTTGTGAGTAGGACCCTCTTTGTACCACTTGTTTGTAAGGTTACCAACCCTTGATCTAAAGGACTTAAAATACAAGCTGCTGCTGTTTTAATTTTAGGAGGAAAGATTTGGGTTCCAAGTCAGAAGTTTCACTTCTTTTGTGAATTATGAATGCATTGTGAGTTCTGTGCCGAGTTTCAAGTAAACAGTAAATAATTACCTGTCTTGAGTAATTTGAATTAATTTTGTATTTTCTCTGGAGGATATGATCTAATAAGTTATTCATGTATTGGCCTTTTTATGTTGTCTTTTCCTTCATCCTAAGTTTAGGAGACCTAGAGATACCACACTCTATTTAAATTTCTGTTATGGGTGAAAGTGCAAGAATGTGGGTCTTATAGTACAAATCATTTCGGGATTCTCCTCTACACAGTACAGTACATGAATTGGCGATATTCTACATAAAATAACTTAAACTTTTTCTTGCTTTATTCCCAAGCTGCTACTAACCAGGTATTTGGCTGGGATAATTTTGCTGTCACTGCTTTTGACATAACGATTCTGGTGAACAGTCCCCCATTTTAACATGTCAACAGCTTACTGATGGAAAATGTAATTGGTACAATTAAAGAAAATTATTTCATGTCTACTGTGAATAACACTGTCGGGAACAGGGAACTCTTTTGTTAGATGGTAGATTTTAAAAAACAAAACTGATTGAAGTGGAAAATGTTTCTTCTTAAGCAAACAACCTCTAGAATTTTAATAATGCCTTTTAGGTTCTACTTTTTTTAAAAAATTGCTTTCAGTTTTCCCCTCTAAGCAGCCCATTAGTTCTTAATGGAGAGTTATTTTAGTTTCTTTCTAATGTACACTTCGGCTGTGAAGTTTGGTCTTGTAAACACCAACTTAGCCCCAGCAAACTGCTTAGAGGTGGGTTGGCAAGGAAGGGAGCTTGGGTGGGAGGGTGAGGGGAATCAAGAAAGGACATATTTTATTGTGGAAGGACTTTGGAGACAAACAGACCTACATGTGAATTTTGGTCCTGCTTTTTTTCTTTCCATCGTAACTTGTAGGAGTAACTTAACTTCCTTTAGCCTCAGTTTCCTTATTTGGAAAGGATTGATATCAGTCTTTCCAGGATTTTTGTCAAGATTTGAGTTAATGCTTGTAAAGCACCTGTCACAGTGCCTGGCACATATAGGTATGGAACAAATGGGTACTGCTATAGGTGTTTTATAATATAGTTTCATATCTCAGTAGTTATCTAGAAGTACCTTGCATTTGTATAGTAACCATCCATTAATGGTTGACAAATAAATGCATTAATTTCAGTTTGTACTAGAAGATAGAAAAAACCAACCAAATTCAAGTTTTATGCTTAAATGCAGAATATGTGCTTCCCCCACCCCTACCAATTTGGGTTAATGGCTAAAAGACCTTCCAAGTGAACGCCTAGAAAAAGATAAGGAATGACTTGAGCCACGTGGGGAGGGAGGCGTGGCTGTCCCACCTGCCTGACTGCTACATTTCCCTTTTCTTTCAGGATCAGGTCATCCAGCTAATGAATGCCATCTTCAGCAAGAAGAACTTTGAGTCACTCTCAGAAGCCTTCAGTGTGGCCTCTGCTGCCGCTGCACTCTCCCAGAATCGCTTCCATGTACCTGTTGTGGTTGTGCCTGAGGGCTCTCCTTCCTACACTCAGGAGCAGGCTGTCCTACGGGTATGACTTCCATGCCCCACATGCACTGCTTTGATTGCTGTTTCCAGTGTAAGCCTTTCAGAAATCCAAAGACTGGTACACAGCTGATTGTAACCCCTGTGAGGACAGACCCCTTAAATGAAGAGCAAATGAGGATGGCCACTGGGTGAACTAGTCGCAGAATCCTTCAAGCAAAAGTATGGAGTCCTAACCACTGGACAGCCAGGGAATTACCATCAGAGTATTTTAAATAGTATAGCTTTCACTAAACTAAGTGCTAGAAAATTGCATTTCTGGATTTGTAAGTCCAGATATATAGAGAAGTCTTACTTCTAAAATGTATTTTCCAGTACCCAGACTTTCTAAATACATTATTTTAAGACAGTGTTTTAAATTCCCAGGTAATTCTGGTACTTATAATTGTTAAAAATCAATATCAGGTCTCTTCTTTCTTGGAGCCAACAGTGTATCTTTCTGCCTCTTCAGAGCATAGCCATCCCTCTCACTCAGCAATAAGCACGGACTGTTTTGGTGTGTTAACTCTCTGAATAGAGCAAAATGCACACGTTTATAGAGTTTTCCATTCGTCATAATGAGGCATTTGTTGCTATTGTTTGGAAACCAGGAATAAGCTAAAATCTTTATAAAAAATAAGCATTTTATTTATGTCTAAACACACGGGTTCCACATAGGACAGTTCTTTGTGTCCCATAAGTTCTTCTGCTTCAGAGGACCCTACAGATACTCTCCTGAAGAAGTGCCCCGGATTCCAAAGTTGCCTCTTCTCTCCCTACCTACAAGTCACATCCCCTCAGCAAAGACTGGGGTGAGAACTAACCTGATTAACATAGTTCACCATGAGTTAGGGGGAGCTAAGAGAGCAAAGTAGAAAAAAATACTGGCTTTTGAAGCTAGGTAGGCTGGGGTTTGAGTCCTTAGCCATGTGGCCTTTGGCAGTCTTGTAACCTCTTTGTGGCCTCAGTTTCTTCATCTGTAAAATAAAGATTGATTATGCTATGTCACAGACGATTGGTGGGAGGATATATATAAGAGCCTAGCCTAGTATCTGGTAAATAGTCGACTTTCAACAAATGAGTGTTATGACTGTTATCCATATTACTTCAGTTTTCCCATTGCCCATACCTTCCTAAAGTATTTTTCTTGCTAATAATTTTTTTTTTTAAAGATATTGTAGTAGTGAAGTAGAGTGGGTAGATCAGGGGATCAGAGAGAAGGAAACATTAACTGTGTGATCTGGAGCCAGTCATTGTGTTTCCCTGGGCTCTGGTTTCCTCATCTGAAAAATGAGATCATTGGGTAAGATCATCTTTAAGATCTTCCCCACCTCTAATATTCTGTAATCTGTCCCATTCCCAAAGTAATTGTGCTTTCCCTGTATTTGATTTCCCATAGATAGTAGACCAAAGGTCAGTGATGGTTTTCTAAAACAAGATGGTTCTTTCCTGGCAGAGCTTGCTCCCTATGGATGAAGCACCCACCCTAGAAGCAAAATCTGTACTCCCTCGGCTTTTGTTGCTACAGACAATTTTAAAATTTATTTCCAGTTGCAGGTCACCAATGTTCTGTCCCAGCCTCTGACTCAGGCCACTGTTAAACTAGAACACGCTAAATCCGTTGCCTCCAGAGCCACAGTCCTCCAGAAGACATCGTTCACCCCTGTGGGGTAAGAACTGAGCACATCTCTGTATGGTGCCAATATACTTGTTTCGGAAAGTTAGCCTGCAGCCAGTATAACCCAGATTTATGTGATTGTTACCAAGATCATAAAACCAAATTTACCTAAATTTAGGATTATGCTTTATTTATATTAATATGTCATGAACATTTCCCCCATAGGATTAATATTCTTCTATAGTCTTATTTTTAGTGGCTGTGTTATTGTTATGTAAATTAAAAAATTAAGGGTCTTTTTTTTTTTTTTTTTTTTTTTTTGATTCCCACCTAAGCCCAGGCGTCATCTTATTTGCCTGTTTTCTCAGTGTGTGAAAAGCACTCAGAAAATTCACAGCTTGTCAAAAGATAAGGAATCACCCAGTTTGGGAAAATGTTCAGATCCAGAAATTACAAAGCCTTGCTTCTTTAATGATTTTTGCGATATGCGGGCCTCTCACTGCTGCAGCCTCTCCTGTTGCGGAGCACAGGCTCCGGACGCGCAGGCTCAGCGGCCATGGCCCACGGGCCCAGCCGCTCCGCGGCACGAACCCGTGTCCCTTGCATCGGCAGGTGGACCCCCAACCACTGCGCCACCAGGGAAGCCCAGGGTCAATTGTTATATGAAACTTTGTTAAGTATTAAATTAGAAAGTTAATGAGATTGGAAACTGAGTTTTAGAGAGAAAATGCATTTCTTACACAGTTGTAAAGGTACATAGGCAATATGTGAAATTAAAAAGCAAAATCATTTTTTTTAAACATCTTTATTGGGGTATAATTGCTTTACAATGGTGTATTAGTTTCTGATTTGTAACAAAGTGAATCAGTTATACATATACATATGTTCCCATACCTCTTCCCTCTTGCGTCTCCCTGCCTCCCACCCTCCCTATCCCACCCCTCCAGGCGGTCACAAAGCACCGAGCTGATCTCCCTGGGCTATGCGGCTGAAAAGCAAAATCATTTTTACGAATGATCAGTAGAATGGTAAATGACATTGGGGGTTTTGCCATGTAGTTAGAGTTAAGAATTCTCTACCTTTTTTTTCCCCTTTAAAATAAAAATTATTAATATTTTAAAATTAAATTAAAAGTAAGATGTGTCCTTTTTAGGAAATTCACAAGGCACAGGAAAGTAGAAATAATGCAGAAAGTTACCTACAATTATACTACCCTACACCAACCTCTTTGAACATTTCTACTTTTTTTTTTTTTTTTAACGTAATTGGTATCCTACTTTAGACTTAGCTGTTTTGCATTTCATTGTGGAAGACTTACCCGAAGGAGGTGGGATTTTCAGGAGCTGAGAGGGGGAAAAATGAAAAGAAGACTTTCGAGACTTGAAAAAGGAGGTCATTTTAGATCGTTTTGAAGTTTGCCCCTCATTATAATCTGTAACTGAGCAGGAGGTGGCCCAGGCGGGTGGGAATTTGAAAAGTGAAGAAGTGCTGCAGCCCTGGACCATCTCAAGGAATGCCTCACTTCATAGGCCGTTTGTTGTATTTGTGACTTTCATATGTGAGTTCTTGCTAACCCCACTGTCATTCTTAACAGGGATGTTTTTGAGCTAAACTTTGTGAATGTCAAATTTTCCAGTGGCTATTATGATTTCTCTGTCAAAGTTGAAGGTGACAACCGTTATATTGCAAATACTGTAGAGGTAAGTGCTTTTCTTGTTGTCCCCATCTCCATGTTAATATACACAAGGAAATGACCAAACAGGCACATAGCATTAACCATCTGGTATATTGACTTCACTTATGACCAAGTTAACGTGAATATGTTGAGAGGGGTAGGTTTGAACTATGCTTTTTGACAGACTTAGCCAAGAACTTGATCATAGCAAGTTTTCTTTTATTTGTAAATTGTTTATTTTCCATTATAATTTAGCATTACTGTCTTACATAAAAGTTAGGAATTAGAAAAAGTTAAAATCACCCATAAGTCCACTGAGATATAAATATTCTTGAGATGTTTTCTGTGGTTGGCCTTGATAGATTTATTTATTTATTTTTAATTAAAAAATTTTTTTTTGTTTTATTCCCCATGATAGATTTAGAAAAGTGCTTGATGCTAATTAGGGGACCAAAAGCATCAAGTGACTTGTAGCACCATAGTGAGTCTGTCTGGGTAAAGTACAAAAGAAAATTGGTAATCCTTCATAATGAACTATGTTTCAGATGTTTAGCTGACTCTAGTTCTGTTGAAGATCCACGTGGTTTTTTTAAAAATTTATTTATTTTATTTATTTACTTTTGGCTGTGTTGGGTCTTTGCTGCTGCGCATGGGCTTTCTCTAGTTGTGGTGAGCGAGGGCTACTCTTCGTTGCAGTGCGTGGGCTTCTCATTGCAGTGGCTTCTCTCGTTGCAGAGCATGGGCTCTAGGCGTGTGGGCTTCAGTAGTTGCGGCACGTGGGCTCAGTAGTTGTGACTCACGGGCTCTAGAGCACAGGCTCAGTAGTGGCGCACGGGCTTAGTTGCTCCACGGCATGTGGGATCTTCCCGGACCAGGGCTTGACCCCGTGTCCCCTGCATTGGCAGGCGGATTCTCAACCACTGCGCCACCAGGGAAGCCCCAATCCACATGGCTTTAAGGATGGAAAGCTATGCCTCACTTATCTGATGCTTTGTGGGAATGTGGTATTTCACATTAGTGGTTTTCCTAGCTAATTGAAGTTTGCCCCTTCAGGCACTGTAGCTTTCATTTTAACCTTTTTGGGTAGAAGTTTATTTAAGATGAATTACATATTTTCCTACTTTTTAAACTATGGGATATGGTTTAACCTCTTCTTATTCTGGCTTAGGATCGTAAGTATGAACCCTTCATTGAAAGCCTGTGACATGAACAGTACAGTTCTATGTGCTTTTGCTTATTTTATTCTTACAACAATCCTAGCAGATGCGTGGAGTCCTCTTCATTTCACAGACGAGACCCAGAGGGGTAGAGTAACTTGTCCAAAACCTCCAGCCTGTCTGTGCTTGGGTGGATCCCCTGCACAGTACTGGTTTAGTCACTGTGCCCTAGTGAATATTGAGCTAGCTTAGAGGCTGCAGAGCTGTGTGCAGCTCCAGCCGCTGGCCTATTTATAATATTACTTTGTCCTTACTGCTGTCATTTCTCAATGTTTCTGCCACTGTGTCTTTGTTGCACCTACTTGACCACATTGTCATGCGTTCTGTTGGGTCAGGGGAACTTGAAGTGGTACAGTGCCTTTCCCGAGTAATTAAATATATGCTGTTTGTGACAGCTATTTTCTTCACTATTCAAATGTCATTTTCCACTCACTTCTCTTTTTTAATGAAACTTTCATTTTGAAACAATTTCAATCTTAAGTTGTAAAAATAATATGAAGAATTCCTGTATACCCTTTACCCAGCTTCCCCAAATGTTAACATCTTATGTAACTGTAATATTATTGTCAATACAAGGCAATTAGTAATGATACAATACTATTAATCTATATAGTTTTAATTCAAATTCCACTAGGTATCTTACTGATGTCCCTTTTCTGGTCCCAGATTCAGCCTGGGGCCACGCACTCCTTTAGTTGTCGTGCCCTCTTACTCTCCTCCAATTGAGGATAGTTTGCCTTTTGTGACCTTGACACTTTTGAAGAGTACTGGCCAGTTACTTTGTAGAATGTCCCTCACTTTGGGTTTGTCTGATGTTTCCTCATAATTCAATTCAGGTCATGCATTTTTGGCGAGAATACACCAAAAGTGATGCTCCTTCTCATTGTATCCTATTAGGCAGTATATGCTGTTGATATGTCTCATTGCTGGCGATGTTAACCTTGATCACTTGGTTAAGGTGGTGTCTGCTAGGTTTCTCCATTGTAAAGTTGCTGTTTTTCTGCTTTATAATTAAGTGTCTGGTGGAGTGATATTTTGAGACTCTGCAAATATCCTGATGATCTTGCCTGTAAGAGTTATTAATGTGGTGTTTGCCAAGAGGTGATTTTCTCTTTCATTCTTTCTACATTTATTAATTGGAATTCTACTGTAAGAAAAAGTTGTCCCCCTTCCCTTGCATTTAGTTATTCAGTTACATATAATACTTTGGATTCATGGATACTTATTTTACTCTGAAGGTTATAATCCATTACTGTCATCGTTTATTTTTTTTGCTCATATTATCCCAAATTTGGCCTTTGGAGAGCTCCTCAGGTTGGCCCCTATGTCACTTTCTTCTACTGAAAGGACAAGGCAGCTAGAAAGTTTGACCTTTTCAAAAGTGGGGCATTACTTAACATAGTTAGATTAAACATTTATACTAAAATTTTGGCAGAAAGGATATTTTCTGGAACTCTAGTCTCTCTGCCTTTTCTCTACCTCATGTCTGACCTTTTTGGGCAGGAGACATCTGATCCTACTCCATTCACTAACACAAGATTTGGATAGAAATTATTGTAGTGTGTACCTTGAACCTTGAAAATCCAGATTCTTTCAATTTTAGTTTCCTGCATTAAGGGGCCTTATTTGTAACCGAGCACATTGAAAGGCAAACTTTTTTTTTTTTTGGCCTGAAACCTCCTTCCTTCTACCTATACAATCTTGATAACAACGTATCCAATATAAGTGCCATACCTATACCTCACAGCCGTTCTTAACCCTTCCTTTCTTTCCACCTCTGACTTCTGGTCAGTCGCCATGTCCTGTTGATTCCACCTTTAAGTATCTTTTGCATGATTCCTTTGTTCTTCAGCCCCAGTTTTCCTACTTGGGTAGATCCCAAGTAGGTAGCTAGGTAGTTTCCAGCCCGTTTCACTGTCTTCAGTCTCTGCCCCTTCCATTTAATAAGCACCGTAAACACCACTAGAATTATAAAATCACAGTGTTCCCCTAGTTAAACATTTCTTTGGTTCTCTATTGCCTGTGAATAAGGTCTAGACTCCTCATTGTGGCTTTAGAAGGTCCTCCACAGAGCACATGCGCATCCTTCATTGTGGCTGCATCCCCATCCCCCCAGCTCTAGCTGCTCTTGACCACATACTTGTCCTCATATACATTTTACGTGCCCAGTACACGTAAAACCTTTGGACTTCTCTTGTTTCTTCCATGGGGAATGTTCTTCCCCTCCCTTGCTGAACTACTCATTCTGTAAGGTCTAGTTCAAATATTGCTCCTTCATCTGTGCTCCCATAGGATTTTTATTTTATTTTATTTTGGACTATTTAAAAGATACAGAAAAGAAAAAAGAATAATATAATGATTGTCATATACCTACTGGCCACTCATCTCCCTCAAGCCCTAACATTTTGCTACGTTTTTCTCCTTTGTTTTATTTTGGTAAGATATAAAGCCCTATAGATTGAATTTAAGCTCTCTGTGTATTCCTCACTTTTTCTTCCTCTTTCCCCAGATTTGAGGTGTATGTTCCAATGCCAGTTTTTATATTTCTGCTGCATATGTATTTTTAAGCAATTTATTGCATTGATTTGCATCTTACCAAAATTTATATGCTTCATTATACTATATGTATCCTCTTGCAATTTGCTTGTTTTCACTCAATATTAAAGACAACTAGCCATATTTATGCACGTAGAACTAGAGCTATATGCATAAATATGAATAATTTTCATAAATTTGTCTTCCTTTTATGACTGCATCAGATTTATTAATTCATTTTCTGTTGGACATTTAGACTTTCACTGTTACAGACAATGCTGCTGTGAATATCCTAGTATGTTTGCTTATGCACATTTTGTTTATCTAGAATGAAGTTGTGGGATCGTAGGGTATGTTCATCTTCCAGCTTTATTAGATTTTGCCAAATTGCTCTTTTCTTCATATTTGTACCAGTATTTGCTATTGTGATTTTGGATAATCTGATGGATAGGAAATGGTATCTTGTTGTTTCAATGTTTTTCTTTGGTTTCTAGTGAGATTGAGCATCTTTTCTTGTGTCTATGGGCCATTTAGGTTTCTTCTTCTGTGAATTGTCGTGTATCTTTAGTCTTTTTCTTTTGGTTTGTTAGTCTTTTAATTATTGATTTTTAGGAGCCACATATATTCTGGAGCTATATATATTAGTAAATCCCTAGTTATAAGCATCAGATATTGTCCCTCAGTGTTGCTTTATGGCATCTTTCAATGCACTGAAGTTCATTTCAATGAAGCCTAATTTAAAAGTCTTTTTTTCCCTAGATTGTACTTTCTGTGTCTTTAAAAAATTCTACGCTGCTCCAAGATCAGAAAGATAGTCTCTAATATTGTCTTCTAACAGTTTTAAAGTTTTTTCCCCCGTATATTTAGGGCTTGTCTGCTTGGTTTATTTTTGTTGCTGTAGTATTTTACACCCTGTCCATAATTGTTCTTACTGCATTGTATTACCATTGTTTGCTTATAAGTGTTGCTCTTTCACTGGGCTGGGTGCTCCCTATGGGCAGAGACCAAATCTTATTTTTTCAGCGCTTAGCTTCTATTTCAGACCACTTAAAAGAAGAAAAGGATGGAGTGGTCTAAACATTAAAGATGTTTCCCCACATTCCAAGGCCCTTAGAACTATGGTAATTCATCTTCTAGGGGTGAGCTTTTTACCCTACACAAAGTAGCTTCCTTTTTTCTTTAAAATAACAGCTTTACTGAGGATATATGTAATTCACATACCATAAAATTACCCAGTAAAAGTATATAATTCAGCATATTTAGTATATTTAGATGAGAGTTGTGCAACCACTACCACCATCTAATTCCAGAGCATTTTTACCACCGCCAAAAAGCAACCCTGTGTCTATTTGTAGTCACTCCTTATGCTATAGGAATATATCCTCCTCCCAGTCCTGGCAACTACTAACCTACTTTTTGTCTCTATGGTTTGCCTATTTGGGACATTTCATGTAACTGGAATAATAAAATATGTAGCCTTTTGTGTTTTTAACTTAGCATAATATTTTTAAGGTTCATTCATGCTGTAGCATGTATCAGTACTTTATTCCTTTTTATGGCTAAATAATTTAGTATTCCATTGTGTGGATTTACCTCATTTTGTTTATCCATTCATCACTTGATGGATATTTGGGATATTTCCATGTTTTGGGTATTATAAATAATGCTGCTATTTACATTCATGTACAGGTTTTTGTTTGAATACCTCTTTTCAGTTCTTTCAGGTTTATGCCTAGGAATGGAATTGCTGAGTCATATGATAACTCTATGTTTAACTTTTTGAGGAACTGGCAAACTCTTTCCCAAAGAAGCTGCACCATTTTACATCCCCACCAGCAATGTGTGAGGGTTCCAGTTTCTCTATATCCTTACCAACTCTTGTTATTTATTATCTGTCTGTTTCATTTTGGCCATCCTAGATGGGTGTGAAATGGTATCTCATTGTGATTTGATTTGCATTTCTCTGGTGGCTAATGATATTGAGCATCTTTTTATGTGCTATTTGGTCATTTATATATCTTTTTTGGAGAAATATCTATTTAGGTCTTTTCCCCATTAAAAATATTTTATTTTGTCTCTTTATTTCTTCCTTCCTAATCTATATACTTCCTTTTTCCTTATTACATTGTTTGTCTTTTTATGTTCTTGAGTTATAAGAGTTCTGTATATATTCTTTTTTTTTTGTATATATTCTTAATACAAGTTATCAGATATATGATTCACAGATGTTTTCCACAGTCTGTAGGTTGTCTTTTCCCTTTCTTGATGTCTTCTGAAGCACAAAAGGTTTTAATTTTGATGAAGTCCAATATCTTTATTTTTCTTTCATTAATTGTGATTTAAGTGCCGTATCTAATAAACCGTTGCCTAATCTGAGAGCATGAAGATTTACTCTTATGTTTTCTTATAAGAATTTTGTAATTTTAGCTCTTACATTTAGGTTTCTGATCAATTTTGAGTTAATTTTTGTATGTGGTGTGAGGTAGGGGTTCATCTTCCTCCTTTTACATGTGGAAGTGCAGTTGTCCCAGCACCATTTGTCAAAAAGACTGTTCTTTCCTTCATTAAATGGTTTTGGCATCCTTGTCAAAATTCATTGGACCAAGTATTTGAGGGTTTATTTCTGGACTCTTTTTTTCTATTCCATGTCTGTCTTTATGCCAGTACCATACTATTTTGAGTCCTGTAACTTTGTAGTAAGTTTTGAAATTAGGAAGTATGACCCTTGTTTTTGTTTCTCAAGATTATTTTGGCTATTCTAAAAAAAAAAAAAAAAAAAAAAAAAAATCAGTGTGACCATAAATGGTTGCAGTTATATTCCATTAATCTATATTTTTATCCTTATACCAACACTATGTTGTCTTGATTGTTGTTACAGCTTGGCTTTTTGTTACATCAAATCTGGTGTTTGCATAAGTGTTTCTATGGTCGTTGGAAAAATTAAATAAGTACAAAATAACAGAAATGGCTAATAGCTGTTACTCATGCAATGATAGTAAGCTCCCATAGAGGCCATTGCTGTCCTTTTCCTTCCCAGTGATGGAGTAAGCATTAAAAATCTCTCTTCATTATGTTAAGCTTTATGTGTGTGTGTGCGTGTGTTTGTGTGTGTATGCCTGCCTATGTGCACGTGCATGCTCTGACCTCTGTCACATATGCAACTTTACTTTGTAATTTCAGTAATAGTCATGCTTAGAGCCTCAGAGCGGGTCAGCAGGTCCTGTTTACTCTCCTGAGAGATGCTTGACATTGGTCAGAGTGCATTAATGGTAGTTTGGTGTGGAGGGCCTGTAATAGCACTCATTGACATTGGACTTGCTGTCAGGGGAAGCATGGGTTTTAGAAGCTGTCATTAGCATTAATTGCCCCTAATGCACCATCATTTTTGACAGTAATGAGCTAAACAGGGAGGTTATTACTCTCAGCAGAAAGACTGCATTTCCTGGCGTTAAAACATTTTTTGAGATGTATGTGGCGTGCAGTACAGGCAAAAGAAGGACTAGTTGATTCACTGTAAAGCAGGCTTAGCTGCATTTAAAGTGGCTAAACAAATCCCTTTCTTATTATAAAAACTAATCCTACAGTGTTAGTTTGAAGGAAGAAGCAGCTAACCAACAGGGATCCTACTCTGAACTCTTTACAACAGGGTTTTGAAAAAAACCTCAATTTGCTTTAAGAGAGTAGCATAAAAATGCTTTTCTTACCAGTGTTTCCAGAGACCCACTTGTAATAAGATTTTAGGAGTGGAAGGACTTGTTTTAAATGGTTCCTTATTTAAGAACAGCCCTACGGTGTTTCTGTGCAACACAGAAAGCTGTAACTTAGGAGGCCTTTTAAAATTAGGGCTGAGAGCAAATCCAAAATGACTTGAGTTCACTGCAGTTTGCCCTTTCATTATTCCATGTGTCTGTATTGTGAATGCTTATAATGTCTTCAGAACAAACATACAGTTGAATCTTGATTAGCAGGCTTTAGTGACCATGTTATTATTGTAAGTTTATAGTCAGGATTCTAAGTAAAAACCCACAAGTTGATGGCTTCCTTATCACTATAATTAGGATACACTGAGGAGCCTTACACAAGTCTTTAAACATGTTTGTGCTTATTCATCTGTTGAAAGGGAGAGTGATTGTCTTTTAAATTATATTTATTGGGTGGTACTTTTTTTTTGGCCGTACTGCATGGCATGTGGGATCTTAGTTCCCTCATCGGGGATCCAACCTGTGTCCCCAGCATTGGAAGCCTAGAGTCTCAACCACTGGACCACAAGGGAAGTCCCTGAGTGGTACTTTTTAATACAGAATCGTTTATAAAGAAGAAAGTATTTGTCACACAATGCCAATGCTCAGATAATCCCTATTTTATTTTTATTTATTTATTATTATGTTTTGGCTGCGTTGGGTCTTCACTGCTGTGCGTGGGCTTTCTCTAGTTGTGGCGAGCAGGGGCTACTCTTTGTTGCAGTGTGCGGGCTTCTCATTGCAGTGGCTTCTCTTGTTGTGGAGCATGGGCTCTAGGTGCTCAGGCTTCAGTAGTTGTGGTTCGTGGGCTCTAGAGCACAGGCTCAGTAGTTGTGGCGCACGGGCTTAGTTGCTCCGCGGCATGTGGGATCTTCCCGGACCAGGGCTTGAACCTGTGTCCCCTGCATTGGCAGGCAGATTCTTAACCACTGTGCCACCCGGGAAGTCCCAATCTCTATTTTAAAAAAAATAGGAGTAAAATATGCATGTAGTTAAAAAAATTCAAACTGCAAAAAGGTATATAATGAAACATTAGAGCCTTCTCTCATCCCTTTAGTCCAGTCCCTCTCCTTCGAGCAGGGGTCCCCAACCGCCAGTACCACTCCGCGGTCTGTTAGGAGCCAGGCCGCACAGCAGGAGGTGAGTGGCTGACCAGCAAGCAAGCCAGGCTTCATCTGCCGCTCCCCATCATTCGCATTACTGCCTGAGCCACGGCATCCACCCGCCCACTCCCCCGCCCCCACCCCCATCCGTGGAAAAATTGTCTTCCATGAAACTGGTCCCTGGTGCCAAATGGTTGGGGACCTGCTGCCTTAGAGGGATCCATTAGTAAGAGTTAACTGTATATACTTTGTAAAAGAAGGGTGCTCATGTCATTGAATGTATGCATATCCTTTCTTATTTACACAAAAGTGATCATTCTATGAACAGCTGTATTCTTTGCTTTTGTTACAAAGTAGAGGCTCCCAGCTTTCCCCTTGGGGTCTATTCA
>NW_006772681.1:1830563-1834092 GCF_000442215.2 Lipotes vexillifer | reverse complement strand
CCCACTCCCCTGCCATAATTCACCCAGTTGCCTGGACTCAGTGACAGGCGATGTTAAATATAATTCTGCCAATAGATGGCTGTGTATTCAAAAGTAGGAGGTGGTCTCCATATCAGTCCATAGACACCTACGTTGTTCTTTTTAATTGCTCCAGAGTAGTTCAAAGTGTATGTGTATATATCATTATTTCTCTAACTAGTCTCCTCTTTACGGACATTTAGGTGGGATGATGATTTTAAAATCACATTTACAAATTAAATGAGTGAGTCCTTAAGAGAATGAGTCGCAGAAGTGAAGAGGGAATTATCTAGTTAATGTTGATGAAGATTGCAGAGTAATTACCCGTGAAAACAGATTATTTTTATAGCATGGAGTATTGCTAAACTCCTGCTTCTCCTGAAACCGGAGGACTGCCTAAGCCCTCCTGCTACACATTTCCCACTCCCCAAACAACGGCTGCCTGAGGCCGACTTGGGTCACAGTTCCTTCTGCTGTGCTTCCAGAGCGCTTTGTCCATCCATCCCTGCATTAAAGCAGCAGCCTGGACTGTTATAATTTAGCTTTGCCTTTATGCTTCCCTTTAGGACAGGAAGTGCATCTTGCCATCTCTGTCTGTCCCTGCACCTAGGTGTTCCAGATGCTCTAGGGGGATATAGGGAAGTGGTCTCAGTGGGGTGTCTTGCTAAAAATCAAAGCTCTTTGGCTACTTCTTTGCTTGAGCCTTCCACTCCAGTTTTTCTTCAAATGGAAGTGCTGTCAGTGCCTCTCTGGGTTGAGCTTTATAACAGCAAAGTTGGCTCTGGTTCCAAGCCCTGTATGAGTTGTGAAGCTATTTGCTCAGCACAGCACCCAAGAGCCAAAGTGGAGGATACCAGCTCTCCCCTTGGTGGTTTATTCAACTTGAAGGCCATTTGTTCCCCTCCCTCCCCCACCCCCCACTGTAGTTCACCCAGTTGCCTAGATTCAGTGACAAGCTATGATGCTAAATATAATTCTGCCAATAGGCAGCTGTGTATTCAAAAGTAGGAGGTAATAATATGCTTATAGCCTTCGGTAATCTTTTACATTTAGGGTTTTTTTTTTTTTCTTTAAGCAAAACAGAACACCCCTATTCAACCTGATAATTGAGGTGGTTGTCACAAAATAGTTATGGAGGCTGTTAAAAGGAATTACTTGATAGCTATCTTTATCTCTTTTAAATTTTTCTTCTTTGCCCTTGATTTGAGGTTCTCACACCTTGATAGTGCACTTTAGAAAAATGCTGAAGCTCTCCTTCAATTATTTGCCCAGCCTTCTATCTCTATTCCTTGATCCTAACTTAGACTGTAAACCAGTGTATTTGGCAAGGATCTCTTTAAGCATTACATTCAAGCTTATCAAATATTTGGAAGTCTCACAGATATGTTTACACATTAAAAGTGCCTTGGGATTGCATAATTTGCACATTCAAACTTCGATTTTAAATAAAAAATTTAAATAAAAAAAATAAAAAATTTCCCCTGAGTAGACTTTTAGCATGTTTTCTGTCTCTTTTGGAATTTTATGTTTATTTTAATCTAATTTTTAAAAATTTCTTGTTTACTAGCATTGGCTGGCCCCTCTTTGTGAAAATGTTTATAGGGAACGTATAGAATTTAAACATCGTAAGAGTTAAGATGGACTGGTTTGTGCTTGTAACAAACTCCAAATCTCAGCGGCTTAAAACAAGTTTCTTTTTTGCCCATGCAAGGTATCTTTAATGTGTCAGCTGGAGACTCTGCTTCACGTTGCCCTTACTCCAGGACCCAGGCTGAAATAGCAAAAGCCCCTCTGTAGGTCGTCTGTGTCCATGTCAGAGGAGAAGAGACTCACAAACCGACTCTTAAGCTTCCACTTGGAAGTGACACGCTTCTGGCCAGAGCCAGTCACATGGCCATACCTGACTCCAGGAGGGCAGGGAAGTACATTTCTGCCACATGCTCAGAAGGAGAAGCAGAAGTACTTGGTGGGTGGCAGAGATGACTGCCAAAGCTTCTTCAATCTTCCTGGGCAGACCTATAGTCTGCTTGGCACAAACTTAAGTGTTGGCTGGGAAGCTGGACAGGAAGGTGCCTAAGAACGTGGACTCTAAGTCAGGATGCCTGAGCCTGAACCCTGGCTCTGCCTTACTGCCTCTCTGAACTTGAGTGAATGGCTTCATCGCTCTAATCTTTAATTTCCTCATCTGAAATAGCACTACCTTAGAGTTGTGGTGAGGATTAAATGAGATAATCTTTAGAAGGCCAGTGTCTTTCACATAGTAAACACTCAATAAACATTAGCTGTCATTAGAATTGAGTACTTGTTGATTTAAATTATTTGAAGGTTACTACTTAAGGAGTTTCTCCCTTATTTATTTTATTATTTTTTTTCCCTTATTTATTTTACAGTACACGTGAAGATACCTACTTTTTTTCTTTTTGTTTCTTTTTTAATATATACCATTCATTCAAAGCCAAAGAAAGGAAGAAGGGATAAGAATCAAGGAGTTACTTTTAGGCCTCAAGATGGAAGAGGTAGAAATACTACTGGGATGGGTCAGTTTTACTAAAATCATTGAAGACTCCTGTCCTAGGATTATTTTCATGCCTTTACTCACAAGTAAGAGAAAAATTTGGATATGTATATTAATTCCTGGTACACTCACCAGCTGACTTGGCGATTTTCTTCTGTGTTTCACCCTAGCTCAGAGTCAAGATTTCCACTGAAGTTGGCATCACAAATGTTGATCTCTCCACTGTGGATAAGGATCAGAGCATTGCACCCAAAACCACACGGTAGGTGGGATGCCTCCTGGGTACAGGGAGAATCCAGGCTTGAGCTGGGAGGAGCATACCTATGCACTGAGCCCCTTCAGATGTCATTTCTGTGTCAGCAGTGACCCAGCTTGTACTCCAAATGAAAGAGGCTGTCATTCCTCTGGCACTGCATCAGGGGTGCTGCTTGGCATCCAAACAAATTTGGGGGTTGTCTATATCAGTGATCAGTCCCTGAGCAAACTGTTTATTAACAGTCCACAACGAGGTAAGGGGCTTACCTCAGAATGTAAGTCTGCATCAGTCAGCTGTGTTACCAAGCATATTATTTAGTTCAGATGACAATTCTTTTTAAAATAAGACTTTCTTTGGGGTTTTTTTTTTTTTTGGCCGCATTGCATGGCTTGTGGGATCTTAGGTCCCCAACCAGGGATCTAACCCTTACCTTTGATAATGAAAGCGCAGAGTCTTAACCACTGGATCACTGGGGAATTCCCTAAAACAAGACTTTCTTAATGGAGGAGGCAGTGTATTAACTTATTTTCTGATGTCATCTCTTTATCTTCACAGTCTTGAACTTGCTTTTAGGGGCCTCATAGCAACTCTCTTTGGCCCACAGTGAGCCTGAAATCAGTTGTATGTCTCACAGGTCCTTAGAAGTGAGATGGCAGATACCCAGTGCTAGGGCTGTGAGTCCCTTTCTCAAGTCCATGGAGGGTATCACTGATCAGTCACAGCATTTGTTCCTGCTGTAC
>NW_006772681.1:1827503-1830211 GCF_000442215.2 Lipotes vexillifer | reverse complement strand
CTGCTGAACTCAGAATCTTTTTTTTTTGGCCGCGCCATGTGGCGTGTGGGATCTTAGTTCCCCGACCAGGGATCGAACCCGTGCTCCTTGCATTGGGAGCACAGAGTCTTAACCACTGGACTTCCAGGGAAGTACCTCAGAATCTTTTTTAACACAGACTTCTAGGTAACCATTAGTAATTGATCAGAGTTGGGCCAGAACATTGTATGAAGCCATTTCTCAGCTCTCTCCCAGATCCTCATTGGGTGTGGGGGGAGGGGGCATCTAGACATCTGGGTGTAGTTCAGACCCCAAATTTACTCAACTGGGGTGGCTATAGATGCCAAAGAAAGTAGGGGAACCTTCGAGGCTGTTTTGAAGATGGGATATTAGCCAGAGACTAGAAGCCAGGCGTTCATTCATTCCTTTTAAGTCACGTGGAAGGGCTAGGCTTTCTGCCTCTGGCTTGGATATTTTTATAGTGACATTGGAAATGAGAGCACTGTTGAGAATCCACTGAAATAATGTCTGTAAGAGTGCTTTGCAAAGTTTAATACTTTACATAGATAAAGAGTTGATATTACTCATAAGTAAATATAAAGCCTAAGCATGAAACGTGGCCCGTTGTGAGCTCTATAATCATTTGGCTTGTTTTTTATCCCCTGGCCGTCTTAATCTAAAGTCCCAGGAGATAGCTGTGAAAAGAACAGTTTTCTCATCAAGCCTGCCTCTTGAGAGAATGACTTTTTAAAGCTCAATTTCAGGCAGAAAAATAAATTGAAACAGTGTCCAGGAAAAAAAATGCAGCATTAAAAAAAAGAAAAAACTGTTACATACCCTTCTGTCCTTTGTGTCTCCTACCTCCTAGTCTCCCGACCCTACTCACATATGCTGCTAACGTCGATCCTGTGATTTTTTTTTTTTTTTCTCCTTGTGGTTTTGCCAGCGCCCTCCAGTCCGCCTGTGAGCTTGCATGGGGACACGTGAGCCCCATTGGTGCCTGACTTGGTTGAGTTCATATCCGTAGGTCCTTGAAGTGAAAGCCTGGAGCATCTGCACATAGCATTTTCCCCAGACCCTGATGAAAGTTTATTCTGTGTTTTTTTCAGTCCTGGCTTTATCAATCCAATTTGCCCTCAGGCCACAGACAATTCTCCACTCTGTCCACAACAGAAAAGTGTTACAGTTGGGAGAGGGAGGATTAGGCAGTGAAGTGAAGTTTGTACTCTTCTCTCTTGTCTCAGAGATCTGCAGATCCTCCTCTCTGAAAACTTACCTTATAAATGTCTCTTTCAGGGTGACCTACCCAGCCAAAGCCAAGGGCACATTCATCGCAGACAGCCACCAGAACTTTGCTTTATTCTTCCAGCTGGTGGATGTGAACACTGGTGCTGAACTCACCCCTCACCAGGTCAGGAAAGAGCGCAGATGGTTCTCTTGGCCTGAAACATTGATGTACACGATAGTTGTTGACGTGGTATATAACACTGAGTCGAGAAAATTCCGAATTCCTGCTTTCAGATCTTCACTCTGAACCCTGACAATCCATCGGGTTCTCCCACATGACACTCTGCCCCTCTTATACTGGTTGTAACCCTGAATCTGGAATGCACTCTTCTTTTAAAGAGATTAGCTGGCATAGAAAAGATATATTTAAGGAAGATTAGCACTTAATTGAGGCTTTTTTCTTTCTGACTAAAAAACATATATTAAAATAATTTTGAAAAAAGGAAAACCTAGGAAGTGAGCCCAAAGTATGCTTTTGTTCTGGCCAAAGCAGATTTTGTAGGAATCTGAAAACTAGCACTTTTTAACTTGTGCCTCCTTTGTGTTATGAAACCAATAGGCTTCATTTCAGTTTTCCATATTATAACATAATGATAATTATTATTTAAAAGATTTTCAAACCGTATCTTTTCCCCAGAGAGTCTGATATGGCCCTTGTCCTCTCAGACACCTCCTTTCCTGCCTCTGTCATCCCACTTGATTGAGAATAACTGCTCTGAGCCCTGCCCCATCCATGGTTGTATTGTAAAGGGAAATTCAGAGAAGTACTTTGAATGTGGAAAGATAGGAAAGAACGTGGGACCTAGTGGCCTTGGTTTAGGTGCTTTGTAGCAGTACTTTAGCAAGAGCTAGCAGACTTGTGTCCATGCTGAGGGGCAGCTTCACAACAGACCATGGAGGTGAGTGGACTTAACTTGGAAACCTTTTTGCTTTCTGTTTCTTGTAGCTGCAGCTACTGTGCTTGTGCCCAGGCCCAGAGCGGCTGCCGCCAGCACCGCCGTCCCGGCCCTTCTCTGCTTCTCCTCCCTCCACACGCAAGCTCCAGAGAGCTCGGTCAGGCCACTTAGCCACGACTAACTTTTCAGCCCCTTAGCACTTCCCAGCTCCTTCTCAGAATGGCATTTGCCAATGAAACAGCACAAGGGAAGACAGAATATGAAGAGAAGTAATTACAAGACAGAATTGGTGGGATTAGGGTTAGGGCAGGAAGAGTTAGTGAGGAAGTATAACTTTAACAGAATACTCCTCATCTCATCCAAGATTCTGTTTTGGAAACCCTGGCTTACAGACCTCTTAGGTGGAGATGACATTTTGTAGATGAGCCTGGCTGCTGCCTGTGCTTGGCTGTGACAGGAGGAAGATCAGGCATCCAGGCTTCTAAATCCCATTCTTGGCCAAGACTGCTGGAGTCAGGAGGCTTCACAGCTCTGGGCCTCTTTCCC
>NW_006772681.1:1808224-1827368 GCF_000442215.2 Lipotes vexillifer | reverse complement strand
CTTTCCCTAAATACTTTGATGGTAGTTCTTTGTTGCCCAGGTGTAGAGTAACAAATGAGATTTATGTTTTTTCTGTGGATCCAGCACTAGCTCTGTGACCATGGCAACTCATTTAAACTCCGTGCCTATGATCTGTGAAATGGAACCGATCTACCTGCTTTGTTGAATTCTTTATTTTGAAACACTTGAAAGAAAAGCTGAGTGGATATTAAGTTTTGCTGCAGTTCTAATTTGCAGAAACCTTAGTTTCTTAGGCCATTGGGATAAGGTGATTAGACTCATACCATCATTGATAAATGTTTGTTGACTAGCTAGTATATAGTGGGTCCTACGCTAAATGCTTTGCCTACATTATTGTGACTCTTCACACAGATACACCACATGTAGAAGTTAATCTTTCTATCTTAAAGATGCAGAAATCAAGGCTCAAGGAGGTTAAGTAATCTGCTCAGCCAATAAGTAGTGTAACCAAATCTGTTTGTCTTCAAGCTAGGCTCTCTCTGACGCTGGGCTGCTCTGCTCGATTAGAACTCTGCCTTGCTATCAGTCCCCAAGACTTCTCTCCTAAATCTTTAGCTGGAGGCACTAGGAAATTGAAAATGAGCTTCTTAAAGTTCCACCTCATTTCCCTTCTTTTCATCCTCTGGTGAAGAAGTTAATTGGGCAGCAAAGTGGCCAAAAGGCTGTGGCAGAAAGAAGGAATTACAGCAACAGCAAAGGGCTTAAGTCATCCACAAACTGGGCATTCGGCCTACAAGTCGTTGAGAATTGGCTGGACTCCTAAGTTAAATTTCTTATACTAGCAAAAAGTTATCTCTGATCTCTGAGCTAGTAAGCAGGGTGGGACGGCTACTCCTCCTGCTTTCTCAGGCAGGCCTGGCAGATCCCAGAGCTCCCACTGCGATGAAAGAACTGACAGCCTGCTGCCTTGTTGATTTGATGTTGGGCCCGGAGGGAGTTTTGAAATTATCAGATGAAGGGTTGCGTTATTGTTCTATCCAGACATTTGTCCGACTCCATAACCAGAAGACTGGCCAGGAGGTGGTATTTGTTGCGGAGCCGGACAGCAAGAACGTGTACAAGTTTGAACTGGATACCTCTGAGAGAAAGCTCGAATTTGACTCTGCGTCCGGCACCTACACTCTCTACTTGATCATCGGAGATGCTACTTTGAAGAACCCAATCCTGTGGAATGTGGTATGTGCCTCCATGTATCTTGACCCAGGCAAGAGTGGCTGTGCTGCAGTCAGACACAGACAGCTCCTCTCCAGGGCATGGGCTCCCTACCCTGGCCTCGCCCTGCCACCCAGGGCGCACACATTGTGAGGTGAGGGGCTGTGTGCTGTCCCTATTAGTAGTCTTAGGGGCATGCAGATGGCCTGGCACGTCTTAGGGGTTTAATAAATAGTGATTGAGGGAATGAATGATGCGTAGATTTGCCCTCATGGGTTCTAGCAAATTTCTATAAAAGTTGTACTAGAAGAAGGTTTTCATAATACAGCAAAGCACTATGGGGGGGGTACATAGATATGAGATAAAGGCTTCGAGATATGGCGTGGCCTCACAGCGTGGGCCAGGGAGGGGCCTAAGATTTGAAATCCAATTCCAATTCAGGATGGTGTGGGACAGTGAATTGTGGGATATGCAAAATGCTAATTAACTAATAACCAATAACTACAAGGTGTATTAATAGTTTACATAGTGTGTTGCAGTTACATAACTCACTTTTGACTGGTGTGTTGAGAGAAAGCTTGAAAGACATGGCATTTGAACTAGGGAAGAATTGCAGGCGTTTATCAGAATAGTATCTGGGGGACTATAGATTGATTGCCGGGGGAACAGCCTCCAGAAAAGCTTAAGGTGCTTTCAGTGAGATATGAGTTTGGTCCATTTTGCTGGAGCACCTGCATCTGGTCCAGAGCAGTAGGCGGTGAGGTTGGAAAGGTAGCAGAGGCCAGACTGCAGGCCTTGAGTGGTGGTTGGCTCCCTTTGCAAGACAGAGGGGCAGCTGCATTTTCTTATGTTGTATTCAAAGCTCCTTTTCTTCTCTTGGACTTTGGGCTGCTTTTTGTATGAGAGCACATTTTCATTTCTTTTTCTTTTTTTTTGGGGGGGGGGTCTGAGACTAAATTACACTTCCCAGGGACATGGAGCAGTTTCTGATTGCAACTGTAACAGCCTGAGTACCAGCTGGGATTTTTGTATTAGGCAGCTCTGTGGGGCTCACCAGACGAGTAGAAAATTGGAACTCTTGCTCTAAAAAGGATTTTCAACAAATACTTATTTTGTTCTTGAAATTTTTACTGCCTCAATTTGTCGGCTAATGAATCAGAAGTGATTAAACTGCTTGGAGCTTTTTTCAGTTATGGTCCTGGACGTGAGTTAGGAGATACTGTCCTGCTGATGAGTTTCACCTCCTTCTCTGCCCCTGTGCCTTTAATGGCTGCATTTATTTTTTTAGGCTGATGTGGTCATCAGGTTCCCTGAAGAAGATGCTCCGTCGACTGTCCTGTCCAAGAACCTTTTCACCCCCAAACAGGAAATTCAGGTAGATCCCAAAAGGGTTCTTCACTAAACATTGAAGAGAAATGTGAAATGGACACAGTGACAGAGGGCAGCAGACCCCTGGACACTGGCTCTGGTCCCTTCTTTAACCTGTTTATATGATATTTTATAGTTTGGTCTTTGCCACCCTGTGGATCAGTCAGGGCAAATACCAGCCCCATCCTAGTGGTGAAAAAACAGGCTCAAGCTGCCCACTGACCAGCTCCCAGGAAACAGATAGTTGGAGACAAAATCAGAACCTGAATCTGTTTTTCCTAAACATGCAGGAGGTTTAGCCCTCAGATCACTGCTTGATACTACAGCACAGATGGGTTTGGCTTTGTTCCTCTCTGCTCCTGCATAGACCAGGGGCCCACAGGTGGACAACACAACTGGAGAACAGGGCTTTCCTCCCCTAGGCAAGCCCTTCCTCTCTCCTGGAACTCACTTTCCTTGCATACAAATATTAGCAATCCCTGCCCAGCCCAGCCCATAGGACTGTTGTGAGGATCAAAATAGTTCACAGATAAGAAAAGAAAAGCTTTGAAAAGTTTCTAAAGCAGTTCACAAAATAAACAATAATTATTAAACAGTTTGAGCACTGGTTAAAGAAACTGAGGTAGAGCCACTCGGTGGACTGTTTGCAATCATGAGAAATGATCATACTGCAGTAACAGGGAAATCCCCATTTGAATTAATGTTGAAGTGTTCCAAGCAGACTACTTACTCTTATTTCGCTGTTAGAAAAAGGACAAGGGCCCAAAAGCTAGAGTAGTAGGATTTCTTTTTTAAAATCCTCCTAATGTTGCTATAGCATTGTTTAAAAATGTCAAATGCAGTTAAATAATGGAAGGTATAAGCATGATGACAGAGGGTGCTGACTGATTTATAGCGTGGAGTAGGCAGCAGTGACTGCCACAGGCAATGTTAGAAGTCCCTTCATGACAGTGGCAGCAAGGAGGAGCTGAGGTTAAAAGGTTGGGAACAGGAGTCTCAGGTGGAGGAGCTGCCTTGTTATGGAGCTGGGTTGGCTGGACACTGGCAAGCAAGAAAATTTTAAAATTTTAAATTATTATACACCAGTTAGCTAATTTAAGTTGGTTAGCAAAATATGATAGTGCTACCCTAGGAACCCAGAAGCATTATGAAATCCAGAGTCCTGCCTTGGATATGTCGCCCCAGCCATCCAGATACCTGGGCACCATCTTTGATACTAGGCAAATGCTGCTTGATAGGTTGCATTCTCCAACCTCTAAATGGCAATATGTCTTGGAAGGAAAAAGAGGGTTGGTCAGGAGTAGTGAACTGGTGTAGTGTCTTTGGAAGCAGGCCTCCGGAAGCAGAAGCCCATGTTGAGAAGAGGCGAAAGGCCAAGTGGCCACTCACGGCCAGGAGGTTTCAGCCTCTGGGAGGCATTTCCTCTTCTTGACTGTCATTGGCGTTTGGTTCGTAGTACATATACATGGCGGCCCCTGCTGGGAAGAGCACATTTTAAAATATTCCTGGCCTGTCTTCTTTTGGCAGCACCTGTTCCGCGAGCCGGAGAAGAGGCCCCCCACGGTGGTGTCCAATACATTCACCGCCCTGATCCTCTCGCCCTTGCTCCTGCTCTTTGCTCTGGTGAGTAGCTGTAATTAGCATGGGCAGCGTGTGTCTGGCGCCAGACTCAGCAGATGTAGCTGTTCCAAAGGAGGCTTTGTGCTCTGGCCTCAGCACAGCTCCAGAGGGGTCCAGCAGCTGTGAACCAAACCGATGGTCAAAAAATTTAGAATAACTAAAATTCCCCATTATGGGGGAGCAGCTAGAAAAACTGATCCATTATCAAGGGGCATGAGAAAGTACCCAGTAACCGTTAAAAATGGTAAAAGTGTATAGACGGGGATGCTCTGTAGGAACGTTCAGATGTGGTCAAGTGTGAAAAAAGCAAGACCGGATGCTAATAGCTATAGAAAAAGTGAGTACAGAGGCTGTGCATTTCAGCACTGTTTGGAGCATAAAACTATAAACAACCTAAAGTCCTCATAAAAGCAAGTGTTAAATAAATTATGTGCATCCATACAATGGAATAATATGCAGCTCATTAAAAGAATGGATAGGGCTTCCCTGGTGGCACAGTGGTTGAAAGTCCGCCTGCCGATGCAGGGAACACGGATTTGTGCTCCGGTCCGGGAAGATCCCACATGCCGCGGAGCGGCTGGGCCCGTGAGCCATGGCCGCTGAGCCTGCGCGTCCGGGGCCTGTGCTCCAGTGAGAGGCCTGCGTACCGCAAACAAAAAAAAAAAAAAAAGATAGATTTATGTACTTGTCAACTGATATGACAAGGTTGCCAAGATGTTCTATTGAGTGAAGCAGGCAAGGGGTAGGATAGTATGTTTAGTACAGTGCTCTTTGTTTAAAAACCTTAAAAAGGCATCATCTATTAGTGTTGGTCGCCTCTAAGGAGGGGGCCTTTTAGGGAGTATAGAAGAAGGACATTTTTACCTCTTATACTTTAATGTACTGTTTGAATTTTTTTTTTTTTTTGCGGTACGCGGGCCTCTCACTGTTGTGGCCTCTCCCGTTGCGGAGCACAGGCTCCGGACGCGCAGGCTCAGCGGCCATGGCTCACGGGCCCAGCCGCTCCGCAGCATGTGGGATATTCCCGGACCGGGGCATGAACCTGCGTCCCCTGCATCTGCAGGCGGACTTTCAACCACTGCGCCACCAGGGAAGCCCTCCCTTGTCTCTTTTTAAAAAATTATAAACATAGATGTAAATCCTCAAAGTTCAGAGAATTTTGAGAACTGTATGGAAAACTCATTAGATCTTACTTTTGGAAAGTTGCTTGTGTTCCTAATTCATTCGTTGATTTTAATAAAAGAATTATTGGTCAATCTAAATCTGGAAGGCATGCCACAAGCTTTCAGAAACCAGACCTAGGATATGGGCACCTGTTCTTTTGAGTGATCAGAATTTCAAAAAGCATGGAACCCACAGCAAGAGCATGTGCATCCTCCCAACTGCTGGTGGGTTTATCTCACCAATACTTAGAGAAATTAGCAGGGGTGCCAGTTACTTCATCACAAATACAGTTTCTGACCTTTCAGCCTCATGGTTTCACCTGTTTTAAAATAGAAAAGTTTGCTGTCATTAAAAATGATGTTCAGGTTTGAGTTACCCCAGCACATTTGAGAGCAGGTGTTGGAACCTTTCTAAAGAAAAAAGGGAACAGTTTTTTCTGAGGACTTAGAATAGGGTGGTCGTCACTTGGAAAAGTTCCCTGTTCTTCAGGTACGCATGAACTTTTAAGCCCTTAGGGCTGTTTATTGGATTAGCATTGGTATGGCATGTGTTGCCTCCCTTTCAAGTTCTAATGTCTTTTTAATTTATTTCTCCCCATCGTTCAGTGGATCCGGATTGGTGCCAATGTCTCCAACTTCACTTTTGCTCCTAGCACAATTATCTTTCACCTGGGACATGCTGGTAAGCGCCCCAGGCTGCTAATTCCATTTAACCTCCTTTGACATTTTGCCTGCCCACGCAAAAGCCCTGTTAAGTAGAGCCACAGCCTATTAACTATAATGACTTAATAGCATAACATTTCCCTCTTTCTCCTGGCCTTTTACGACAGTTAATATGATGATAAACCTGTTTGGCCCATCGGCTTAGAACAGCTGTCATTATATTGGGTTTCATTATACTAGGCTGCCGTTGGCAGGCCGTTTTACCCTCATTTAATAGCTCTGTTCATTTCCAGAGATTACTCACTTATCGTATCTTTACATTGAGCCATCTTCCTGAGTGAACAGCATTAATGCAGTTTCCAAAGGTTATCTTCCCCCAACATGTTGATCTTCACATTTGCTAGCGGCTGTGTCTGGACTGTAGTAGAAAACAGTCCCTTCCACAGTCAGACATGCTGTCCTGCATTGTTCTCTTGAAAACTTAGGACCTAAATGTTACAAGACAGTAAATTCACAAATCAGTTAGGCGTTTCAGAAACTTTCGATACTATTGAATTGGTGACCCTTGCATTTCACTGAGACATTAATATTCTTCTCTGATTTCTTTGACTCTTTCAGGAGTCACCCTCTTTGTGTCCATAGTGTGCTGATTCTGTAGGGGTCCACAGACGAATGCCTTGAAACTCTAGGCAAATGTGTATCTCTGTTTTCCTGGGGAAAGAGAGCGTCTGTAACTTTGATCAAAATTCTGACAGTGGTCCATGACCTCAGAAAGGGCTAAGAACCCCTGCTGTAGTTCATCTGTCATCCTTCTGGGCAGAATTGACAGGATGACCTTTCTCTCCAGCCCAGTTAACTGAATTTGAGTGATAGCCCTCCCAGGTCAGGCTGAGAACAAAACCTGAATATAAATTTGTTTAGAGCCATGACTTTTTTTGCCAGAGTGCTTTTTGTGTACATTCCCTCATTTGATTCTCATCACAACCCTGATGGGGGTGACCAGGATAGGAATTATGCTCCTTGTTTGATGGGTGAGAGAATTTAGGCTCAGAGAAATTAAGTGGCAGTGAAGGGCAGAGCCTGGGCCAGAACCCAGGCTCCTCAGTGCCCAGACCTGAGCCCTTTTGACTAAACCTTCCTCCTCTGTCCTCCTTGCTTCCTTCCTAGTCACAGTGGCAAATTAGCCCTAAAAATTTTTTTACTGAAAAGAAAAATGATTCATTTCTTTAATCCTATGGGCTTTCATTCAGAATTTTAAAAATCAACTGAATCCCAAATATAACATGACATAACTTAAAAAACAAACAACAACAAAACCTGCGTTAAAGAACAAAGATGTGAGCTGGAACATGGAACCAAGTTGCTGAGATCTTGTTTTTACCTCTGGATTTCTTGGTAGCCAAGGCTGAGAAGCAAGTATATTGAGCTGTTTATTTTCTGGCATCAGATAAAGGGAATAAAACATGCTGGTCTATAAATACAGACCTCTTAGGATCTGCAGTTACTGGCTTCTAACTGTCCTCTGCCCAGGGCAATGTCACTGACTTAATTGGCTATCATGATGCCTGTCCTCGTAGCTATGCTGGGGCTCATGTATGTCTACTGGACGCAACTCAACATGTTCCAGACCCTGAAGTACCTGACAATCTTGGGCAGTGTGACGTTTTTGGCTGGCAATCGCATGCTGGCCCAGCAGGCAATCAAGAGGTAAGGTTGGGGACGGGCTAGGGACCCAGAGTGGGATGAGAAATATTGTTGTCAGCTCTGTCCACCCAGCTCTTTTAACAATGGTATGTGGCAAAGTGATTCATGTCCTTAGGGGCCAGTGTGACACCTTAATCCAGCCCAATACAGAAGCCTTTTAAATCAGAAAAGAGCCTTGGTGATATGTTTTAAATATGTTAAAACCACAACAGTTTATGCCCCGGCACATTGAAACAAGAGAAGAAAATAATTGCTTTATGAAGATTAAAATGGGTTAGGACAGGTGGCAGAAGGCTGTTGTTAGTGTGCTGGCTGTATAACAGTTTTCTTCTCTGCTGCCGCAGAAAACCCTTTTCTGCCCTCCTCCCGCACCCCCGAGAAGGACTCTTCTGTAACCACCACAGCCTCCCGGAGCTCTTCCTCCTAAGTATGAGGTCCATGATCTTCCCCCCAGAAACCGTGTTGGGCTTTACAGAGGCCCCCAGCAGGGAGCACTGCTCAGTGGCCCACATCGTGTCCCCAAGAACCAGACAAACTTAGGTTCACACAAATGGTCAGGTCCCCCCGCGATGGCAGCTTGCTGGCAGCTTGACTTTAGAACCTGGCTTAGAAGCAAATTTAAATGTCACGTAGGTATTTCTCATTGATTTAACTTTATTAGAACTTGGGTGGTTTCAGCCACATAAAGGTCAATAAGAAAAGGTCAGAATTGCTTTCACCTTTGGAAGTTCACAATTTCAGATGTGCCCTACTTTCTCCTCTCCAGGACTTTTGGTGGAAGAATGTAACACGATAGTGTTAGCCCTCCAGTGCGGCTGCCAGTTAAGTTGGTCAGATGAGAGAGAGGCTTGCTCAGAGACTGTTATGGGTGGGAGAGCCCCACGTCTCCTCCCTGCCTGAGACTCCATGGAGCTCTCTGAGTGCCTCACCGTGGATACCGGCCCCAGCGTGCTCCCTGCCCTGCCTGTGGCCGTCCAGATTCCGCTAGAGCTTCCCTTAGCACCAGCAGTGGCCACTGGCTCACTTCTCTGCCCCTCCAGCAGCCTGAACTTGGCGGCTCTGCACTGCGTCTGAGAAAGAGCCAGGACTCAGCTGTTTTCTCTGAGCAGAGCCCTGTTCCCTCAGAGCAGCCCGTCCAGGCCCCAGGGAGCCAAAAGGCTGTCCTCTGCTGAGTTCACTGTTTTCTGGAAGTTTCCCACACAAGATGAACAAAATTAAGGAGAGATGGGAGTGGAAACCGTTTGATTTAGATCCTGCTCAGTGGGAGTTCCTAGTCTGGAAGGCTAACACTGTGTACACTTTCTGGGGAGGAAGACCATGGTTCTCATCCCACCCTCCATTCTATATAGAAAGTCACAGCCCACTCTGTTGCCGTCTTCCTGAGTCCTAGAGCAATCTCTGCCCCTGGGGAAAACGATGACCTAACAGAAGCTCTGGTCGGGTGTTTGCCATTTCTTTCCTCAGCTTATTTCTCTTCTTACTGTCCTTTCTTGACTCTCAAACCCTCTTTCCTTTGGCAGGATCGCTGCAGAGCAGAGCAGTAGATTGGCAAAATATAGGACACTACGGTAAAGATGAAGGGCGACTCATCCCAGGAGCAGGGCCCCTTTCCATCTTGCCCACCTCATGCATGTCAGTTATTTATCTGATTTTCAGCACACTTGTTCCTCCCCATCCCTCCCTAAGCTGAAGCTGAATTCTGAGGCCATTTCCCCACTTCCTGGACCAAGCTGTAACTGGACCAGGGCAAAAGCCAAAGCACCCTGAGTTAGCCCAGCTGATGGTAACTGCAGCAGAGCAGCTCTAACCTGGCTTTGACTGTAAGGCTCCATCCTCCCGTGTGTCCCACGGCGTACTTTATAGACACAGCCCGTCTCTGTGTTCAGAGGAGAACAGAGTTGAGGATAGACAGATTCAACCTTGGACTTCTTAAAAGGGGACACTCCCCCCCCCCCATTCAGGACATCTAAATTCATTAAATGATGGTCCCATGGCAAATCCTGGCACACCTTGTCACTGTTCTAGGCCTTTTTGTAATATTAACCTCTGATTGGGCCAAACAGTGTGGTTTGGTGAGACACTAAATTTTGAAGACTGATGGCCACAGATCAAAGCCAGCATCATCAAAACCCAGGTTCCTAGAGCTCAGGATATATGGTTCAGGGCAGCTCCCTGTGTGACTAAAATGTCAAGTGAAATATCACCCGTTCTCCATTGTGTCAGTCCTAGGATGAGGATGGGAGTGGAGGAAGGTGAAGGGAGGGAAGGAGAAGAGAGTGTCTGATGCTTCACTGATCAGCTCCTTTAGACCAAGGATTGGCAGAAGTTTTCTAGAAAGAGCCAGATAGTACTTTAGGCTTTGCAGGCCATATGGTCTCTGTTACAGCTACTCAACTCTGCCACTATAATGTGAGAGCAGCTATAGACCACGTAAACAAGCCCGCATGGCCATGTTCCAATGAAATTTTGTTTACAGAAACAGGTGGTGGGCTGCATCTGGCCCGTGGGGCACAGTTTGTTGACCCCTGTACTAGACCAACAAAGAGGAGGGAGGTATTTGAGTTTTCAAGTCATGTTCCCTCTCGTCCTTTGCCATGGAAATGGCTTTCCCTGCCAAAGCAACAAAGCCATCTAATTTTCACTCCTCTGAAAATAGGAGAAATCAACAAAAGCATGGAATGTAGAGCCTTTTTGACTGATGTGTGAACATAAGCTGGAACATCTAGTTCTCAACACAGGCTTGCTCAGAGACTACTTGCTCAGAAAGTGACTACATTTGTTTTGGTTTTGTTTTTTCAGTATTAATTCATATACAGTAAAATTCACCCTTGTTAGTGTACAATTCTCTGAATCTTGAAAGACGTAGTAGACAGTCTTGTAAACACTACCTCAGCCAAGGTACAAACCTATTTCCACACTCCAGTGAGCTCCTGTGTCTCTTTGTGGTCTGTCCCTTCTCCCCACCTGCCATTCCTTAGTCTTATCCATTTGGTTTTGTCCTGAATTACAGTTGCTCTTGCTGAGATTTGTTTTCAGAACTAGCTCTTTAATTCTTTAAAACTAACTGGATTTGTTTTCTTTTTCTTGATTTTTAGATAGTCTGCCCCCACTCTGCTACCCCCAAACCATACTGCTTGAGAAAGAGGAAAGTCACTTGGTCATTTGGACATTTGGGACTTCCTGAGGTTGGGACCTTGTCTTTTAGAGGAAAGTCCCTAGTAGCCAAGTGTTTTTGATCTGAGAACAGGTATTGATTTGATCAGGTGTAACAGAGGGCTAATTTCTTAGCTAAGATGGAGGCTTGTGGGTCACTGCCCTTTCTGCTGTTCTTATTTCATAATTAACACTGTCCTCTCTGCATGAACGTTTCGAAACACACTTTTTTTTTTTCTTTTTTGGCCACCCCACATGGCTTGTGGGATCTTAGTTCCCTGACCAGGGACTGAACCTGTGCCCCCTGCAGTGGAAGCTCGGAGTCCTAACTACTGGACCGCCAGGGAATTCCTGGAACACACACCTGGGAACCTCTGAATGCTGGCAGAGAATTAGGGGCACTCACTTTGGCCCTCAGGATGAGTTCCATGGCTGTGCATGCATGCCCCTTGGAACTGTTGATTAATTGGTTTGGAGCCTGCCATTCTGCAAGACCGCCTTGTCATCACCTCAGCCCTCACCACTGGGGACAGCTGCCTGCTGAGGACGGCATGTGTGTGAGCACCTTGCTTCTGCTCACCAGAACCATCTGAATCACTTACTTGGTGCTGTCACCCTCTGGCTGCACAGTGTCTGTCCAGATAGTCATTTCCCTTCTTGTGTTTCCCCGTCACTTCCTGGAGTCTAGGGGGGGCAGCTGTGGAGAAAGAAGGAATAAAGAGAGTTAGTGTTTTTATCCCCTCAGACTTTTTCTGTGAGCTGAGTCCAGTTTTTGAGAATCATTCTTTCTTAAGTTTAGACATCGAGTCTGATCACTGACAAGAACATGACCACACGATAGGAATATGGTGCAGATTTCTGTACCGAAAGGTCAGAATGTCATCTTCCAAGCTACGTGAGGGCATGTGTTGTTTGGCAGACCTGGAGTCCGGGAAATTGAAGACGAGCATTCTTCTATTCATCTAGTTGAAATGTACAGTGTCTTTTTGGCCTTGTACTGTGAGAGGTGTGCCTGGAATTACCTCATCTTGTGTTTTCACATACCACACTTACTTAGGTATCATCAGGTGTGTTTCATTGTTTATTTAAGATGTTGTCAGCTTCAGTTCGAGCTATCTGTCTTATATTCTTTTGTGAAATGAGATGGGGCATAAATAAATAGAATTAATAGATGAATGAAAAAAAAAATGAATGATTGTTCCCTTATAAATGGGATCTCCTAGTACCTTGGTCTCTCTGTTGTCACCAGTTAGGAGCTGCAACACTGAATTGAAATATTCAATAATTTTGTGTTTGTCTCCATTTTCTTTCAGAACAGCACATTAGTTCCAGGAAAAAGAAGGAAATTCTGAAAGCTTAAGTGAATATCAAGAGAAGGAGTCAAGAATAATTCATAGTTTGAGAAGAGGAATGAGAAAAAACCTTTATTTAAAAAGAAAAAAGTCAAAATCGTTTTGCTTGTTTTTCTGTTTCCGCAACACAGAGCAGGTACCTGTGAGCCCAGATACTCTGTTTCTTTGGCATGGTGCCCTAGCAAGATGCTGTGAATATTCTAACTTACCCACATGTTGCATTGAAAAGTTGAAATCTGTAATTAATCTGTTATGAAATAAAGAGAATAACAGGAATGAAGACCTGAGAGTTTCTTCCGGTACTTTGGGGCTGATTGGATTCCCGGGGCACATAACATGAGGCCTTCGTTGGGAAGTATGCTTGACACAGTGGCCGGGGGGTTTCTCCAGGACGTTTTACGTTGGTCTTTCTCACCTTTCTTTTTCTTTTCTTTTTTTTTTTTTTTTGGCCGCGCCGTGTAGCATGTGGGAGCTTAGTTCCCCGACCAGGGATCGGACTTGTGCCCCCTGTCACCTCTTTCTTAGCAGAGCTGAGGATTACCTGGAAAAGCCAGCATCCTTTCTTCATCTCCAGCACTGGGTACCAACTATGTCCTGTCGATATCTGAAGACTCCTCTGCTTTTGCCTTGAAAGTTTGGTCTTGGCGTGCAGTGGGGAAGGGAAGGGATTATCTCAAAAGAAGGCTGAGCCCATGAGCTTTCTTAGAGGTACACATGCATCTCAAGAATGCCCCTTTGGAAGTTGTGCCAGGGATGACCATTACATGGAGGTTATACGATATCACTTAGAGAAGTAATGTTGAGCAGTGTGTTTATGTGTGCAGACTTCAGTGTTGGGCAAGCCTACTGTTACCACTTACACGCTGAAGGACTTTGGGCAAGTGGCTTAATGTCTCTAAGCCTCCTCTTTTTTCTTCCGTAAAAGATAATAACAGTACCTCCTCATGGCTGAAAGAGTTTCATGAATCTGAAGTGCTTGGCTTAGTGCTTGGCATCTGTCCTAATTGGCCCATAGTGATGTACTTTGGCTCATTGCCTCTACTTCTATTAATTGAAACATAATAGTAGATAACTTTGGAAATGCAGGTAATCCTAGGAGTATTTATTGAGTTTGGGGGGTAGAAATTATTTTAATCAGATTGCTTTCCAACGTAGCTGGACTTGCCCCTTCAAAATGGGGATTTTAATTGGGGAAAGAGGAAAGGAGATTCTGGAACTTTGGCTAGTTCTGAATGGGACTCTGCAGGGGAGAGGTTGATACGGGCAATAACAGGGGTGCCTCTCAGATAGGAAGGAGACCTCACCTTTCCCAGAGGTTGCAAACTGGTGGCCCATGTTTTATTTGATCCATAGTGTTTTTTGGGTTTTTTTAATTGAGTTAGTTGCTAACATTTACAAATTGAGAAAATTCATATAAAAATCCAATTTGGGGACTTCCTGGTGGCACAGTGGTTAAGAATCCGCCTGCCAGTGCAGGGGACACGGGTTTGAGCCCTGGTCCAGGAGGATCCCACATGCCACGAAGCAACTAAGCCCGCGAGCCACAACTACTTAGCCCGCGAGCCACAACTACTTAGCCCGCATGCCACAACTACTGAAGCCCGCACACCTAGAGCCCATGCTCCTCAACAAGAGAAGCCACCGCAATGAGTAGCCCGCACACCGCAGCAAAGAGTAGCCCCCGCTCGTCGCAACTAGAGAAAGCTGTGCAGCCACGAAGACCCAGTGCAGCCAAAGATAAATTTATAAAAATAAGTAAAATAAATGTATTTAAAAAAACTCCAACTGGGGGTTTGGGATTCTCTGGAAAAAGAAAATCAGAGCCGGCAACATTGGGCCTGATTCCTGTATGACAACAATCAGCTGAAGCTGAATAGCATCTGCTGCCTTCGGGTTGGGCCTGCACTCTCCAGTCTGCCACAGTCCTGCCCCTACGGGTTCCACCTACTCTGGCATCGGTCCTCCCACCAACTTTGCGCGATTGGTACCTGCCTGACTCCTGCAGACGTATGACTTTGAAAGCCTTGCTTTTAAATTTTAGCTTCTTATCCCACCCTGATGGGAAAAGGTGATGTTGGTCTCCCACTGCTGTTGGGTGGCTCCTAGTGTCCCTGCTTATGGGTGCTGGGACCTCAGCAGCTCAGAGGGGTGGGGAAGGGAGAGAGCAGGAGACCCACCCACCTGGTACTGTCGCACCTGTAACCAGACCCGTATAGTTCTGGAAAACGGACTGGTTGAGGCCTGCTGGACAGAGGTGTAGAGAAGGGACAGTAGGGCCTGAGCATAGAAGTGCAGTGGTTGGAGGGCAGGAGATCAGGAAACAGCTTCCTAGAGAAGGGGCTGGCAGGGCTCAGGGGTGCCATGGCTGGTTCAGGGCTGGCCTGCAGACCTACAGGAGCGGGAGAATAAAACACAGCAGACATTTGCTACATGCCAGGCTCTGTGCTTGGTCCAGCTGTGGCAGTGAGCAAGACAGATTGTTCCCTGCCCTTGGTCCACTTATATCCCGGAGGGGACAAGGGAAAGGGAGCAGAGTAATCACAAATCTGAAAAGGAATATTTATCCAGAGGGGTTGGGAAGGCTAAGCTGACAATCGAAGGAAAAGAGGCAGTCTTTGCAGAGCTGGGGAAGAACATTCTAGGCAGAGAAGCAACATACGCAAAGGTTCTGAGGCAAGAGCTTGGCGTGTCTGAACTGAAAGCAGGCCAGAGTAACTAGGGCGGAGCTAGCAAGGAAGAGAGTATCCTTGGAAGCCATAACAAATATGGATTTTAAGGGCCGTGGTAAAGGGGATAGATTTTATTTTAAGACTGACAGCAAATTAAGGGAACTTGAATTGTATGCTGAGATACAGCAGAGGCAGAAACAGCTCATATGCTGTCTTTCTGGCCTTACCCACTGGGAGAAGCCTCTTGAAGGCTGCAGGAGAGTCCGCTTGCTTGTAGCCTGCGTGGTAGGTCTGGGGAGGCTGCAGTTGAGAACAGGCCTAATGAAATCCACTGGATTTGTTGCTCAAATTATTTGCTACTAGCAAAGATCCTTTGCTTGACCAAACTTTAGTCAGGATCCTGAAATTTCTCCTACACCCATCTGTACTCTTTCTTTTAAAATCTAGTTTTAGCAAGAACCCTGCTAAGCAGTTTAACCAGACCCTCCCACCTCCATGTCTGATCACCCTGATATGTGGTCAGATTCCTCACCCTCCACCATCTCCCAGGTGATGTCTGATCTTTCTGGCCTATCTTTAGCCAGAATCCTGTTAGGTCAGCTTAACTAGAATCCCCTTACCCCTGATGTATCTTCTTGGTAAGTTTCCATCCGCTGTTCCCCACCCTGCTCCTTGGCTATCAGTTCCCACTAGACCATGCTGTATTCAGAATTGAGCCCATTTCTATATGAGGTCTCTTTCCCCCTATTGCAGTAGTCCTGAATAAAATCTGTTTTTACCTCTTTAACTGCTGTGCAGCTCTGGTTTTCATTTGACACCACAGTAGTGCCTGGCCTTGCTTTCTCTATAAAGAGTACTCAGCACAACAGGTCAGAGTCCAACTTCAACCCCCTGAGCCTTAGTTTCTTATCGGTCAAAATGGGATAATACCTCTGAGGGCTTTATAAGGATTAAATGAGGTCACATCCAAAACAGACTACAGTGCCTGGCACTGACATTGACTCAGAGTTTTCTTGGATTAGTATAGATATTACCATTGTTATTTCCTGTGTGTCGTTGGCAGGAGCCCAGTAAGCAGTTTGTACCAGGTCCACGTTTCTTTGTTGGTTGGTTGAATTCACTTGCTTTCCCAGCTGTCATTTCCTGAAGGGCCTGGAGGCTTGAAACAACACAGGAGCACTGTCCTGGAGTCAGGAGTCTGTTCCGAGCTTTGCCCCCTCTGAGCTGTAGGACCTCTTACCTCTGCTCTGCCCTCCCCCAAGGGCTGTGGTAGGGAGCACATGAAGCAATGGATGGGAAACCCCTTTGTGAACTTCAATATAAACATAAGGGATTATCATAAGCAACAAGTCCCCCATTGATTAGAGCATTTCTTTAGGGGAAAAAAAAAATAGCACTCCATCTTAAGTGGGACCCCCCAAAGGAATGGGAAGCTCCCAGTCCCTCTGTGGGGAGGGTTTAAGTCCTGTAAGCTGCCATTAGTGTCATAGTTAATGGAGATAAAGCACTGGAATTGTTGCCATCACGGTCTTTTCCTTTATAACGGCATTCACCTCGAAAACCACAAGCAGCAGCGGGGCCCAGTGCTCGTTATTTCATTTGAAAAACTCATTGGAAGTTGAGAGAGCCCTCAGTCTTTGCTTTTGTCGGGACAGGCGGAGGAAAGAGATGAGCAGGTGGGTCTGGGGGAAGGAAGGGGGGACTCGGGCTGGCCTGGCGAAACCACCATTCAGCAGCCTCCTCCTTTGTTCTCCTTCCTTGGCAGGTTCTCGGCCAGCCCGCTCAGCTTGGTTGAAGTGGACCGCGGCCCTCAAAGGCCAGCCTTCTCTTCTGAAGGGGGCTTTTGTTGCCCGTTGTTGGTATTGTCTCCTCCACGGAGCCACGGTGGCCCCCCCGCAGAGCCTTTCCCACGCTTCACATTCTTTCTTGGAGGGCAAACTGGGGGCTCCCAGAGAGAGCAGGTGGTCTGAACCGGGTGAAGCCCCGAGCTGGCTTTACAGCCCTGGTGTGGGAGACGGGCCCACGGGATGCGGGTCCAGCACTGTGTGTGTCAGGTCGGAAAAGGCCAGAGATGGGACTGCTCACCTCTGAGTCCCCATCAGCTCTGAGATGCTACAGATCTCGTACTTTTAATCCAAACACACATCCCATCATCCAGACGTTTCACTTTTTTTTTTTCTTTTTTTTAGATTTAATTTACTTATAGTAAGATGCACAAATCTTAAGTGTATAGCTCAATGAATTTTTACATCTAACTACGCTAGTGACCCAAGTCAAAATATGGAATGTTTTGATCCCCTCTCGGAAAGTTCAGAGTCTAAGAAGGGGCTATGTGTGGGGTGCTGTGTGGTGGTGTAGGTGACGTGTGTGGGTATCTGGCCCAGGTAAAACTGTTCATGAACAGAAAAAGTTGGGTAATCACTGACATAGGTACATCTGGTCAGTGGTTTCAGCTCTCTGCTTCCCTTTATAGCAAAACGTCTTCAAAGAATTGTCTCCACCAGTTCTGTCCAGTAGAAATGTGATGCAAGCCCCATAGGTGATTTAAAATTTTCTAGGGGCTTTCCTGGTGGCGCAGTGGTTGAGAATCTGCCTGCTGATGCAGGGGACACGGGTTCGAGCCCTGGTCTGGGAAGATCCCACATGCCGCGGAGCAACTGGGCCCGTGAGCCACAACTACTGAGCCTGCGCGTCTGGAGCCTGTGCTCCGCAACAAGAGAGGCCACGATAGTGAGAGGCCCACGCACCGTGATGAAGAGTGGCCCCCACTTGCCACAGCTAGAGAAAGCCCTGGCACAGAAACAAAGACCCAACACAGCAAAAATAAATAAATAAATTAAAAAAAAAAAAATTTTCTAGTAACCATAACAAATAAGTAAGAAACAGGCGAAATTCAACTTTTTTCTGAAATTCAATTTAAATATATTTTATTTAACCCAATCTATTCAAAATATTATTTTCACATGTAATCAATACAAAAAAACATTACTGAGATATTTTGTATTCTTTTTTCATACTGTCTTTGAAATCCACTTAAAGCACCTCTCAGTTGATATTAGCCACCTTTCAAGCGTTCAGCAGCCATATGTGTTCGGTGGCCACCATATTGGGCAGCCAGGTCTGTACTCACCAGCTCTGACTCCTCTCCGGCCATTTTCTCTCTTTTTTTTTTTTTTTTTAAGATTTTTTGGATGTGGACCAGTTTTTAAAAGTCTTTATTGAATTTGTTACAATATTGCTTCTGTTTTATGTTTTGGTGTTTTGGCCATGAGGCACATGTGGGATCTTAGCTCTCCGACCAGGGATCAAACCCGCACCCCTTGCATTAGAAGGCGAAATCTTAACCACTGGACCGCCAGGGAATTCCCCTACCATTTGCTCTTGAACCCACTCGAGTCAGACTTTTGCCTCCACCATCGACCCAATTTGTTCTTGCCAAGCTCGTCAGTGGTTTCCATGGTCACTTTCATGTTCAGTTCTCAACTGACTTGACCCATCAGCGGCATTTGGTACCGTAGATCATTCCCTTCTCAAAACGCTTTCTTCATTTGGCTTCTGGAATTTCTCTCTTGTAGTTTTCCTGTTATCTCACTGCCTGTTCCTTCTCAGTCTCCTTTGCTGGTTCCTCATCTTTCCTCCAAGCTTTAAATGTGGGGTGCCCCTGGGTAGTCCTTGGACATCTGCTCTTTCTGTTCCTCTTCCTTAGTGATCTAACCCACTCTCCTCACTTTAATGACCATCTAAAGGGTGATGGCTACCAAACCAAACCGGCTGACCAGACCTCTCTCCTGGCTCCAGACTTGTACACCCAGGTGCCTACTCAACATCCTCACTGGAGCCTTTAAGAGGCGTCTCAGACTCAGTATGTCTAAACCCAAACTCCTAATCACCCCCCCACACACACACCACCAAAGCTCGTAAATGGCAACTCCATCCTTACAGTTGCTCAGGCCAAAACCTTTGCAGTCATTCTTAACTCCTCTCCAATCCCCACACCGTATCCATCAGCAAATGAGTTCTACCCTAAGAATGTATCCAGAATCTGACCCTTTCTCAGAGTGACATTAAATACAAGTCAGGGGCTTCCCTGGTGGCGTAGTGGTTGAGAGTCCGCCTGCCGATGCAGGGGACACGGGTTCGTGCCCCGGTCCAGGAAGATCCCACATGCCGCGGAGCGGCTGGGCCCATGAGCCATTGCCGCTGAGCCTGTGCGTCCGGAGCCTGTGCTCTGCAACGGGAGAGGCCACAACAGTGAGAGGCCCGCGTACCGCAAAAAAAA
>NW_006772681.1:1797604-1806223 GCF_000442215.2 Lipotes vexillifer | reverse complement strand
CCCAAAAAAAAAAAAAAAAAAAGAGTTACCATTAAATACAAGTCAGATCACGTCGTTCTTCTTAAACTCTGCGATGGCTCCCATCTCACCAAGGGTGAGATTTTTAAGTCCTTACCATGGCCTCCAAGGGTCAGATGAGCTGGCTTCCCGCTCCCTCTTGGCCTCCTTTCCTTCACCCACAGCCTCGCTGTGCTCTAGCCGCACTGACCATCTGCTCCTCCTCCCTCCACGCTCTTGCCTCAGGGCCTTTGTGTTGGGTTTTCGCTCTGCTTGGAATGCTCTTCACCCACATATTGTCAAGGCCAACTCTTGAGGGACTTTACTCAAATGTCCCTCATCAGAGAGGCCTTCCCTAACCACCACACCACATATATATTCACTAGAGATAAAATAATCCCCTCCCGCACTCCCATCCCATTAATTTTTTTCCCTTGGCAATCGCCACCATCTTACATATTCTATACATACGAACCTTCAAGTCATGAGCTTTCAAAGATGTGAACATGCGTTTGTATGTCCAGTCACGTAAGCTAGTTCAAGTGTCTGGCGTACATTGTCACGTGTGTGCATCCTCTATAAGCGGTTGTTGTTTTTTTTTTTGCGGTACACGGGCCTCTCACTGTTGTGGCCTCTCCTGTTGCGGAGCACAGGCTCCGGACGCGCAGGCTCAGCGGCCATGGCTCACGGGCCCAGCCGCTCCGTGGCATGTGGGATCTTCCCGGACCGGGGCACGAACCTACGTTCCCTGCATCGGCAGGCGGACTCTCAACCACTGCGCCACTAGGGAAGCCCGGTTGTGCTTTTGTGTACTTTCCTGTGCGGTACTATATAGAGTACAGTAGTTCAGTACCTTTATTTCAAACGCAGGATGTCCCGAAGCAAGCGTAAAAGCAGCGGTGATGTAGCTGGTACGGCTAAGAAGCGCCAGCTGTTGTACTGTACTACTGTACTTTTCAAGGTATTGTACTGTAAAATTTAAAATGTTTTCTTTATTTTTTGTGTTTGTTCTTTACGTATTATTTGTGTGAAAAGTATTATAAACCTATTACAGTACAGTACTCTATAGCCGATTGTGTTAGTTGGGTACCTAGGCTAACTTTGTTGGACATAAACGAACAAATTGGGCTTACAAATGCGCTCTCAGAACGGAACTCTTTCGTATGCAGGGAACTTACTGTATTTACTTGTTTTTATTATACTTTCCCTTTTTTTTTTTAACATCTTTATTGGAGTATAATTGCTTTACAATGTTGTGTTAGTTTCTGCTTTATAACAAAGTGAATCAGCTATACATATACATATATCCCCACATCCCCTCCCTCCTGTGTCTCTTTCCCACCCTCCCTATCCCACCCCTCTAGGTGGTCACAAAACACCAAGCTGATCTTCCTGTGCTATGCAGTTGCTTCCCACTAGCTGTCTATTTTACATCTGGTAGTGTATATATGTCAATGCTACTCTCTCACTTCCTCCCAGCTTACCCTTCCCCCTCCCTGTGTCCTAGAATATAAGCTCTATGAGGTCAGGGACTTTGTTTGCTCACAACTGTATTCCCAGTGCCTAGAACAGCACTTGGCACATAGTGGGAGCTCTAGAAATATTTGTTGAATGAATCAATGGTATTGCTCATAGGTGAACAAGTCACCAGTGGATGAAGGATGACTTTCGCCCAGAGTAGAAAAATATGGCTAAGAGCCTGGTTCTGGGCTGGACCCCCTGGGTTTGAATCCCAGCTCTCTCCTTGCCAGCGGTGACCGTGGCAATTCAGTTCACCCTTCTGTGCCTCAGTTCCTAGTCTGTGAAATGCAAAGGATGCCAATACCTCCCATTAGGCTGTGTGAGGAGTGCATGAGATTCTACACGTGAAGCTGCCCGGCTGACACTGAGTGTTTGGTAAGTGTTAGCTTTTTTTTTTTTTTTTTTAATATCTTGTAATACCACTTTGGGAAATGTAACTATGTAAAACATGAAAAATTAGGTTGAAGATAAAAGCAAAATGGAAATGCAGACCAGTATGGGGGAATTTTATTGTATTTATAAAGGAAAAGTTAGGTCAGAAATTAAATAGGATTAACCAGATGCTGTTGTGTCTCAGCTGCAGGGAGCAGGAAACATACGCAGAATCTTCATCCTTGGGAATTCCTGTCGCAGAAAAAGGAAGATAAATCTCAGTCTGGGGGCACCGGAGTAAAGGCAAGACGGGACAGGACACCTGGAATAAGGGTGATGGAGACTCCGGTGTTAAGACTGACTATGTGGGTCCCAAAAGGACCTCAGTCTTAGCCCCAGTTCTCCCAACCTACTCCCAGTGAGATCCTGGGCAGTCACTTGCCTGTGAAGTAGCTGCTTCTAATCCCCAGACAGGGTTAGATTAGGTTATTATTTCCAGCATACACATTCACCACACCCTTTTCATCTCTTACCATTTATCACACATTAAATAATCCACCGTACAAGTACTTGATTAATTTCTGTCTGCCTCAGTGTGTTATAAATTCCATGTGGCCAGAGACCACGGCTGTCTCATCCACCGCTGTCCCCCCAGCCCAGAGCCTGGCCATCTTTGGATGATTTTTAAGGAATGGGAAGATGGATAAATCTGAACTTGTTACCTTATAGGACTGTTACGTGGACACAAAGTGTGGTGAGTGCAAAAGGATACCATCTGCCAAATCATTCTACTCTGTACTCTTAAGGTGTAAGAATTCATTCTGCTGTTATGTTTTCTCAGGCCCACTGTGATGTCCTGGTATTTGCAGCAGTTGAGCTGGAGGGGGAACAATGGCTGGAGCAGCCCCCAGGCCCCTTCCTGCTGCTCTATGACTTCGAGCTCTGTGAAGCCTCTGGCTTTTAACCTGCAGGAACAAAGCCTGCATTCTTAGGACTTGGCCCTCCATAGGGCCACTCTGCCCCACTGGGGCCTGGTGGGAGTCATAAAACAGGTGAATGATGACCTAATCCCAGCGTGAGAGGCACAGGGGATGCATTATTCTTAGGGGCATTTTTAAAAAGAATTCTAGCCTTCAGGACCTTGGCGGTGATTGGAGCGAACCCACTCTCTTCACAGAGGAGGGAACTGGGAAGCTGACTTGCTCTGTGCGGAGAGTTGGCTGCAGAGCCAGACCTGGGCCTCAGGTGTCCATCCTGCCTCCCAGGCTGGTTCTTGCCCCTCCTGCACTCTTCCTGTCACCCTGCTGCTGCTTGCATCTCCCCAGGACTGTACTTGGTGAGATCTCTGAGCTCTTGGTGTTTAATTAGTCTGGGAAGAAGGTGAGGGGGCACACGGAGAGCTCTGCTGGGAACTGAGTTTGCTTAATAGTTTGGTCCAGAAGTGCCTGGCAGAGTCGTGCTGGGACACGTTTGTGCTCACAGTTCAAAGTCAGGCTCTAAAATATAGCAGAGTTTCTCCAAACAGTCGTGTCATTTGGGGAAACTGTCTGCGAAGTGGAGTTCATGTGAAGCGCTCCAGGGAAGCAAGGCAGGTCTTGGGCCTGCCTAGTCCCTGACTTGGGGCCAGATGCTGCCCCTTCTTTGCCTCAGTTTTCCTCCTCTGTAAAATGGGAAAACTCATTCCTGATCTCCCCTGACTCCTGCTGGGATTGTGGGGTCAGGGAGAGGGGAACTGACTGTCACTCCCGTCTCTCCCCCTCACGAGTGCTGCTCACACTTGTCCACCCGAGGGTGTTGGGAGGGGCTGGTCTTCCTTTGGCTTTACAGTTTTATGAACTTGGTAAGGGATCCAGGGCACGCCTCCTACTACATCAGCATCAGAGTCCCCTGGGACCCTTGTTAAGATGATTTGGATTCCTGGATCCTATCCCAGAACTGTTGAGTAACATCTCTGGACACAGACACTGAGCCTGGCCTCTGGCTACCCACTGGAGATACAGCAGTGGACAAGACCAGTCTCTGTCGCACATTTTCTCCCCTTCTTCCGGTTCTTGATGTGTGGAAGGAGGGACCCCATTCCCAGTTTGCTTGGTAGAGCCCCACACCTTTGGAGATGAGGAGTTTCTTTCCTTTTCCAGCCCACCCTCTGGGAAAGAAACCTCTGAGGTCCCTAAACACACACACATGCACACATGCACACATGCACATGCACGCATACACACACACATACACACGTATTCCCACCTGTGCTCCTGCAGCAGGGTCACCAGGATGTTCTCCAATGCCATCTGCTTTTGGTCTGCCCACACGCTGTCCACCTGACGGCCAAGCCGTACCTTTGCTCCTTGCTCCTGGTTTCTCTCTCTATTCGATTAGAAAAAGAGAAACAACTGAGGTTGCTACTTGAATAGGACGCAGAGAGGCCTGCGAAAGGCCAGGGCAAAGTTAGCAGAGCAGGGTGCGTCCCTCTGCCTATTCCAATATCTGGCATAGACTCTTGCACCCAACTGAGTTAGACTCAGCGAAATTTAAGAAGACAGTATCTATAGGAGTGAAGACAATAGACTATGAAACACATATCTTCCTACAGACGACTTATTAATTACAAAGGAGAAAATGTTAACTTTACAGAGGAGAAACCTGGCAGACATCATGCTAACCAAGTGATCAAAGTTACCATCACCAATGGGACAAATTGACATCATGTGCCTCCTGATAGGATGCACTGAGAAGGACGCAACATCGCTTCTGTTGCATAACATGAATGTAATCGTGAGAAAGCACCAGCCAAGTCCAATATGAGGGACATTCTGTAAAGAACTGGCCTTTACTAATCAAAAATGTCAATGTCACAAAAGACTGAAGAACTGGTCCAGATTAAAAGAAACCAAAGAGACATGACAACTATGATGCCACCTGTGATGCTGGATTGGGTCCTGGATGAGGAACATCCAGTTGGGGACAACTGGTGAAATTTGAATGTGGACTCTAAGTGATAATTATACTGTGATTATGTAAGAAAGTGTCCTTTAATTAGATACTAGGAGACACACAGAAGTACTTAAGGATAAAGGGTCATGATGACTGCAATCCACTCTCAAATGGCTCAGCAAAATAATAATAATAATAATACGTACCTGGGTTTGTGTGTGTATTTCTAGATACAAAGTAAGCAAATATAATAAAAATATTAGGAATTGTTGACTACAGGGAATGTGAAAGCCGTTTGTACTATTGCTGCAACTTCTCTGTCAGTTTGGAATTTTTTCAAAATAAAAACTAAAAAGTGGGGCTTCCCTGGTGGTGCAGTGGTTAAGAATCCACCTGCCAATGCAGGGAACATGGGTTCGAGCCCTGGTCCGAGAAGATCCCACATGCCGCGGAGCAGCTAAGCCTGTGCGCCACAGCTACTGAGCCTGCGCTCTAGAGCCCGCGAGCCACAACTACTGAAGCCCGTGTGCCTAGAGCCCGTGCTCTGCAACAAGAGAAGCCACCGCAATGAGAAACCCATGCACCGCAACGAAGAGTAGCCCCCACTCGTCACAACTAGAGGAAGCCCATGCGCAGCAATGAAGACCCAACGCAGCCAAAAATAAACAAATTAATAAATTTTAAAAAAGCAAACAAAAAACTAAAAAGTGTTCAGGCTGTAGAGTCAGGCTGTTTGAATGCTAACTCTGCCACTCTTTGGTGTGTGTCCTTTAGAAGCTATTAATGTAGCTTCTGTACGATGGGGGTAAGGGGACCTGCTTTGTAGAGTTGTTGGAAAGAGCACATAAGAAACTAAGAATAGGGACTTCCCTGGTGGTCCAGTGGTTAAGACTTCACACTCCTAATGCAGGGGGCCCTGAGTTCGATCCCTGGTCAGGGAACTAGATCCCGCATGCTGCCACTGTAAGATCCCACATGCTACAACTAAAAGATTCCCACATGCTGCAACTAAGGGTTTTCTTGCCACAGCTAAAGATCTCGTGTGCTGCAACTGAGACCCGGCACAGCCAAATAAATACTAAAAGAGAAAAAAAAAAGAAGAAGAAAAGAAACTAAGAATAATGGCTAACACTACCAAGGGATTACTCTGTGCCCAGCACTGTGCTGGGTGTGTGTAAATGTCCCAGGGTAAAGTCTTTGTTTCTGGCAGAGCCACAGTCAAGTGGTGACTACCACTGGTGTTGTCACTGTTGGAGCCCATCACAGGGACAAGCACATAGTGGGTGCTCAGTGGTCATTTATTTATTGGAGCCCTTCTGCTATGGTGAGTCCAGAAATGACACATGCTGTGCAAAGGGAGAGACCAAACTTGGTCCCTCCAAACCGCGATGCACTTGGGGTATGGGAAGAAGTCACGAGGACGTCAGCTCACCCCTGCTGCCTGCTCATGATGTCCTGGAGAAGCTTGCGGGCAGACAGCTGGGCCAGCACCTTCCGGTAGCTGTTGGTGAAGATGGCGTCTGCATACCTTGGCATCCTAGTGGAAGGAGCCAGAGGTCAAAAGGCAGGGTGGGAGGCCCAGGAGGGCTGTGCTCATGGGGTCTCTATAAGGTCTTTCTGTGGCCTGTCCCCAGAGAGAGCTGGAACCTGGGCTGAGTGACCTCTCTGGGGCTCAGAGTCTGTCTCCCTCCCAGAGATGAGCAGTGGAGGCTGCCCGAGGAGATAGCTGGGGACCAGCTGGTGGCTTGATTCTGCACCCTGTAAGTAGCAACCCTGGCAGGGCTGGCTTTGGGGTGGCAGGAATCCAGCAGGCCCTGTTGTCAGGACTGCTTACCTGAGGGGCTGGGAGGGCGGGGAGCCGTGGGAGCCGCTGCTGAGGGTGAGGGTCACGAGGAAGAACACCCAGAGCAGCATCCTTCACTCCTGTGCTGGCACCTGGGAAGTGACAGACAGGAAGAAAAGGTCAGGTGAAGCCATAGCCACTGGGATGCCTTTTGCTGGGTGGGCCCAGCCCTGGGCTTGGCTCCATGCAAGTCTGGCCCTTGTCTTTTGGAAGCTGTCGGGTAGGAAAAGGAACCCAGACACACCTGGGTTCAAGTTCTGCCTCTGACAGTCGCAAGCTCTGACCTCATTTTTTCCATCTGTAAAATGGGCATGATAAGGCTACTCGGCTGACCTCACAGGGTTGAACATAAAATGAATGATAATGGTGAAATTGCCCCTCCTTGTAAGGCCTTATACATGGGATTCAGCCCTCAGCAAGGAATAGGGGGGAGCAAGCACCTTCCCCTAGTCACCGAAGTCACCCACCAGCCCACTGTGGCACTGACGGTATTGAACAGGCCTAACAGCTCAGGCTCTGAGTCAGACAAATCTGAGTTCACATCTGGGCTCTGCCATCAGTAGCTGTGCATCCCAGGACTAGTGGCTTCTCCTTTCTGGACCTCAGTTTCTCTATCCATAAAATGGAGTCAGTAACTACACCTACTGCATAGGGTCCTTGTGAGCATGAGATGAGATGAGGCACCTGAAGTGAGCACTTGGCACGTGGGCAATTCTCCACACACCTCTGCTCCGACGACCTAATGCTCAGGGAGCAGGCTGTCCTGATTTTGTGAGGAGTCGGAGGAAAGGGAGGAAGGCTATACATCTTGCTCCAGATGCTTAGATTTTGCCCTGGAAGAGACCAGGGAGCCTGGGGAGCCCGTGAGGCAGAATCATCTCATAGATCACGTAATGGTTCTTCACTGGGGCCTGCTGACACCGTGCTCGGCAATTAGGGGAAGAACGGTCTACAGGGAGAGAGCTGCCTCGGCTGGGGCTGTCAGACCACGGTGTGGAAATGGCTGGCCTCAGAGTGACTCAGCCGTCTCAGAGTTGGGTGTTCTCATCTCCCAGGGGCACCCCCTCTCAGCAGGATGTGCACTCCATGGGGATACAGACCCCTCCGGAGGCTCAGCCAGCCCCTGAGAGGGCAGGACCCCTCATGTTCCACCATCTCCCCGCATCGCTCCATTTCCAGCTGGTCCTGCTGAGGAGGGGTTTCCGGCAGGCAGGGCCAACCCTGAGGGAATCCACTTCCTTTCCCGGGCTCCCTTGCCCTCTCAGGGCATCACCCCTCTTCTCCCAGACACTGGGATCTCGACTAACCCAGGGATGCCCTGAGACTCCAGGAAGCACCCCGGGGACTGCTCAATGCTGCCCGAGACCCCTGCACCTCCAGAGCTGGAGGGAGCAGCCAGCCAGGCCTCAATCATCAGCCCCTCTTTGATGTGCACCCCTTCATCCTCCCCGCCCAAAAACAATGCTCCAGTTTCAGCTCAAACACTTGCTGCTGGTAAGTGACAGGCAGCTCACTAACTCTAAGCCAGTCTGTCTTATTTCCAGGCAGCTCTTCCTGTTAGGAAGTTTTTCTTGTTGCACCAAGTCCAAGTCCCCTTATCCTGCAAATACTTGTTAAGCGTTTACTGTTCTGCTAAGGATTGGGGCTAGAGAAAAGATGAGACCGCGGTGTTGGCCCCACGGGCTGCCCCTTTGATATCCACCTACCGTGCCTCCCAGACCTTCTGCGCCTTCATCAACACGACAAGCCCTGTAGATGCGTTTTGCATCTGACTTAGAACTTGGCTCCCCAGACCAAGGATCTTCAGTCTTCTGTCCTCATCACACACTATCACACCTGGCCCCCCTTTCCCGACCTGGTCCACTGCTGGAGTTTCCTAAGTAAGGAGATCTCTGGAGGCAAAGGGGTCTCCTTGACATGATCACTGTTCCTCTGCCTCCCAGCTATCCTGGGCT
>NW_006772681.1:1786273-1797315 GCF_000442215.2 Lipotes vexillifer | reverse complement strand
GCTGATCTTGTAATGACCTGAGCACATCCAGGCCGCCAGCCACCTCACTCACCTCTCCGAAGCCCGTGACACCCCACCCGCTCCAGAGCGAAGCCCTAACCCCTGTTTTTGGCCTAAGCTCCACTTCAGCCTCCCCACCCGCTGCCCCTTCTCCCAGGGCTGGCACAAGTGATTCCCAGCCCCTGTGCCCAGCTGACCCGCACAGCCCACCCTCACACTCGCCCTCGGGAGCAGGTATCACGACCTCCAATTTTACAGCCAAGGAAATGAGCCCAGAGAGAAGAGCCTTTTTCCATGGTCCTCCATCAAGTTAGTTTCGGAGTGGGCACTTCAGAACGGGCCTCCTGATCCGCACGGCGGCCTCTCAGAAACAAGCCCTTATTCACAAGACTCCCTATTCATGGGGTGCTTCAGAATTCATCACCTGCACATGGGAAATGGTTCTGAGAAGACTGAAAGCTTTTGCTCTTTGTTACTGGGTCTCTGGGGAAGAAACAAGGGGGACAAGGTGGGAACACCTGCTTGGTTGGCGTGTCCCTGTGCACATCCGATGGTTTTAGGGAGTTGAAAATAACCCGATATTGGCAGACTTTGGGGGGCAAGTCATAGTAAATCCAGTAACGCGTGGTCATGCAGAAGGAGGCTGGGCAACCTCATTATCTGGTCAACCAAGAGGCACAAGATTTGCCATAACCGCTTGCCCCAGGGATGGGTCAAGCCACCACTGTAACCTCTGGGGTATGAGAACCTAATCCATGGGGTGGCAAAATCCCATTAGACAAAGAGGGCAAACAACAAGAATTATCCAGTTTCTGGTATGATGAGAATAGAGGTGTCACTAGGACTAAAATAGCTGTTGGCACACATCTTCCACCTGGCCAGTCTAAGGAGCTAGAATTCACTGAATTAAATCGAGCATGAGTCTGAGAGCACCACTGACACCCCCTTGACGGCTCCGAAGGCATTTTAGGGTTTATCATCTATCATTATGAGTATCTGTTAGCTCTCCGCAGTGCTTACAAACTAATTCTGTGATTAGATATATTTGAGGTCGTCTGGATTCAGGATAAATGGGCATTCGATTTACATCAGTTGGCACTTTTTGCCAGACTTCATGCCAGGAATGCTAAAGGAATTCTGCAGATGAACCTTCAGCTAACAGCAGAGGTCAGGTCTCAAGTGCCAAACTAGCAGGGCCATGTTTGAGGTCCTGGAAAAAAATCTTTTACCTTTCTTAAATATTCTGCTGTGTAATTTAAGAACCCCAAAGCATTGGCATCCTGATTCAGTTTATAAACTGTTTCACCGATAGTGTTCCAGGTCGAAGGAGATCTAAGTTTTTCATGAGGAAGCATCTTGAATGGTCATTCAAGAGAGTGACACCCCATCTCCTTCCAGAAAGGGTTTGAGATGGTTTATGGTAAAAGATACAAATATTTCAGGACAATTAAAGCCCGGGTTGAGAGACGAGCGTGGGGGTAATGGAGTGCTCAAGGGCAGATAATTGTGTCTAAAACCTAGAGTAAGGAGCGCGGCTGCAATTGAGCAAGAAAGCAAAATGTTATCAATTTCCAGGCAATTATGCTGAATCGGCTGAGCGATCGGTGCGCGGTATTGATTTGCACAGCCACTTGGTTCCTTTCTGGTCCATGGCAGAATCCCGTGCTTGACAGGAGAATCTAGCCAGGTGATGTCTTGCCCCAGAAGCCCACCTGCACACCCTCGAAGGAGCACTGAGACCTCATCTGCCCCAGACAGACACCTGGCACGTGTCTGCTGCCACCTCTCCAGGGACTGAGGTCCACGCATTCGAGATAACCTCAAAATGACACCCACCGTCAAAAGCATATTCCAGAGCCCCTAGCGAGGGGCCTAAAATGTACTCACCAGTCCATGGGCAGAGGATGGCAGTGGCCTCTTGGACGTGGTGTCTCTGAGTTGCTCTCAACTTTCACACCCCCATCCAGCCCAGCCCCCAGGGCCGCCCCCCTCTTACCTCCGAGGTGGTGGGTCTCCCTCTGCTCTGAGACGTTGCTCCAGCTCCACGGGCCCCGCGCTCGGCGTTTGCTCCAGCGGCTGCGTGGCGCTCCCATCATTTATACCTTCATTTTCCCGAGCGTTGTCCGCGTCAGAGAATCAATTACTCACAAGTCCACCAAAGGATCATTTTTAGCATCACACTGACAAACCCTAATAGGGGAAAGAGGTTTTGCCCCTTGCAAATTAAGGCTTGTAATGAACTTTCCCTTTATCTTTGATAGAACAGACAGAGCGGAAAGTTATATTATTCCAAGAGGAATAGAGAGTCTAATACTGCTCCTCTTATAATTAGAGTATTCCTTACGGTGAAACACCAAGGGTTCATTTACTCTCTGAGATAAATGAGCCTTTTAAAAAGTTCATATAATCTTGTTTTGTCCATGTGCAACTTTATTTCACTTCAGGGCGGTCAACTTTACAGACGAAGTGTTTTGTGTTTTTCTCCCGTTAGTGAGGAGAGTTGTTTGCGATTTCCCTTATCCAATTATCAGGATTTTCCTCTACTTGACTTAACCCGTTGTGGTCACAGACTGGTGTAGGCAGCTAGCCCGGGGGGCATCCATAGTCGCGTGTTGGAGCAGCCAAATGTAGATATTTGCCTCAGAGGTGTGTGAAGTGAGAGGGAAGAGATGGAAATCTTGGGACAGTGGTGTTTCCAGATTTCTCTAGCTTATAGCTAAAGAATCTTCAAGAATGGCATGAAAGTGCACGAGGCAGAAGCTCTGGTTTCCCATACGGCTGTTGTCGAGGAGTGGAAATAACCCTAAGGTAAGAGTCTAGACACCCGCTGCCCCTCCTGTGCCTGTCCATCACGACCTCGGTGACCCTCTGCAGGCTACTTGTACCCTCCAAGCCTCAGCTTCTATACCATCAATTCCCACTTGCACCCCCCAGCGAAACAGCAGAGAACAGTAGCTTTCAAGCTTTTAAAAGAGTTTGAAACATGGATTTTCTTCGGAAATCTTCTATGAAAGTGCAGTATATAAAACAGATTTTTTAAACGGGGCTGCTCTGGTTGAAGAATGGAGACTGGAGACTGTCTTTGCCTGCCCCTGGACAACTCTACGGTTCACATTTAGAACAAGTAATGTCTGAAGGAACCTCCTAGCAGTGACATTTGTGATCCTGTTTCTTAGCTTGCACTGAGCCATGTTCTTGGCAAACATGGGTTGTTTCCCAGAGAAGCAGGGACTGAGGGGCATGTCGCCCTGAAGGCCTGGACACAAATTGGTCAGGTCAGGCCAGATGCCCAGGGACTTAGAATAGGCTGACAGGTCACAGCAGCAGGTGGTAGATGGAGGAGTTGGGAGCCCCCAGGGCAATGGGCTCTCCTACAGTCAGAAGGTGTGGGGTTATCTCAGCCAACACAAGGTGGGGACCACAGAGAGCTGGGCGCCCAGAGTGGACACAAGGCCAGGGGACAGATATAGGATACACAGAATTGGCTGAAGAAACCATGGGACTCAGAATTCAACCCCAACTGAAGCTCTGTGCCAGAGATGGAGCTAAAGACTTCATGCTTGATCTCAGTTTCCTAATCTGTAAGGTGGGAGTGAGGCTCATGAGGCTGTTGGGTGAGGATTAAATGTGACAGTGGATAAGGTACAGGCCTGGAACAGAGTAAGGCTCATAAATTAGCTCTTACCACTGCTATGGTTGTTGTTGTTATAAATGAGGAAACAGGCACAAAGAGGCTGCCCACTTTCCCACAGTCAAACAGCTGGGCAGTGGTAGAACCAGCACTCAAAGATTTCTGACTTGCAAATTCAGTGCTCCACAACAAGCTAATGTTCCATGGCCCACCAATTCTTATTTTCCTACTGTTTTTTTTTTTTTTTTAAAGAACTTTAATGGTTTTATTGAAGTACAATTCACACATCATCAAAGTCATCTGTTTGAAGTCTACAGTTCAATGAGTTTTCATAAGTTTATCCAGTTGTGCCACCATCTCCTCAGGCAGGTAGACCTAGAGAGGGACACACTGTTTAATTGCTCTGAGCCTCAGTTACCACATCTGTACAATGGGCACCATAATACCTGCCTCCCCAGGTTGTTGTGAGGATCAGAAATATGCTTGTAAAGTGTCTGGTACACTTGGCCAGTGTCAGCTGTTACTGTAGTTCTTATGATCAGAGCTGAGCTCTGAAAGCCGGGCAGGGAGAGCTGGGAGCCATCCTGGGTGATGAGCTTAACTTGCTGTAAATTCTTAAACCCATCAAGGAAGAGGCTGAAGGGAGGAAGCCAGGATGAGCCTTGAGACTGAGAGCCCAGCCCCCCTCCACCAGTTCCGTCCTCATCCTCCGAGAGGGGTGGGAACAGCTCGCTCACCACCCGGCTCTCTTCCCAGGACGGGTTTTCATCCAGCGTTAATTAGCGAGATCGGGCCTGTGTGTAAGGGTTGGGGGCTTGAGCTGTGGAAAGAAAGCGCCCCAGAGAAAGGCTGGCTTTAAAAGGCTCCAAAAGGCTGGGGCAGTGAGGCTCCACCGAGAGACAAGCCGTGCATTTGTGTTGCAAATTTGCAGTGTGCTGGAGCCAGCCATTCAAAGACGGTGATGATGAAGGCTAGGGGCTTGGGGGTGGGGAGGACAGAGGAAGTCGACAAAGGGGGCCTGTCCGAGGGCCTCAGACCCTGCTTTGTAAAAGCTGCTTTCATTGCCCTCCCTGGATGATGGCAGCGTTCCCAGCCCGAGGCCACCGTGCAGGGACGGAAGGCCTGGACCCCAGACTCCCAGATTCCCTTGACACCCCCTGCCCCCCACTCCGTGGCTTCTGGGACTGTTTTTATGGAGTCAGCGGCAGCAGATGGCACAGGAGTGCTCCTGAGTGCTATGTCAGAGTGAGGGCCTAGTGGTTGGCCTGGCTGGGTGGCCTCAGGCAAAGTGAGGCGACTTCCCTGAGCCTCAGTTTCCCCTTCTGTGAAACAGGGCCAGTGGGGTCCTTTCTCCTACTTCAAGTCCTACCCAAGCAGAAGGGCCTGTGATTGGAGGGTGATCCAATCACCGTTAGAGGTTCATCTCTTTCTGGAAAAGTCTGCATTTGGGAAGGTCATTAGAAGAGTTCTTTTTAAGAGGTAAAGTCGATTATACTTAGCAAATCAGTTAAGTGACTCTGGGCTGCTCAGAAATGTTACTCGCATGAGTATTTTAAACAGTCACCTTGCTTGGAATCTTTGGGCCTGCCCCAAGCCAGTTATTATGGCTGTTAGTCAGGTTGGTTTTCTGGGTTGGTAGACACAGTGCAGGTGCCAGGCATGAGGCACAGGAAGGCTGTTTCCAGCTGATCCTTCAGGCAAGCTCTCCTTGGTGAAGATCTATGTGACCACCCTTCAAAGCACCCTTTGGATCCCACCTCTCCAAGGAGCGTTCCCTACTGGTCTTGCCTTGTGATTCATAGATTTTATATGCGGTAAAGCAACTCCTTCTCTGAGACCCTTGGGATGTCTGGGACCAGATCTGATTCATATCTGAACCCCCCAAAGCTTTTAATTTCTTCCAGCTTTATTGAGATATAATTGACATATATAAAACTTTCTAATCAAAGTGCCGTCCCTAGACCAGTGGTATCAGCAGCTTGTTAGAAACGCAAAATCTTAGGCTCCACCCTAGACGACTGAATCAGAGGCCAAATTCCCTTTTGTTCCAGGATTCTAAAGGCATCCGGCACCTAAGATGGTCTCAGAGCGCCCTGCGGCTCTCCAACCAGGGAGGAGGGCCATGGCCGCAGGCAGCCAGGAGATGTCGCTCTTCCCTAGTCATTGGCTGTGTCGGGCTTTGCGAAGAAAGCCAGAGGCCCCAAAGCCAGGGCTTTGTCCGTTTTGAAAGCCTGGGAGCACCAAGGGGTCCAGGTCAATTACATCCACCAGGCCATCCTCTCCTCAGCCACCCAGGCTCCCCATCTTTCTCTGCCCAGTTCCTGCCCTGGGTTCTCACCTGTGTTTACAGTTAGGAGAGGCTGTGTGATCCCCAAGCCCAGCCCCTGCCCCAGGATCCCCAGGAGGAAGCCCAAAGGAGAAAACTCAGCCCTTGGAGCCTCCCTAGGGCCTGTCTCATCAGGCAAGAACGTGGCCCGGTGAGGACGAAGACATCTTTTGGGAGGCCCCTTCTCACTTGGAGTCTGAGTTGTTGCATCTCAGTGACAACAGGACTTGCAGACATACAGAGAGAAAGTCGAGTGTCTATAGGAAAAACCCAAGACCCGCCTGGCACTCTAGTTTCCAGTTTCCCATCTGAAATAGGTGCCCAGTGCCAGGGGCAGGGTTATGGCTTCACTTCCCCTCTGTGGTTACAGTGCAGTTAAGGGAGCTCCATTAGCCGTGGGTGCAGCAAACCTGGCCAAAGAGCCCTTACTCCAGACTGGAAGCAGAATTGCTGGGGTTTCCCTCTGGGGCCAAAGCTCCCCATCTGGCCATATCCTCCTGCCCTTCCCTCACCCTGCATCATTTTTTCTCCGAACATCCAGGCTACAGAGCAGAATGAAGATCTGTATCCGTGCTCAGCATCACCCTTGGAGCTGGAATTCTCCAACCTGGGAATGCGTCCCTAATGGATGGCGGAGACTTGGCTTCCTGACTCCTGTCATTCCAGCCTCTGGGTCAGCCCCACTCAGCGCCACCCAGTCGTTTACAGGAATCTAGTTGTCCTGGGTCACAGCAGCATAGGAGTATCATCTCTTGATGCTTACTATGGGCTAGTCATGTAACATACATGGTCTTCAATAACCTTAAGGGTTAGGAGCATAAAGTGATCTCATTTTATGGTGGAAGAAGCCCATTGGGCTTGGAGCCATTGGGTAACTTGTCCAACCTCACACAGACAGTAAATGGGGAAGCCAGGGCTAGAAGCGGCACCCGTCTCCCTCCAGACAAGCCTTACTGCCCTCGCTCCAGCAGTGCTATCCGCTACCCCAGCCTCAGCATTTTTTGGGGGCCATGCTGTGTGGCTTGTGGGAATCTTAGTTCCCCGACCAGGGATCGAACCCGGCCGGGTCCTCGGCAGTGAAAGTGCAGAGTCCTAACCACTGGACCTCCAGGGAATTTTCCAGACTCAGCATCTGCAAGGCTGATTTCTGCCAGCTCCTCGTGACAGATATCAGATTTCCCTTTGGGCAGTATCAGTACCCTGTGAGGTGGAATGATAAGTGTGATAAGTGAGGATTTCCTATGGCTGATGCCAGGGAAGTTGTGATGGGAGATGGCCCTGTACTTTTCACATGGCACTCATCATGGTGACAGTGACATTTCTGATTAATATCAGAACTTTGGTGATTTCAGCAGTGAACCTGGAACCAAAAGTCCTGGGCTCACATCGGACCCGATTCACACGTCCTTTAGGTTAGAGATGGTCTCAGGCACACACAGGCTTTCCAGAATACTAATCAACGATGAAAATTCATCATTAGTTTATTTACATATTTCATCATTCATTTCAGGCTCTCATCTTTCCTTTGATAATTCATCCATCAAACATCATTGTAGTAAAACCTTGCCGGGAGCTAAGCATTATGTTTAAGATCCAGGAGCCAAGAAATAGTAAGATACAATTTAAATTAATTAATATTTATCAAGTGCCTGCTGGGTGCCATTCACTGTGTTGGGGGCTCCAGGCACTCTGTGGACTCGCTTTGGTGGCGATTTCAGTCTAGCTGGGAAGGCAGGCAGGCAGCAAACACATAATTACATACAGTGTGATTACACACGGTCTACAATAGAGGTGTGTGCCTGGTGCTATAGGAGCAGAGTGGGTGGGGAATTCACTCTGCTGGGGAGCAGGAGAGGCTTTGCAGAGGAGACGACATTTAGGTTAGGCCTTGAAGAGACGGGAAACATTGATACAGCATGAACAGAGGCCTGGAGGCATGATCCAGGCAAGCAGTTTGCTGTGGCTAGAGTGAGGATGCTCAGCTTCTGTGTGCATCGGGCCTAGACCCCCCCATACGGTTGTCTGGGGTAGGGCCCAGGGTTCTGCATTTTCCACCAAGGCCCCAGATGATTATGGTGCAGAGGTGAGAGATGGCAGTCTGAGAAACCCAGGCCTAGTGCTTCCTCTGCAGGGAATGCAGAGGACGATTCTGGAACCATACGTGGAGGCCAAGCTGTGCAGGGTGTCAAATACCTTGCTAAGGAATTTGGGCCTTTTCTCTTCTCAGCGGAGAGAGCCCATGGGAGGCCTTCAAGCCCAAGAGTGATGGTTTTGGAAGGAGAGTTTTGCCAGCAGCCTGGATGGGGGACTGAAAGCAGAGAGGCCCCAGGGAAGGAGCCCGGGTAGGAAGCTTTTACAGCTGGCCAGGCCTGCGGGCCTGAGGGCCTGAGCCAAGGCCCACCGAGGAGGTGGGTGGGGCACCTGAGGTAGATTTGAGAAGGCTCTCTGGAAGATGGGACCACGGGCCTGAGGTAGACGGGATGAGGGAGGTGGAGGAGGGGGAGGGGCTGGGGGCCTTGAGGGCTGATCGGATGCTTTGGGGGGCAGATTGGGAGGAAGAGCAATGAGTTCCAATTTACAAATGTTGAGTTTTTCCGGACTCAAGGCGCCTCCAGGAGGAAGTGGGTAACAGGCTCTTGGATCCAGTCTGGAGCTCCATCTGGGCTGGGGGTGCAGGGAGCCAGCACAGAGGAGGCAGTGGGGGTGGTGGGAGGAACCGCTAAGCGCCAAGGGGGGTTCCTGGAGAGAAGACACATTTTCAGGGCAGGTGGAGGCAGAATTGGAAAAAGTGGAGGAAAAGAACAAATTAGAAAAGTAGGCTCTTTGTTGTCAATGTATTATCTCCACTTTGCAGATGGGAAAACTAGAACTAAGACAGACACTTAAATGCCTTGTCCTTGGTCCCTGTGCTCATCAGGGTGGGGCTGGGATTTGAATCTAAGCCTCTTTGGCTCCAGCACCTATATATTCTCTTCTCTGCTGCGACCCCAGGAGGCAAATCCCATCCCCAGATATGAAAGAAACAGATTTATAGATTGGGGGAGGGGCAGATGCAGCAAAAAACCAACTTGCGAGAGAAAGGCAGTGGAGAACAGTGTATTAAGGGAGTGTGTTTTTCTTGACCTCTCCCCACAAGAGTATTTTGAAGCAAATCCCAGACTTCATACCACGTCATCCATAAATATTTCAGTCTGTATCTCAACAAGATAAGGGCTCTTTCTTTAACAGTGTCACAATACCATTATCACACTTAAAGAAAAATCTAATGGTAATTCCTATTAAGTGAACCTATTGAGGGCAATTTGACAAGACCTCAGAATGTGCTTATCCTGAGCCAGTATTGTCACAAAGCCACGATAAGGAATTCAAATTTTCCCAAGATAATTACAGTGAGGGCTCAACAGGGGATTGGAAATGCAGGAGATTTGAGAAGCTTTGGGGGCCCTGGAAAGGAAATGTTATAAAGAAAAAAAAAAAAAAAAAAGTCTGGAAAGGTTTGCAGAATACAAATGAAAAGAATCGTCTTCCTGACTTCCTTTTCCTCACCCAAGGGCCTGTAGTCATAAATGTGAAATAGGAACCGGGTCTAAAGTTAAACCAAACGGATAAAAATAACACAACAAGTAGCTGTTAAACGTAAGAAGACAGATTCATTGGGCCGGTTTCCCACCAAGCCTCTCCAGACCGCTCACTTCTTAGATAAGGACTGTCTTGCTGCTGCTGTAAGAACGTTAGCTTCCTGGGAGGTCATGTATATTGTTTATTACCTGGTGCATTAACTGGACTCTGCCTTTCCACTGAGCTTCAGGAAACCTGGTCTATAGGCCCAGCTTCTCTACAAACTTGCTCTGTAACCTTGGCCAAGTTACTTCACCTCTCTGAGCTGATGTGCATCATGAGAGCGTTAGACCCCAGGATCTCAAAATTGCCTTTTAAGTTCTTAATTCTGTGATTCAATGAACAACTAATAAATGGCGCTCATCCCCTGGAGTTTAGAAAGTGTTACCAGGGTTTGGTTCCATGTTACCTCATGTCTGCAAAATGCTTGGCTAACCTAGATGAAGGATGCCATGGAGACACCACGCTTTTATCATACAGGTTCATGCTCCAGAATCACCTGGGGTTGCACTTGGCTCAGCCCCTGGAAGAAATCCAAAAGGCAGCTCCATATGAGCTCTCAGGAAACCAGCGGTGGATGGAGAGCAGATAGAAACTGCACAGAGCCATCCACAGATGGAGCTGGTTGCCTGAGACCCAGGAACCAAATTGTAGAAATAAGTTTAAATGACAGCCCAGTGGGGTTTTTTATGGCAGGTAAAGGGGTTGATGGATGGCAAGCAGGGATTTGGGGCTGAGCTGGAGCTAAAGGGAAGGGGCCAGTGAGAAGCTGTCAGCTCACATTGCCATATGTTGCTGGGATTCTGGACCTTGGCCTGGGGAGCTGCATTCGAGCAGAATCTTAAGACCTGGGGTCGGAGGGGAGACAGAGGAAGATACATGAGAACGTGAGCCGGAAAGGGTAGGGGAGAAACAAAACAGACCTCATCCTGGGCCAGAATAGCAGCCCTTTCCAGAAACACTGTCCCCGACCCAGCTCCTTGCCATTCTGCTGGGAAGGAGAGGATGTGTAGCCCTCAGCCCTGATTTCTTTCCTTTGGTTCCTCCAGTGTGCTCTGCTCTTTCCCACGAAGACCTTCTGCTCGAGCTGTGTCCTCTGCCTGGAAGGCAACTCTCCTCCTCTGGTCAACTTTCACTTAGACCTCAGCTCAAACCTGCCGCCTCCAGGAAGCCCTCCTTGACCTCCCTATCTAAGACAAACCACTCTGTCTTTAGGTCCTTACACCACTACATACTTAAAAAAAAAAGCACTCTTCACTGTTTATAATTTGTCATGTATTTATGTGAGCCTTTAAAATTTTTTTTGAATATTTATTCACTTACTTATAATGAAATTATGGTCTAAATATTTACAACATATAGGAAAACAGAGGATACGTTTATACAAAGCCAGACTGCAAAGTATTCAAAGGTGCAAAAATGACAGTTCAGTATCTCAAACTACTCCTGGTTCAGCAGGCCAGCTCC
>NW_006772681.1:1770418-1786103 GCF_000442215.2 Lipotes vexillifer | reverse complement strand
AGCAGACCAGCTCCTTCACTTCCACACATCAATATTTGACACAAAAAAGTTCTTTTGGAAAAATCTGTAATGCTAAGAGAAAGGACAAGTTGCAATTTCCGAATGTGATCCTTCTTTAAATTTCTAATTTTGAAATAATTTCAAGCTTTCAGAAAAATAAGAATGATACAAAGAACTCCCTCCTGTATACTTTTTGGCCCAGATTCAACAATTAACATTTTGTCACATTTGCTGTATCATTTTCTGTGTGTGTGTGTGTGTGTGTGTGTGTGTGTGTTAAATATAATCATACATGTATAGATAATATATTGATTGTTATTTTTTTCTGAGCTTCTTGAGAATAAGTTGCAGACATCTTGCCCCTTTACCCTTAAATACTTAAGCACTGTTTCCTAAGTACAAAATCATTCACTTATGTAACCACAGCACAATTAAACCGTCTGATTCTCTGAACCGTCTGCTTCCTTTTACTTAAATGTAGGCTCCATGAGGGCAGGGGCCATTCTTGCCCACCGCCCATGTGTGCAGCACCCAGCAGAGTGTCTGGCACAACACTTGGTGCTCTAAAAATATTTGTTGAATGTACAAGAAATCCTGAATTTGAAGGGACTTGTCACAAATATTGCATCCTGCCCCAGCTGTGAACTTTCTCAGTTGGGATGCTGTGTGCGTTGGATGGGGTTGGGTGTTTGGATTTGTCTGCTTGCCTCCATTTCTGTGGGGAATCAGAATCCCACTGCGGTAAATTATAGTGCCTGAAGATTTGGCTTCTGTCATTTTCAAATCCTCTCCCACCAGCTCTGGCCCTTGCTCAGTCACAGTCTTGACTGGCAGATGCCTTTCCTCTGGCCCAGTGGCACCTGTTGGCCATCACACCCAGTTAACTGGCCCCATGAGAGAGTTCTGGCAAAGACAGCTGGAATGCTGGTCCATCTTCCCAAGCAATTGCTCGTATGAGGTGCTGGCTTTGGCTTTGGAAACTGCCCTCTAAGCCCTTGGCCCACCAGGTGCTTTGGGCTACCTTACAACCCACGTGGGTCCTCTGTCAGGATGTTGTGACTACTTAGTTAATAGAGGAGCTGATAGAGGGGCTGGATGTGCTTTACCCCTAAATACTTAAGCAGTATCCATTTCAGGGTGAGCGGGAGCTGGAGCCCACAGCTCATGGAATCTTGAGTTGGAGAGGCCTTTAGAGATCATTAGGGTGGTGGTCCCCAAACGTCGGTTTCCATACCTCCTGGGAACTTGTTCGAAATGCCCCAGCCCAGACCTATTGAAACTGAATCTCCGGGGATGGGTGGAGCAATCTGTGTTTTAACCGGCCTTCCAGATGATTTGGCTACATGTTCAGGTTTGCAACCCACTGCTCTAGGCTGACCCCACCAGTTTTCAAGGGGGGACCTCAAGCTCCAGGAAGGTCACCTTGACGCCTCCTCTCATGCAGGTACCTTCTCTGCTCACTGCTGCATATCTGCAGCTTGCTGGTGGGTTTTTAATTTTTTTTAATGTTTTCAGAATCATAAATAAGCTTACCACTGGCTATTACATTACCATGGCAACCTGGCAGCTGGCTAGAAAGAAGCAGGTAGCACAGCTGCCTTGGGGTCTCAGCGGCACTAGAGTAATTGTGGATTTTTTTCTCTTTCGGCCTCTGCCTGGCCTCTTTGTTTTTCTCCTCATTTCCTCCTCCTTTCTTCTCCGTTTGGCCCTTATTCCTCCCTCATCTCATTAGGAGCAACATGTGCTCTAATTGTTTTAGATTTTCCAAGGGCTGCCAGATCTAACCTCTCCTTTGAAACTAACAATAATACCACCAATGGGCCCATGTGAGCCTGGCTATTTGACTGCTTTTTTATCCCCATCAAAATGTTGTATTAAAATGTCCTTGAATTTATGTTTTGATAAGGTACATGCACAGAGTGCAAAATTCTAAAGGTACAAAATGGCACACATTAAGAGTAAGTTGGACTTCCCTGGTGGTCCAGTGGTTAAGACTCCGTGCTTCCAATGCAGGGGCCACGGGTCTGATCCCTGGTCAGGGAACTAAGAACCCACAGGTGGCGCGACCAAAAAAAAAAAAGAAAAAAAAAAGTAAGTCACCCGACTCCCTGGGGTCTGCGTCTTAGCGATCCTTCTCCAGCATTTCGAGTTGCCTCATGCTTTTTAATAGCTGCATATTCCAGGGTGTAGATGTACCACCACTTCTTTAAGTGGTCCCCTGCTGATGGATATTTGGGTTACTTCCAGTCTTTTGCTATTTTCATCCCCATTTTACAGCTGGGAAATCTGTGATTCAGAGAGGGAAGTGGTTTCTGGAAACTCCCAATGCAGCTGTGGGCCTCTGTAGGCATTGCTTAGCTACAGAATCTAAGAAAAAAGGGAGAGTTGACTGACTCCTGAATTGCAGACAAGAGCGAGCCATCCAGAGACCTGATTTCTTTTCTTGCCCCGCTAATGTCTTAGCTAGTTCAGTTAAATTCTGCTAACATTGACTGATGCCTGGTATGTAATTAAATGATTGTGGAAGTGTTTCACATCTGTCTTCCCTGCTAGATGATAATCTTTGTTAGGGCAAAGATCATGTTTCCTTCCCTACTGCATCCCTAGCAAGTACTATACTCCTGGCAAGCACTGGGTGTACCATAGGTGCTCGATTAATACTTGTTGAATGAATGAATGAATGTGCCAGGACTGTGTGTGGTTAAGACAATGGGCTTAGAGGCCTGGGTTTGAATTCTGACTAATTAGTTGTGTAATCCAAGACCCATTACTCAGCTTCTCTGTGCCTGAGTTTCCTCAGCTGCGAAATGGGAACACACCCTCAGTGTTGTTAGATCAAGTGAGTGAATGCTGTCAACTCACCATCACAGAGCTCTGTACACAGTGAGGGCTCAGCCATTTCTCTCAGCTTCTTCCAGGGTCATGTATGGCAGGGAAATTCTGATGGGGGTACCAAAAGATCTTTTAAGATGAGGTAATTTGAGCTGGGCCCCGAGGGAGGAGTAAGATTCCAGTTTATGCGGCTGGGGCCAGATCTCTTTACTGAGTCCACGCAACTATAAAATGGAGATGACGACACCCAGTTTCTGGCTCCCTCTGGGAAGATGGTCCCACCTAAAGTCCCCAAGGAGGAAGACAGCATGCAATTAAAAGGCACCATCATTATTCAGCTGGAAAAGCACCTTCACAGGACAAGTGAACTGAACCCCACCAAATATGATTCACTTGTGCTGTGTGTAACTGAATATTTAGCGTGGATTTAACCCAGGGAGCCAACTATGCTGTTGGTTTGAGGTAATTAATACCATCCAGATGCTGGTTGCGTGTGAAGCTTTTGCTGCTTCCATGGCTGAAGCATGGAGATGAAGTTCTGGACTCTGGACTCCTCAGGGGGATTTGGAAGTATGAGCTCCGGCCTGGGCCTTTGCTTCAGTTGTAATCTCCTCCTATAGATTGAATGTCACCTACTCTGGGAGGCCTTCCGTGATTGCCAAAGGCAGAGTCTGATGCTTCTCCTGGGTTCTTATGTCATTCTGCACACACTTCCTTTGTAGAACTCAAAATATCCTACTGTGTTAGTGTCTATGTCTGTCTCTCCCACCAGAGCCCAAGATCTTGTCTCCAGTGTTTCCCTGACATACAGTTGGCACTTAATGGATGTCTGCTGGATAAAGCTTTTCAGATTTCAAAACTGTGGGAAACCTTGGGTCTCAAGAACAAGTTATAGCATTTGGATTTTCCTGGGAAGGGCAAACCCTCTGCGGTGTTGATGTGTAATCTACCTTCTGATGGAAATTCTGTTTGATGACCTCTCTAATGAGTCCAGCATTGAAATGTGAACTGCACCTCCTTTGTAGCAGACCTGCTCCTGGAAGATCCTACAGCACAGGAATAGGACCTGGGTACCACGGGTTTACAGACACCCAAGTGTGGAATCCAGCCCTTAGTTCACACCTTGTAGAAAGCAAGAGGACAGGCCTTGAACTATCAAAGTTGGTTATCTGCTAGAAGGCTCCTGGAGGCCCAGAAAAAGAGTCTAGAATGTGGTGAGCCTCCACTGTTATTTGGGCTCTGCTGGTTCTGAGATGAATGTATTGCTGGCCTTTCTGGCATGCAGAAGATGTCCTCACCATTTGGAGGAAAGCGGCCCCTCATTTTGGTCCTGCATTCTGGATTCATCAGGATGTACAATGCTCAGCATTCCTGGTTTCTCCCTGGAGCTGAACCTAAGGGCAGAGAAGGAGTTGATGGAACACTGCAGAACTGGGCTCAGGCAGGGATCCCACCCAAGGCCAGATGTGGCCAAGATCCCTGCTCTGATCAAGGTCCTGGACTTGGAACTCACCACAGTCTCTGGCGGACCCTTGCAGCTGGCATTGCTGCCTGGGGTGGGGGCTTCTGGTGGGTCGTGGTTAAGTTCAGCATCTTTGCTCCAGCAGGGACTGAGGAGAGGGTGTGTGCATCCCATCCATCGGCCTCTTCCTACCTCTTGGGATTCCCACAAATGGGGGTTCAGATTTTGGGCAGCCGAAGTGACAAATACCAGCTTTTCCCCTATTCTGTGAATTCCATGTTGTCTTCTAGTACTCTTCAGAAAGGCTCCATCTCCTGGTCCCAGTTAGTCACTCAACAAACATTCATTTGAGCCTACATGTACCAGGCAGTGTGCTAGGTGCTGAGAGGCAGGGGTGAACAAAGGAAATAGAGTTTACATTCTAGAGGGGGAGAAACTGATGATAAATAGGCAAATAAGACAATTACAGATTGTGATAATGTTATAAAAGAAACAGGCAGGAAGCTGTGATAAAAAGTAAGGAAGGTCTACTTAGAGAGAGAATTTCTGTAATCTATACCCCAAAACTCAGTGGCTTAAAATACCCATTCATTTAGATCATGATTTTGTGGGTCAGGTGTTTGGGAAAGACTGGGCTGGGAGGTTCATCTCTGTTCCATGTGGTATCAGCTGAGGTGTCTGGGGCTGCGGAGTCCACTTCCAAGATGGTTTCTTTTTTGCCCGCAACTTTGTAGTGAAAAATTTCAAACATACAAAAAAAGGTGAAAGAATTATATAGCACGTGCTATACCTACCACCTAGATTCTACACTTAACATTCTACCATCTTTGCTTTATCACACACCTGTCCATCTTTCCACCTCTCCAAGATGGCTTCTTCGCTCCCGGGTCTGGTATCTGATGCTCCTCTGATTCCCTTCCTCCCCACGTGGCTTGGGCTCCTCCCAGCTCAGTGGTCTCAAGCTGGTCGCACTTCTTACCTGGTGACTGACTTCCAGGCCAGTTAAGTGCCATGCCTGAAACGGACACAACATCTCTTCCACTGTACGCTATGGGTCCAAGCAGTCATGGGGCAGAAGTGCCCCTGTGGGATGGGCAATACTGCTGGAGCCATTTCTAGAAAAAACAATTAGCTAGAAAGGGCGATCACAGAAGCCCTTTCTGAAAAGTAGGATTTGGGCCGAGCCCTGAGGTATGAGAATGAGCCTGTCTTGTAAAGAGCTGGGAGAAGACAGCATTCCAGACAAAGACACCAACCAAGGCAAAGGCTAGGAGGTGAAAAAGCAAGTCTTGCGCCTCTACTTTCCTTCGCCCATATCCAAATCCAGCCAATCAGCCGGGACCCACAACGAGCCACCTCCCTCATGAAGCCTTCCCAGATACCTCATTCTCTGCTAACGCTTCCCTTCATCCTAGAGCACTCATGCCTGGAGTGCTCACCTGGCTTGAACAGCTTAGTTGGGTAGTACAGTGGTTATGCACGCAGTCTCTGTGGGGACTTGGGGAATTTGCTTAACTTCTCCAGCCCTAGGTTTCTTCATCTGTAGATGGGAATAATACCCGCCTTACAGGTTTGCTGGGGGGGAGAATATTGATATATGTAAAGTGCTGCACACCTGATGAATACTCAATAGATGGCAGCTGTAATTAATCATTTCAAACTGGTTCACCCTGTCGTGTTAATCTAGTTTAGAAAATTTTCTCAGAGCAGACACCATGCCTTTTTCAACTTTTTCTCTTTCATCGTGCAAGCAGTGTGCCTTGCATAGACATTATGGATAGGAACAAGCACGCCACAGAGCGCTCCACCATGCTGTGGTGCTAATGAGGCCATGCAGGGCACAGAGATGAGTAAGACTCAGCTGGATCCCTCCAGAAGCTTCCAGAGAGTAAGAAAGTAGCTGTGCTTGCAGCAGCCATGCTGGGGATTTTTCACATTTGGATACAGACAGTAACAGGTTTCAAAGCACCTGCACATCTGTATTAGTTTGCTACGGCTGCCATAACGCAGTACCACAAACTGGGTGGCTAAAATAACAGATAATTATTTTCCCACAGTTCTGGAGGCTAGGAATCAGAAATCAAGGCTGAGGACTGTGGGGAGGAATCTGTTCCATGTCTCTCCCGTAGCTTCCAGTGGTTTGCTGCAATTTTTGGCATTCCTTGGCTTGTAAAAGCATCACCCTGATCTCTGCTTTCATTTTTACATGGCATTCTCCTTTACGTGTGCATCGTGGCCAAATTTCCCTGTTTAATAAAGACACCAGTCATATTGGATTAGGGCCCATCCTAATAACCTCATTTTAATTTGACTACCTCTGCAAAGACCCTGTCTCCATATATGATCACATTCTGAGGTACTGGGGTTAGTTCTCCAACAAATCTTTTTGGGGGGACACAATTCAACATATAAGACATCTCTGTCTCCTGTGACCCTCCTCATTCACACCCCACAGTGAGCCCCTCCAGGACAAGTACCCAGTCTTGTCCTAAATATCTGTATCTTTCCTTCCTTCTTTCTTTCTCTCTCTCTCCCTCCCATCCTTTCTCTCTTCCTTGCTTCCTTTCTTTCTCTCTCTTCCTTTCTTTTTTTCTTTCTTTCCTTCCTTCCTTTTCTTTCTTCCTTTCTTTCGTTCTTCCTTTCTTTCTCTCTCTCTCCCTCCCTCCCTTCTTTCCTTGCTTCCTTTCTTTCTTTCCCTGTCTCTCTCTCTTCATTTTTCTTCCTTTCCTTCCTTCCTCCCTCCCTCCCTCCCTTCCTTCCTCTCTCTCTCTTTCCTCCCTCCTTCCCTCCTTCCTTTCTTTTTTTTTGACTGTGGCAAGCGCAGCTTGTGGGATCTCAGTTCCCCAACCAGGGATGGAACCTGGGCCCGGGCCTACAGCAGTGAAAGCACCGAGTCCTAACCACTGGACTGACAGGGAAGTTCCCTAAATATCTGTACCTCTCAGGCCTCAGCTTCTCCCTACTGTCTTATGCTCCAAGCCTTTCCAACAGCCTTTCCACCTCCCACCATGCTTATTCCTTTTGTGCCTGGCAAATTCCTATTCATTCTTTGTTTCTAAGTTTAACTGTTACCTCCACAGAGAGGCCTTCCCCGATCACCCTTTCTTGACTGTATCTCCCATGTTATTTATTCTCTCATGGTTTCCTCTTATTTCCTCCCTACACACCTCATGGTTCATAAATATACATTTCTTTGTGATTGATTCATGAGGGTGTCAGATAACCCCTGGTCTGTAAACACAGTGAGGGTAGGGACCCACTTACTCACTATTGCCTTCCTGATTCCATAGTGTGTGATCCAGAACAGAAACGCCATAAATATTTGTTGAATGAATGAATAAATACTACATCTTCGGATCTGCCATATCTTCTCACATAGTATGGGATTAGTGGATGCTGCGTGAATTATAATTATTTCTGTCTGTGTCCTCCAGGACAGAGTGAGCTCCTTGAGGCTAAGATTAGGTCTCATTCTTTTTTTGTTGTTTTTTTGCGGTACGCGGGCCTCTCACTGTTGTGGCCTCTCCCGTTGCGGAGCACAGGCTCTGGACGCGCAGGCTCAGCGGCCATGGCTCACGGGCCCAGCCGCTTCGCGGCATGTGGGATCTTCCTGGACCGGGGCACGAACCCGTGTCCCCTGCATCGGCAGGCAGACTCTCAACCACTGAGCCACCAGGGAAGCCCTAGGTCTCATTCTTTTTTGAATCTTTAGCATCCAACCCCTCCTCCTTGATCTTCTCTGTACTAGTTATCTATGCTGAAAAAAAATTACCTTGAAACTTAGGAGCTTAAAGTAGTAATAGTTATTATTTCACAGCTTCTATGGGTCAGGAATTCAAGAGTGATTTTGTTGACTGTTTCTGGCTCAAGGTCTCTCATGGGATTATATTCAAGATTTTGGCCAGGGCTGCAGTTACCTGAAGGTTTGACTGAGGCTGGAGGATCCACTCCCAAGATGGCTCACACACATGGCTGGCAAGTTGGAGGTGGTTGTTGGCAAGAGGCTTGGTTATTATTCATGCAAGCCTCTCCCCAGGGCTGCTTGAGTGTCCTCACAACATGGATCCCTGATGAATGATCAAGAGAGAGCAATGAGGAAGAACAATGTTTTTTATGTCTTCATCTTGGAACTCATACTCCATGATTTCCACAATATCCTATTGACTATATCTGTCAGCCCTATTCAATGTGGGAAGGGGCTATACAAAGGCATGGATACCAGGAGTCAAGAATCACTCAGGTTCATAGTGTAGGCTGATTACCAAGTCCTATTAGATCTCCTTTCTCCCCATTACTTGCCCCACCAATACTCAGTCAGGAACTCTGTACTGCCATCCAAACACTTATCACATTATATGATAATATGTTCAAACTTAAGCTCCACAAAGGCAGAGACTCCATCTGTCTGGTTCAACAACCAGCACAAGCCATAGAGTAGGTACTCGGTGAATGTTTTGAATGAATTTTAATAATTTGCTTCTGTCTGAATTACAAAACTGTGCTCGTTTGTCTCCTCTCTGCATTTCATTGTAGGCTCTTAGCTCAGGGCCTGGCTGAAGAATTAAGTCTTCTATACAATGTAAATCAAAACTACAATGAGGCATCACCTCACACTGGTCAGAATGGCCATCATCAAAAAGTCTACAAATAATAAATGCTGGAGAGGGTGTGGAGAAAAGGGAACCCTCCTGCACTGTTGGTGGGAATGTAAATTGATACAGCCACTATGGAGAACAGTATGGAGGTTCCTTAAAAAACCACAGTTACCATATGATCCAACAATTTCCCTCCTGGGCATATGTCCAGAAAAGATGAAAACTCTAATTCAAAAACACACATGCACTCCAATGTTCACAACAGCACTGTTTACAATACCAAGACATGAAAGCAGCCTAAATGTCCACCGACAGATGAATGGATAAAGAAGATGTGGTACATATATACCATCTACTCTGCCATAAAAAAGAACAGAATAATGCCATTTGCAGCAACATGGATGGACCTACAGATTATCATACTAAGTGAAGTAAGTCAGAGAAAGACAAATATCATATGATATCACCTCTGTTGAATTTATAAAAGTGATACAAATGAACTTACTTACAAAACAGAAATAGACTCACAGATATAGAAAACAAACTTATGGTTACCAAAGGGGAAGAGGGGAAGGGATAAGTTAGGAATTTGGGATTAACTGATACACACTACTATATATAAAATAAATAAACAACAAGAACCTACTGTATAGCATAGGAAACTATATTCAATATCTTATAACAGCCTATAATGGAAAAGAATCTGAAAAAGAATATATACATACACACATATATGTATATATGTATATGTATATAACAGAATCTCTGCCGTACACCTGAAACTTACACAACATTGCAGATCTACTTCAAAAAAAAAAAAAGGCTTCTAGAAATGTGTATAAACATTTGCTGAAATGGGCTGTGATAAAGGGGCTTGAAGAATCGACCGTGTCTGGATCTCACTTCCGTAGTCCTCCCCGTCCAGCTCAAACCCACTGGTTTGGGACAAAGGTCTGACAAAGCCCAGCGGCCCGGATCCACCAACCGTAGCAACGAGGGCGGTCGGAGCTGAGCCCGCTGGTTGCTCAGGAGCGTCACTTCCGGGACCGAGGTCGCAAGGAACCACTTCCGGGGGCGCGGTGCGGCGGCGCTGGAGGTGAGTTCGGTGACGCCGTGGCCGGTCCCGGGCTTCGGGGCGGGGTAGAGTCGCAGATGCTGAGGTACGGAGAGGGGCTTAAGCTCGGGCGCCGCGGGCGGCGCTGTTCTGCCGGCCCGGGGGCCACTCCGTGCGCGGCGTAAATAACTTCCTGGGTCGCTCTTTCGGAAGTTACTTGGGAGGGGAGTTTGAGTCCCAGCGGGGCGGAGAGCCTGTCTTGCTGTCCCTCAGCGCTTTAGTTGTGAGCAGGGCCAGAGCCCGGTGCTCCTCACAGTTATGACTTGGCTTTTCTTCCCACTGACGGAGCTTTAGGAGGAGCCAGGGCCTTGGAGTCAGTCTGGCTGGGGTTTGACCCCTGAGTGTACCCCTATTGCTATGTAACCGTGGGCGAGCTCTGGTTGCCTCTCTGGTTCTCAGTTTCCTCCTCTGTAAAATGGGCGCAAAGGGTTAATCTGCGGATTAAATGAGTTGGTGAATGCAAGGCGCTTAGTAAATGCACAGTGCGTGTTCGCTGATTTCTTTTTAAGGGAAGTGGGAAATGAGTATGTGAAACCTCACTTTTTAAGTGGTGGCAACAAATTCGGATTTAATAATTACATTTTGTACGACATCTGCCCACCAGCTTCAGCCTACTGGCTGCCAGTTTTGACTGCTCTAGGGGATGGCTTATCTTTTCATAGGACAAAATTCTAACCCAGTTTTGAGCAGTTTTGGGGAATTTGTTGTAATGGGACGGGTCTGGGTATACAGCCCATGGCTGTAAGGCAGTAATTCCTGACACTGATTTTCTGTTCCCCAGTCTGTTTCCTTTGAATTCTCAGGACAGAATTTTTGAATCACTTCATTAGAAGCCAAGGATCCCCTACCAACATCCTTGGAATCTGTTTCTTTCGATCTAAGAGAAGACTTAGTTTCTATTTGCTAAGTCTGGACAGCTATACATGTCTCAGAGGTTATTTATTTATTTTGAAATAGTGACTTTTTTTCCCAATAAACTTTTTATTTGAGGACTATTTAATTTATTTATTATTAATTTATTTTATTTATTTTTATTTTGGGGGGGCTGTGTTGAGGCTACGTGCGGGCTTTCTCTAGTTGCGGCGAGTGGGGGCTACTCTTCTTTGTGGTGTGCGGGCTTCTCATTGCGGTGGCTTCTCTTGTTGTGGAGCACGGGCTCTAGGCGCGCGGGCTTCAGTAGTTGTGGCACACGGGCTTAGTTGCTCCGCGGCACGTGGGATCTTCCCGGACCAGGGCTCGAATCCATGTTCCCTGCGTTGGCAGGCTGATTCTTAACCTCTGCGCCACCAGGGAAGTCCCGAGAACAATTTTAGATTTACAAAATTATTGTGAAGATGCTGCAGTGAGTTCCCATATATCTCCCACACAGTTTTCCCTATTATTAACATTTTACATTAGTATAATACTTTTGTCACAATTAATGAACTGATATCAGTAAATTATTATTAACTAAAGTCCATGGTCCCTTCAGATTTGCTCAGTTTTCTCCTAATGTCCTTTTTCTGTTCCAGGATCCCACATTACATTTAGTCGTGTCTCCTTGGGCTTCTAGGACTGTGATAGTTCCTCAGACTTAGCTCGTTTAGATAAACTTGACAGTTTTGAGTATTACTGGTCAGATATCTTGTAAAATGACCCTCAGCTGGGATTTGTCTGGTGTTTTTCTTATGATGAGATTGGAGTTACAGGTTTGGGGGAGGAAGACCACAGAGGTAAAGTGCCATTCTCATCATATCACATCAAGGGTATATACTTTCAATATGTTACCACAGTTGATGTTAACCCAGATCACTAGCTTGAGGTACTCAAGTTCTTCCACTGTAAAGTTACTCCCCTTCCTCCACTTTTCCATATTGTACTCTTGGAAGGAAGTCATTATGTACAGCCCATGCTTAAGGAGTGTGGAATTATAAGTCACACTTTAAGACAGATTATCTACATAAATTATTTGAAATTCTCCATTGGAAATTTGTGTATTTATTAAATCATTTATATCAGTACAGTCTTGGATATTTCTTTTCATACTTTAGGTTATAATCCAGTACTACTTACTTTATTTTGTTGTCCAAATTGTTCTGGCTTTGGCGATTGGGAGCTCTTTGAAGTGGCTTATATATCCCTTTGACATACCCCGATCAATGTGTTTTGGGTTTTTTTGAACACTTTCTTACTTTCTGTTACAGGTTCATCTTGTGTATTTCCTGCTTCAGTCCTAGAGTTAACCATTTCTCCCAGGAGCCCTGGTTGCTTTTATTGCAGAATGGTATCAGACACCAAGATCTGGGTGCTAGGTGTGCTCATTGCTACTGGTATGCCCTGTTTATGGGCTCTCTCAGCAAAAGAGCAAGAGATGTATGTGTGTACACTAATCTCCCTCTTCTCCTCTCCCTCTCTACACACACACACACACACACACACACACACACACACACATGTATATATATAAATATGTAGCCTTCTGTATCTATATTAATCTAAATATGAGTTTATACTGATGTCTGCAACACTCATCCATTTCACATGGATCATTCTAGCCTCCTCTGTCTTAACTGTGACCTTCTACTACAACTGTAACAAACGTAGCTCCCACCATCTACCATCCATTTACTTAATAGTTCAATTACAGTGTACATGTATAGTTGTTTCAGAATTGGTAACCTATATCCCATGTGGGAAACAACTTTATTAACTAGAGTACAGTGACATATACAGTTCCTTTTGCCTTTAGTCTTACAAACTCCATCCATTTCCAAAGTTACTGAGGTCAGCACCTGATTCCCCCTACCCCTTCAGTGAAATCACTTCATCCATTTCTAATACATTTAGATTCAGAATATCACATTCTGCATTCCATCCTGGAGACCTAAATGATTTTCTTTTTAATTCATGTACATTAAAGTTTACTCTGTGCTGTAAAGTTTGCTGGGTCTTAGTTGCAGCACGCAGGCTGTTCGTTGTGGTGTACAGGCTTCTCTAGTTGTGGCGCGCAGGCTTAGTTGCCCTGCGGCATGTGGGATCTTAGTTCCCCGACCAGGGATCGAACCTGCGTCCCCTGCATTGGAAGGCAGATTCTTAACCACTGGACCCCAGGGAAGTCCAGTTCTATGGGTTTTGACAAATGCTTAATGTCCTGTATTCACCATTAACAGTATCATACAGAATAGTTTCACCTTCAGGTCTTATTTTTAATTTCTCTCTTTCAGATTTCATCTCAGAAATCTTGTTGGCCCTCTCTTCAAAATATATCTATAACCTGAGAATTTACCGCCTCTACTGCTACCTGGTGCAAGTGTGTCTTTTTGACTATTATATAGTAGTAGCCTCTTAATTGGTTTCCCTATTTCCACTCTTGCCCCTCTATATTTTGTTCTCAACACAGCAGCCACAGGGACTGTGGACTCATTTAAAAATGAGTCAGATCATGTCGTTTCTTTGCTAAGAACCTTCCAGTGGCTCCCCTTTGACCCAGCGTTCTACTGATCCTACACAGCTGCTCACTCTACTCTCTTCTCCTTGGTCATAAAGTTCATTCCTGCCTCAGGACCTTATCCTTTGCTGTTTCTTCACCTTGGGGTACCTAACAGGAATTGAATTGACTTGTTCTTTCACTTTTTTCTTGCCTCTGCTGAAATGACACCTTCTCAGAGAGGCCTTTCCCTGACTACCTCATATAAAGTAGCACCCCTTATCTCCCTATTTATATTTCTGATAACACTGCTGCCATTACATATCTATATGTGTGTGTTTGAGTGCCTCCGATTGGATGCAAACTCCATGGCAGGACCTAGAATGATGCTCAGTAAATATGTGTCCAGTGAATGAATGCTTCAGACCACTGGTATCGGGCATTCACAGATGAGCCTCAAGGGGTCTGATAACCTTATGAAATTATTTGCCATGTTTGATAATAAATGGCTCTGTACTTTTTATGAAATTCTGGTGGGGGTGTGAGTTTCCCCCCAGGTGTAAAAACCTTTGCTCTTAAGCAAGTCTGGAGCATCACAGGGTTAGAGAGCTAGCGGGATGTTCAGCATTGCCCTGACTCCCTGGTAGAGCCTAAGCAAGCACCGTGCCTCTCCGCTTCCCCTCCTCCTTGTTAAATGAGGCTGTTGGTTGGGGCATCTGCTCTTACTTTAAAGGTGGGAAACAACCATAGGTTTCATCAGTTACCAAATATGTGAGTCAGGCCCTGGAAGAAACTCAAGATGGACCCTGGGTCCCTGCTGTCCAGGAGCTTATAGTGGAGCAAGTAAAAACATTAGACTGTGTAGTATTTCTCAAACAATAAGAAATACATTTTGAATTTTGACCCAGAACATCCTTGCTTGGATGTAGATGGATATAACTAGTTAAAAAAAAAAAAGCTTCAGGACACAATACTCACCCTTACTGATATGATATATTCTATTGTCATTTACTTAATTAATTAAAGTACTGGTTAATAAAATTAAAGAGGAAAAAATGTCAGCTGCAGCCCCCTTAATGGTTTCCATGGCTCACAAATTGGCCACAGCCTGCAGTTTGAAAACCATTGACCACCAGCTAAGTTTCAGTCGTACCCACCAGCCAGTTTGAATCCTAACTTTGCCACTTCTCAGCCAAGTAATCCCAGGGTAGGCCATGTAACCTCTCCCAAGCCTCAGTTTCCTCATCCTCATTAGTAATACCCCCCTCCCAGAGTGGTTGTGAAATGAATGAGCTGCTGACTGTAAAGTGCTGTGCACATCTGGCAAATGATTTGCTTACTGCTACTGCTGTGACAGTGTCGGGGGTGGGGAGGGAGGAGCAAAGCCTGTCAAGGAGTCTGAGGGATAAGAGCCTCCTTGTTGGGAGCTGAAGGATGAGTAGGACTCTTGTGACTTCTGTATTCAGGAAAGGAAAACCCAGAAATCCTGGCAGGCAGACTGGGAGGTAAAGCATAGGGGTACAGAGAAAACTAGTCAGGAGTTCTAAAGCAGACACAAGATGTATAGAGCATTTTATGTTTTCCAGAACTTTATTACAACCACCCTCTGGTTGTACCTGTGCTGTCCAATGTGGGAGTCCTCTAGCCACATGCAACTATTTATAAATAAAGTAAAATGAAAATGAAAAATTCAGTTCCTTAAGCCTCATTTAAGTGCTTAATAGCCACATGGGGCTGGTGGCTACCATATTGGAGAACAGAAGTATAGAACATTTCCATCATTGCAGAAAGTTCTCTTGGGCAGCATTTCATTAGACCCTATAAAAGCCTTGTGAGAGGAGTAGATAGGCATGGATTTTTCTTTTAGATTGTATTCAGGTTTTTCAATGATATTCCCCCCACAATTAAAACTTATGAGCCCTTCACTTTAACAGCAACTATTTACATTTTCTTATGGCCTCTTTTGATCTTTAGCCAGTGAAATCATAGTTTATACATGGCTGCAGTCAGTGTTTATGTAATTATTTTCTTTTTTCATTTAATATAATTTTGCAAAGACTTTCTGCTGACCTGATACACCACATATGTACTTGCCATTTTAGCCAACGGGGAATATCCCATGATGTACCATAATTGGGTTAACCGCTTCTTTTTTTTTTTTTTTTTTTTTTCGGGTGGGGGGCCTCTCCCCCGTTTTGGCCTCTCCCGTTGCGGAGCACAGGCTCCGGACGCGCAGGCTCAGCGGCCATGGCTCACAGGCCCAGCCGCCCCGCGGC
>NW_006772681.1:1755937-1764276 GCF_000442215.2 Lipotes vexillifer | reverse complement strand
TTTTTTTTTTTTTTTTTTTTTTTTGATGTGGACCATTTTTAAAGTCTTTATTGAATTTGTTACAGTTTGGCTTCTGTTTTATGTTTTGGTTTTTTGGCCACAAGGCATGTGGGATCTTAGCTCCCTGACCAAGGATCAAACCCACACCCCCTGCATTGGAAGGCGAAGTCTTAACCACTGGACTGCCAGGGAAGTCCCATAGTGAACCATTCTTATCAGTTCTGGGAATTGTGGGAACCACCCAAAATCCAGTTTCCCAGATGCCAGCCAAAGACCACCCTTGCAAGCTGGCTTTTCTAAGGATACCCGTTTTCTTTTCTTTCTTTCTTTCTTTTTTAATGTAAACTCTATTCTGCACATCTACAGCATACTTATTATAGTTTTCAAATAATTATGTGTTTTTTTCTCTACTAACAATAAGACTCAGAGTGAAATTTATGTTCTTTGTGGTTCTTTTTGGGCCCCAAAATATGTCCCATAATTCAGAGTACTATGTTTAGTAAAGTCTTTTCTTCACATAAGTATACTCCCACCATGACATACATTAATTTGCCTCAATTTGTTTTTAATTTTTAGAGGTTTTTCCTTTTGATTTAATTTAAAAATTATATAAAACTTTTATATACAACATTTCCCAAAGTTAAAACTACATAACAGGATAGAGTCACAGAAGTTTCCTTTAATCTCAATATCTTCCACCCTTTTCCCTTTCTCCCTTGATAGGCAACCATTTTTATTTTGATTTATCCCTCCTTTGTTTCTTTTTGAAGAAGTATGCAAATGGATATGTGTGCCTGATATTTATTTATTCATTTATTTTCTCCCTTTGATGCACAAAAGATAGCATCCTACTAAACACAGTTTTACATGTTTCTTTTTTAACTTAACGGTATACAGTATATTCTAAAGATACCTATCTTGGAGATGACTATGTCCCAGAGATCCTGCTGGTGCAACTGGGAGGAACCCTGGCAAAGGGACAGGCTTGGGGTGGGGATGGGGAAGGAGCATGCTGGGTTCAGTTTTAAACAGGTGCCTTTAAGATGTCCAGGTGATTCTGTCAAGTAGGTAGTTGCATCTGCCGGTCTGTATCAGGAGGAGGGTCTGTGCTGAGCGTTGATCAACATTTGAGAGTCAATAAGATGTAATTAAAGCCATGAGAGAGGATGAGGTCTCTCTTTTTTTTTTTTTTTCCTTGCGTTATGCGGGCCTCTCACTGTTGTGGCCTCTCCCATTTGCGGAGCACAGGCTCCGGACGCGCAGGCTCAGTGGCCATGGCTCACGGGCCCAGCCGCTCCGCGGCATGTGGGATCTTCCCGAAACGGGGCACGAACCCGCGTCTCCTGCATCGGCAGGTGGACTCTCAAGCACTGCGCCACCAGGGAAGCCCGATGAGGTCTCTTAAAAGGGAATGTGGAATAAGATGGGGAGAGCCTTGAGGAGCTCCAGCATTCAGGGAACAAGCAGGGAGGAACAGCCAGCAAAGGTGGGGAAAACCTTGGTGAACATAGATAGGCATGTGGGCTCTGGATTGTTCTGTTCATCTACATTTCTTTTTTTGGGGTTTTGAGAAGGAGGTCGTGATTGGAGTTTTTCTGCCCACAATTGTATCACACTCTAAAGACGTAATCCTTGTGCTCTGTGGCTCTGTCCTCACAGATGCAGTGTGCTGCTGGGCATTATAAATAACAAACATTTTTTCGTCATTGGCCGCTAATGAAGCCTGCCAAGAGTCCCGAGGGAGGGAGGTGGTGAATGTTCTTGTTTTACAGGCAGAGATGTAGTCAGAGGTGTGTGGCCTACGGAGAGCCACAGCTCACCGCCTGTTGTATTCTTTTTTTTTTTTTTTGCTGTACGCGGGCCTCTCACTGCTGTGGCCTCTCCCGTTGCGGAAAACAGGCTCCGGATGCACAGGCCCAGCGGCCATGGCCCACGGGCCCAGCCGCTCTGTGGCATGTGGGATCTTCCCGGACCGGGGCATGAACCCGTGTCCCCTGCATCGGCAGGCGGACTCTCAACCACTGCGCCACCAGGGAAGCCCTTTTTTTTTTTTTTTCCGCCTGTTGTATTCTTAACCCTTTGAGGCTAGCCATAGAGGCCCAGGTCCATTTATCAAACTTTCAGAAAAAGGGGTGCCCTTTACTGATCTCTGAGGATTTTAGTGGCATCTTAGATCAAGGTCTTTCAAGGCAGGGGGTTGACAAAGGGCTCCACAGTATGCTTCCCCCCTCCCCCCACCCCAGCCAACCCTGCCGTTTAGACATCTAGAGGTTAATTTTGGACAACAACCTCATCTTTTATAATTTTTTTATTATTACTTTTTTATTGAAGTATAGTTGGTGTACAATATTATATAAGTTACAGGGGTGCAACATAGTGATTCACAGTGTTTAGAGGTTATACTCCATTTATAGTTATTATAAAATATTGGCTATATTCCCTGTGTTGTACAGTATATCCTTGTAGCTTATTTATTTTATACATAATAGTTTGTACTTCTTAATCCGCTACCCCTAACTTGCCCCTCCCTTCTTCCCTCTTCCTACTGGTAACTGCTAGTTTGTTCTCTATATCTGTGGGTCTGCTTCTTTTCTGTTATATTCACTAGTTTGTTTTATTTTTTAGATGCCATATATAAGTGATATCATATAGTATTTGTCTTTCTCTGTCTGACGTATTTCATTTAGCGAAATACCCTCCAGGTCTGTGCATGTTGTTGTGAGTGGCAAAATTTCATTCTTTCTCATGGCTGAGTAGTATTCCATCATATATATTTTATATACCACATCTTTATCCATTCATCTATTGATGGACAGTTAGGTTGCTTCCATATGTTGGCAATTGTAAATAATACTGCTTTGAACACTGGGATGCATGTATCTTTTCAAATTAATTGTTTTTTTTTTTTTGGATATATACCCAGGAGTGGCATTGCTGGGTTGTACAGTAGTTCTGTTTTCATTTTTTTGAGAAAACCTCCGTACTGTTTTCCACAGTGGCCAATTTACATTTCCACAAAGAGTGTACAAGTGTTCCCATTTTTCCATATCCTTGCCATCATTTGTCATTTGTGTCCTTTTTTTTTTTCTTCTTTGTGTGTGTGTTCTTTTTGATGATAGCCATTCTGACAGGTGTCAGGAGAGATCTCATTGGGTTTTTTTTTTTTTTTTCGGTACGCGGGCCTCTCACTGTTTTTGGCCTCTCTCGTTGTGGAGCACAGGCACCGGACACACAGGCTCAGTGGCCATGGCTCACGGGCCTAGCCGCTCTGCGGCATGTGGGATCTTCCCAGACCGGGGCACAAACCCGTGTCCCCTGCATCGGCAGGCGGACTCTCAACCACTGCGCCACCAGGGAAGCCCCTCATTGCGGTTTTGATTTGCATTTCTGTGATGATTAGTGATGTTGAGCATCTTTTCACGTGTCTGTTAGCCATCTGCATGTCCTCTTTGGAAAAACGTGCCCATTTTTTAATCGGGTTGTTTATTTTGTTGATGTTGAGTTGTATGAGCTGTTTATATATTTTGGATATTAACCCCTTATTGGTTATATCATTTGCAAATATTTTCTCCCATTCAGTAGGTTGTCTTTTCATTTTGTTGATGGTTTCCTTTGCTGTGCAAAAGCTTTTAAGTTTAATTAGGTCTCATTTGTTTATTTTTGCTTTTATTTCCTTTGCTTTAGGAGACAGATGTTAAAAAATATTGCTATAATTTATGTCAAAGAGTGTTCTGTCTGTGTTTTCCTCTAGAAGTTTTACGTTTCCAATGTTACATTTAGGTCTTTCAGCCATTTTTAGTTTATTTTTGTATATGGAGTTAGAGAATGCTCTAATTTCATTCTTTTACATGTAGCTGCCCAGTTTTCCCAGCAGCATTTATTGAAGAAATTGTCTTGTCTCCTGTATATATTCTTGCCTCCTTTGTCGTAAATTAATTGACCATAAGAGCGTGGGTTTATTTCTAGGCTGTCTGTTCTGTTCCATTGATTTATGTGGCTCTTTTTGTGCCATTACCATACTGTGTTTTGTTCTGTTTTTTTTGCGGTATGCGGGCCTTTCACTGTTGTGGCCTCTCCTGTTGTGGAGCACAGGCTCCGGACGCGCAGGCTCAGTGGCCATGGCTCACGGGCGTAGCTGCTCTGCGGCATGTGGGATCTTCCCGGACTGGGGCACAAACCCATGTCCCCTGCATCGGCAGGCGGACTCTCAACCACTGCGCCACCAGGGAAGCCCCCATACTGTTTTGATTACTGCAATTTTGTAGTATAGTCTGAAGTCAGGGAGTGTGATTCCTCCAGCTCTGTTCTTTTTTCTCAAGATTGTTTTGGCTATTTGGGGTCTTTTGTGTTGCCATGCAAGTTTTTAAATTATTTGTTCTAGTTCTGTGAAAAATGCCCTTGGTAGTTTGATTTTATTGATTCTGTAGATTGCCTTGGGTAATATGATCATTTTAACAATATTAATTCTTCCAATCCAAGAGCATGGGATATCTTTCCATCAGTTTGAGTCATTTTCCATCTCTTTTATCAGTGTCTTATAGTTTTCCAAGTACAGGTCTTTTACCTCCTTAGGTAGGTTTATTCTTAGATACTTTATTCTTTTTGATGTGATGGGAAATGGGATAACAATCCTTAATTTCTCTTTCTGGTAGTTCATTGTTAGTGTATAGAAATATAACAGATTTCTGTGTATTAATTTTGTATCCTGCAACTTTATCAGATCCATTGATGAGCCCTAGCAGTTTTCTGGTGGTTTCTTTAGGATTTTCTATCTATAGTTTCATGTCATCTGCAAACAGTGACAGTTTTACTTCTTCTTTTCCAATGTGGATTCCTTTTATTTCTTTTTCTAGTCTGATTGCTGTGGCTAGGACTTCCAATACTATGTTGGATAAAAGTGGCGAGAGTGGGCATCCTTATCTTGTTCCTGATCTTAGAGGAAATGCTTTCAGCTTTTCACCATTGAGTATGACATTAGCTGTGGGTCTGTCATATATGGCCTTTATGAGGTTGAGTTATGTTCCCTCTGTGCCCACTTTCTGGAGAGTTTTTTGTCATATATGGATGTTGAATTTTGTCAAAAGCTTTCTCTGCATCTGTTGAAATGATCATATGGTTTTTCTCCTTCAGTTTGTTAATATGGGTTATCACATTGATTGATTTGCAGATATTGAAAAATCCTGCATCCCTGGGATAAATCCCACTTGATCATGGTGTATGATGCTTTTAATGTATTGTTGGATTCGGTTTGCTAATATTTTGTTGAGGATTTTTGCATCTATGTTCATCAGTGATATTGGCCTGTAATTTTCTTTACTTGTGATATCTTTGTCTGGTTTTGGTGTCAGCAACCTCATCTTTTAAAATATAAGTGTGGTACAGACTATCTCATTTTCATTTATCTTGAAGTTTAGAGGAGTAAGGCTCACACAAGTGAATTGTCTTTGTAACTGAAGGTTACTGTATTACATTTTTTTGTTTTTGTTTCTGTTTTTGTTTGTTAGTTTTTCAATGGATCAGTAGCAAAAAATACAGTACCATTAATTTAACTTTTTATTGATGCACCGTGCCAGCAAATGGTCCTCAGTTATTCAGGGATTCTACTGCCAGCTTTCCTCTGCATGCCCCCATAAGGCAGCCTTTTCTCACTCCCCGAACTATTAAATAAATGGAAAGGAAAAACAGTATTCTGTGTGTATAAACAGTCTTACAAAGAGAGGGTGAGTGCTAAGACTGTGCTTAGAGGTTGTGCTTAGTAGCAAGCTGGGATTTGGAATTTGGATGGGGAGGGAAAAAGAAAGGGATTTTAACTTGGGGCTGGGGAGCTCTTATGGCAGAGGGGGACAGCTGTGGGGACTCTAGGCAACCTAAGGGCAGGAGGGAGGTCCCTGAAAGTGGAAGGTGGCAAGGAGGTGGGAGAAGGTGGACCCAGAGAACAATCTTGCTCTCTGTCACTTCACTTAGGGCAAAATCACCCCTCTTGCTTAGCCTATAGAAGCAAGGTTTATTAGTGGCTTTTTGGGTCAGAAGATAATATTTTTGGCTCCAGATGATGGGAAAAGCTTTGAAAAGCAAAAGAATGTCTTTCCTGTTGTTCTAGTGAGCTGATTTTTTGCAACTAGTTTATGACTTCAGTATTTCAATACTTAGCAGATTATTTGTAAGCTCTTTTGGGGGTAATCAGGGAGGAAAAAAAGGAACACATAGAAATGCTTCCCACCCACCCCCCCTTTCTTTTCCATAGTAGGAGCAAGAACTAATTCATAAAATTAAAACCAAAGTCCCTAGAATCCTAAGCCAAATGAGAACATTTTCTCATTGACACCTCATTAAACTCAGACCCGAGAAAAACATTTGTTTGAGCCTGATAGAGGCCTGGGTCACACTTAATCCAAGAATTTTCTTGTAGGCTAGGTTCTAAAATATAACAAGGTAGATCCTTGTACTGTTTCTGTCTATTCTAGGATGCAGCTGTGTTTCATCTCTCATGCCCAGTCTGATTGTTTGTATGGTGGCCATGGTGGAAAGGATTCTGGGGCTGCTTCTAGGCTCCAGAGTAAAGAAATTATTCATTGATATCTGCCTTGAGCAAGGGACTGGTAAGTGGTAGCGTGAATTGCCTGTCCTTGGGCTGGTGCATGTTTCTCTATCTGGCTGCACCCACCTGGGGAATTTTCAAAGGCCTGGGCTGTACCTATAGAGATTCTGATTCAGTTGTTCTCTGAAGCCTTGGATCAGTGTTTTCTTAAAGTGCCCAGGTGATTCTGTTATGTAGCCACTGGTCTGGTCCTTAGACCGTTTCCCTGAAGCACAAACCAATTTGGGGAGGACAGGAGGTGTTCAGTTCTACGTGTGTTAAGTTTGTAATAATAGCATGACATCCAAATGGGAAAGAAAGAGTCAGTGAAAATTTGGGGAGGGAGACCTGGGAATTATTTTAACCAGCATAGTATTATTTCTTGAAACCCTAAGAATGAGTTGCTAAGCTTTTCAAGGGAAATGAAGACTCAGGGAAGGCCTGAACTTGGAGCTCGCCCAGCCTTGAGGTAGTTTCTGTGCAACGTAGAGGTACTGGAAAGATGCGGGTGCTCTCCCAGAGCAGGGATGCAACTGGGCCTCTGGAAGGAGTGGGCACCATGGGCCCCATCACTCACCGTCTGCACCCCCTCTGCCTCCCCTTGTTCATCTCCTGTCTCTCTCTTCTCTTGCCCTGCTTCCTCTGCTCACTGTCCCTGGGGTAAGATGAAACATGGCCACTAACAGCTCCCAAAGTTTACATCTTTCAGCTGCAGCATCTGGAGGCTGCCTTTCTGCTTGGTCCCAGTTCCAAATTCCCTAGAGAAGGAACTGTAGCTGACCCAGCTTGGGACTGCTCTGGCCAGTGTGAGGGAGGGGAGCATCCTGTGGTGTGACCTCTAGGGGTGGAGGGGAAGGTCATTTCCCAAAGGAACAGGAGTGCTGTGCAGACAAAGCTGGGGGTCTCCATTCCTTTAGCTCTCTTGGAGATGGGCAGACTAATGGGCAGAGGGCTAGGAGACTGTGGTCTTCCTGAAAACCCCCGAGTGGTTCAAGGAGGGCGCAGAGATTGGGCAACAACGGCTGAGTGATGGAGGAAAGGCTGCTCAGTGTGACGATGATGCCGTGTTCAGGCTGCTCTTCTTCAAAGTTTGGTTTCAGGAGAACTGAGTTCTTACTAGGGAGTTCCCAGATCCCTAGGGCATCCCTAGGACATCCCTAGATAAAGACTGCGGAAGTCTTTGAGCTCCCTCCAGTTGTGTGCAAAAATGCGATGTTTTCATGCTTAGGCACATTTTCTGGGAGGATAGTCTATTGCTTTTCTCAAAGTGGAGAGCAGCAGTTTTAATGAGGTAGGAGCCAAATTCCAGGAGTGAAAGAGTAGGTAGTGAGGAAGTAAAGGTCGGGAGCCCTTCTACCCCTTCCCCACAGCCTGCCTGAGCTTCCTCCCAAGCTTCTTTTGTATCTTTTTCTGCCCAGAATGTTGATCCAGTCAACGCTAAGCAAGCGGGTGTTGACTTTTTTTTTTAACATCTTTATTGGGGTATAATTGCTTTACAATCGTGTGTTAGTTTCTGCTTTATAACAAAGAATCAGTTATACATATACATATGTCCCCATATCTCTTCCCTCTTGCGTCTCCCTCCCTCCCACCCTCCCTATCCCACCCCTCCAGGCAGTCACAAAGCACAGAGCTGATATCCCTGTGCCGTGTGGCTGCTTCCCACTAACTATCTACCTTACGTTTGTTAGTGTATATATGTCCATGCCTCTCTCTCGCCCTGTCACAGCTCACCCTTCCCCCTCCCCATATCCTCAAGTCC
>NW_006772681.1:1734473-1755849 GCF_000442215.2 Lipotes vexillifer | reverse complement strand
ACTGTTGTGGCCTCTCCCGTTGTGGAGCACAGGCTCCGGACGCGCAGGCTCAGCGGCCATGACTCACGGGCCCAGCCGCTCCACCGCATGTGGGATCTTCCCGAACCGGGACTCGAACCCTGTGTCCCCTGCCTTGGCAGGCGGATTCTTAACCACTGCGCCACCAGGGAAGCCCAGGTCTGTGTCTTTATTCCTGTCTTACCCCTAGGTTCTTCATGACATTTTTTTTCCACTAGCTATCTACCTTACGTTTGTTGGTGTATATATGTCCATGCCTCTCTCTCGCCCTGTCACAGCTCACCCTTCCCCCTCCCCATATCCTCAAGTCTGTTCTCCAGTAGGTCTGTGTCTTTATTCCTGTCTTACCCCTAGGTTCTTCATGACATTTTTTTTCTTAAATTCCATATATATGTGTTAGCATACGGTATTTGTCTTTTTCTTTCTGACTTACTTCACTCTGTATGACAGACTCTAGATCTATCCACCTCATTACAAATAGCTCAATTTCGTTTCTTTTTATGGCTGAGTAATATTCCATTGTATATATGTGCCACATCTTCTTTATCCATTCATCCGATGATGGGCACTTAGGTTGTTTCCATCTCCAGGCTATTGTAAATAGAGCTGCAATGAACATTTTGGTACATGACTCTTTTTGAATCACAAGCACTGGGTGTTGACTTTTAGAGCAGTGACTCACATAGCAGGTAGTATTAGTTCATCGGGCAATTAGTCGTTCCTAGTAGTTTAAATGCTGATTATTCTCATGTCTTCATATGTTTATGTCACATCTGCCCAGCCAGATGCCAGCTCCTGGGCAGGTACCTTCACTTCCACCCTGCCGTCTTTGCGTGATTGCCTCAGTCTCTTCTGTTGAAAGCTCAGAAACTGGGTTCCATCAGTTTCCTTAGAAAGAGACTGTTTTGGCTCTTAGAACTGGGAATTTCAAGGCACACTTGGGTTCAGAAGGTCACAAGGTCTTCAGGGCTCTGTCTCTCCATCTCCTGGCTCTCTAGGAGTGTTGGGTTCATTCTGAGGCCCTTGCCACGTATCAGGAGGATATAGCAGCCCCAGTCTGTGTCCTTATCACTCATGATTTACAAGCAAGAGAAGCCATTTCTCTGCCTATGCTCACTTTCCAGATCTCATGGAAAGCCTCTGCTTGGCTCTGGCTTGGCCACATGTCTGTACTCTGCCCCATAGGTGGGGAGGGGCATTGGGTCCATTTCTGGCCAGACCACATTAAACTGGCCACTCCTGTGGTCACAGTGACTCAGAGTCCCCCAGAACCACATGGGACAGGGAAAGGGCATGGCCCCGATGGAGAGTGGGTGCTGGGCAGACGAAGACAGCTGATGCCCAGCACTGTGATCCGGCAGAGGAGAGCTCACCAGAATTGATGGCAGGAGTGGTGGCTTTCTGTGTGATGCCCACATAGACTTCACTGTCAGCCAGAAAGCCCTGCAGTGTTTGCAGCCCTGAAAGGGATGGAGCCTTCCCGGGGGCAGCGGGGCAGTGGCCTAGATGTTCAGGGGGTCTTGATTTTAAACTAGACCCCCGATTGCCAGCGAAGGCTGCCGTAGTAAATAATTAACTTGGGCAGGTGTACACCCATTCTCCACACCTCAGGAGACAGTCTTGCAGAACCAACTTTGCAGTTCTGCCCTGTGTTTTTTTTTTAAGCTTGGGAGGCGTTTGCAGTTGAATTGGGCGGCAGGGTGTTTTTTGCTTAACAAGCAGTTCTTGAGAGACTGCTGTGCGGTGGGCAGGGTGAAGGTCTAAACATGGTCTCGAGATGTGTACTGGCTCATGGGAGAGACCGCGGAATACGCACGAGCCGCAGACCAGCCGGTGGGCAGGGCCTGCGGTAGTGCTGAATCGTGTCTGGAATGAGCTCCCCGGGCTGTTCTCTCTAATCACAGTTCTCCTCGCCTGCCAAGCGCATCCTGGACTCTGTCTCCGTTCGCCTTGTGGAGCCCACATGGATGGCCTCCCCCGCTTGGTTTCAGCTAGTCCTGTCCTCCTCTCAAGGCCAGTGCTAGTCCCAGCCCCACAAGGACTCCCAGCCCCCACCCTGCCCAGGGCCTCGGGCAAGAGTGTGCAGCAGGACAAGCCAGAGCTTCAGCACTGGGCGCCTTCCCCTCCCTGAGCCCGTGTCCCAAGCTGGAATAGGAGGGCATTCATGCCCAACCCACGCCATTCTTGAGGATCAAGTGAGGCAAGGTGCGTGAGGCTACCTGAGCATAGCACAGTGGTCTTCTTTCCCTGGACCATTTTAGAGGAAAGAAGAGTTTCAGTCTGTGTAGAATGACATTTTGTCCTGATTTATTGGACTAAATACACACTGAACTGTATAGTGGAAATCATAAAATTTCTGTGTGCTTTCCCTGCTGGAAGAGATTTGATGCATTGTGGCACATATTCGATTATTCGAATCTGATGAATAGCAGCAATTTTCTGGCCTTGTAAGTGGCTGTGGAGCTGCTTCATTGTTGATGAGGCCTGTGTCACAGAGAACACCTCCGCAGACCCAGGAACCGCCTGGTGGGTTGGGGAGTGGGGGGTGGTTTCTTTTACTCCCCAAAGTGAGATTGCTGAGGGAACTGAAAATTTGCTTCAGAGGAAGCGCGATTGAAAGGTGGGGCCGTAGTGTTCAAGGTCTGCCGTCTGCCTGGCTTATACCAGCAGCGTGCATTCGAAGAGAAATTAAGTCAGCCATTTATTGAGTCATTCTTACCAGCTAAGAATTAGGAGCTACATCTCTGTGTGGCTAGGACCTCAGCATCCGAATCACGTGTGTAACAGCTGCCTTTGCTTCCCTGTCCCCTGGGGGGAAGGCGGATGTGCCCCACTGGGTTAGTTGGGATGTCTTGGTGAACCTCAGTTTCCTTGCCTGTAAAATGGGGCTCACAGAGATGGGCTTATCAGGGTGATGGGAGGCTGAGCAGTTGATGTTTGTGAAGCACCCATGTAGTGCAGATATGTAGTGTGCATCCTTTTCTTCATTACCCTGCACTTCCTGGCACAGAGGCTGCATGCACTGGGCACAGATAGATTGGTGACAGGTGCTGAGTACCTGTGCAGAGCATGAAAGAGAACAAATCATCTGGGAGATACTGGCTGGCCAGTAGCCCAGAAGTGACAGGGTGGGCTGCATGAGAGGGCATGCCCGGGGACAGGGCCAAGGCTGCAGTGGAATAGCTCTGGAGGCCACTCGGGGGTTCTTGGAATCTGATTTATACAAATAGGGACACCTGGAGGCTCTTGGAATCTGTCTTATACCAAGAGGGAACCAGCAACATGTTTAAAGGAGAAAACAGACTGGTCAGGACGGTCGTTTTAGAAGAATAGGCTCTGAAAGCAGTGTGGTGGGTGGTGAGGAAAACCTTGGGAGGGGGAGGCAGGAGACTGGGGGCTCTGAACCGGCTCAGTAGTGTGTGTCCAGAGGGGGACCGGGCAGAGTTGAGAGCCGCATGGAAAGCAGAGTGGACCGGCCACGGGGACAGATAGGATGTGGAGGCACACAGGGAATGGCGAGAACTCAGAGATGGCTCGGCGGTGTCTAGCTTGGGTAACTGGGTGGGTGACGATGCCAGAAACTGAGCTGGGGGAGAGAAGAGGAGGTCTGGGTTGAGGAGGAGACAGATAATGTGCTCAGATGACGCAGTGACTGTACTCTGTCCACGCGCCCACAGAGAGCTGCTCTCAACTGTAGGAGCAAAGCCTGACTTGAGGAGTGCTAACCCACTTCCCTGACTCCTGCCACAAGCAAGGGAGTTCTGAATGACCCATCGGCAGGATCGGGAACAAACTGTTATTGTCATTCCACAGTCACCTGTGCTTCTAGGCGCTGCTAACTAGGGAGAAAGTAGACGTCACAGTTAACTCTAATTCTTGGTTGCCATCAGCGCCAAGGTCCCTAGGAAACCCGGGAGAGGCTATACCATACAGCCACTGAGAGCTTAGGTTCATCCTGGCCCTGCCGCTTGCCAGCTGAGACCTTAGGCAGGTCACATAACCTCTCTGAGTGTCTCTTCTTTCGTCTTTCAAATGGGGCTCGTTATGGCACTTGGTGAGGCAAAAATAAGATATATCCAGGCCTCAGAACGCAGGGCCTGGCATGTTGTAAATAATACTAGCAGCTGTTGTGGCTGTTATTATTAGTATTCTTATTGGTGGCTATATCTAGCCATGCTTTAGGATATGAATATTGGGTTTAAAATCTGCTTGTGTCCTCTCTACTTATGGGAAAAGTGAGGCTTAGTCTAAAGTGTTACATCTTCATGATGATGAACAGCAGTGAAGTTCCCATGCTTATGGGAGATCTTGTGTTTTCTTTCATTTCATTCATTCATTCAGGAACAATTGAAGCTGTCCAAGGACTAGCAGGGCAGACCATCATGAGCACATGTAGCTTAGTGCTAAATGAGTGGCATTGTAAGGTTCCTGGGTGCCTGGGGCGTAGGGGTGGAGGAGGGGATGCACCTGCTGGAGGAAGAGGAGCAGAGGAGGAAGGCTAGACAGTGAGTAGCAGCCCTTGGGCTGGGCCAAACCATGGGGAAAGGTTTACTGGGTGGCCGAGGCCCCGTGTGGGGGGTGGAGGAGAGCCCAGGGGAGGCTGGAGGGGTGGCCTCCTTAAGCTGCCACCCCAGAGGCAGGGCATGAGACTGTGGGTGGTGGAAGCCACTGGAAGGTGTAAGGTGGGGGGATCTGCATTTTAGAAAAATTCTTTTGGCAGATGCACAAGGCATGGCATAGAGAGAGCAGGGAGGCTGGTTGGCAGTGGGGGAACTGAAGTAGGGCCTTTGATGCTCAAGAGAGTGGCCAGGTCAAGGTGGAGGAGGTCTAATCAGCAGGACTTGGTGACTGATTGGACGGAGGGGAGGAGGGGGAGGGTGGGGTTGCCAGGACCCTGGTTGCTATGACCCTGGGTGGGGAGGAGGGCCAGGCCAGATGGAGATGGGGCCATGCTCTGTCTGGGACAGTTGAGTTGGAGGTGCCTGGGAGGTGCCACTTCCAGTCGTCTGACAGACAGCTGGGTCAGGAGAGAGGTCTGGGAGGTGACAGAAAGGATGAGGTGAATGAGAGAAGGTCTGTGGCGTAAGGGAAGTAAGGAAAGCACTGGGGACACAGCTGTGCGTCCTCATCTCTGGATTCTGAACTGGCCCCACTGAAACCAGAGGAAGCGCCCAGCTTGAGCTCAGAGGGGGGCTCCATCCCTGGAGATCCTGGTGGGCCTCAGCAAGTTCCCCGTGCATAAACGCTTTGTCTAATCAGGCCCTGTTTGCCCAGGGCATGCAGGGACTGACTGCTTTCCACTGGCTGCACAGGTACTGCGCTGGGGATGGTTTCCAGCTCCCAAAGTCTGCAAAGGCATTGTGCCCTGTGGGGTTTGCCTTAAACAGTAGCCTTCCTGCTGGGCTCTGCAGCCATCATCCTGTGCACTTGACACACTGGCTCCTCTGAGGTTTTGTTTTGTCTGTTTGTTTTTCTAATGGGCTAACTTTTTACTTTTCTTTCTTTCTTTTTTTTTTTTTGCCAAGTTAGAAAAGCAGTATCAGCACAAGCGGACAGGCTGGGGAAGTCCAGAGCGCAATCAGAGACCTGGCCAGGGGAGGGGCCAGTCCCCTGGTTATCTTGGGAAGATCCCCCATGGGTGCCTGGGACTGGGCTGGGCCTTTACACCTGGTGTCTCAGTTGGCAGGCAGGCAGGGTGGAGAGCAGACAATGATGGCCGATAAGAGGGAGCTGACAGACCTTTGGACTGGACCTTAGGTAGGGACCGCCCCTCCACAGCCATGGTCCTGCCTCTTCTGTCTGAAGGAGACTCAAGGCTGGGGCCAGGGGCTGACGGTGAGCAGGGAAGGACAGAGAGTAAGGCAAGCTGGCAGCTCGGAGCTGGCCAATTAAACACGAAGAAATACTTTTCTAGAAACAGCGTGCTCCCTCCTCGTATTCTTAGTGCGCTATTTGTTTTCCCATTTTTAGTAAAAGAACACAAGTACCGAAAACATTTCCTTACTATTAGTGCTGGGGACAGCGGGGGTGGGGGTCAGGGCACCTGAATAAAGGGGCAGCCGCTGCTCAGCCCGTTTCTTCCATGAGGGGGTTTGGGGCCAGTGTCACTGAATGTTTAAAGTTTTCAAGGAAAGCAAGGACTCCAGATCGAATGGGAAATCTCCCAGTTGGCTCAAATTCTTAAAAATAAACACTGCAGGCCAAGTGAAGTCTGCCTGTGGGCCGGACGAGGCCTATGGACTGTGGTTCGTGTTCTCTGGGCTCTGTGGGACTCTGTTAACATCCTGCCTGGCCGTGGCACAGTGTGATTTATCACCCAGGGAGGAGGGGACACCCGACGGGACTGAGGCCACTCCAGAGTCTCCTCTGACATGAGCCTGTGAGGCTGTGACAGGCCGAGTCCCTTCTCCAGAGTCCACTTTCTTTATCAGCTCAGTGAAGGCCAGGGCTGGCTCTGTGGTTTTGAACCTTTTTTCAGCAGCAGAACCTTTGTTTAAACCAAATCTTACAGGGAACAAATCACAATGTACATGACAGATAAAAACCAGGGCTGCCCCAGATGTAGGGAGAGTCTGGAGTTCTGCCCTGAGGCTGCCCTCTCCCCTTTCCCACAGGGCACCTCTGCCAGGCGCTGCAGAACTCTGTGTGGTGGCCGCCCGGCCGCGCTTTCCACCCTTCCCTACCCCAGCATCTGTGCTTGAATGGGCAGAGGAGAGTAGCAGGGCCGGCAGGGGAGCAAGCCACAGTAGGTCTGTCCAGAGCCGGCTCCCCGCCCGCATTCTGCCCAGTCCCTGCCTACCGTGGCCCGCCGGCCGCAGGGTGCATTTGCACTTACTGGGGGCTTTCCATGCAGTTTTGCCTCCTCACATCAGCCCTCCAAGTTGCACACCACTGTTTCCATATCACAGGTGGGTAAGCCAAGACCCAGAAAGGGGAAGGGCGTTGCCCACAAGGTCCCTTGACTGGAACTGGGGGAACCTCGATTCCCCCAGGACTGTGAGACTCCAAAGGCTGCCTCCTCCCCTCGTGCCTCCTCCCTTATCCTTCACCTGTTCCCCGGGGACAGTCCCAAAACATGTGGATCCTGTGACCTGGCAGTGACAGTTTCCATCCCTTGTGTCTCTGCGGCACGCTTCCGTTTGCAAAGTCCCCTCAGAGGTGATCTCATTTTGCTGGTGTCAGGCTTGATTTGTCTAAGCAGGACTCTCCTTTCTGTCACCACACAGGAGGCAGAACCATCTGAGCCCCGAAGTGCGGAGGTGGCGAGGAAGCCCAAGGCCACTGCTCCTTCTGCAAACAAGAGAGCCAAGAAGGAGGCCAAGAAGAAGCGGTAGAAGAGGCAGCCGTGGAGCCCGGTGGGCGGCGAGGGCCCGGGGCAGCCCTCCTGGGGCTCAACGTTCCGTTCCCTCACTCTGTCCCGGCTCCGGGTCCGAGGTGGCTGGGACGCCCTCTGACCACAGAGATCTGGACAGTCACGATAGTTCCCAGGGCCCGGTGGGCAGACCGCCACTTCCTCTTTCTTCTGCTTCCATGATGGTTTAGGGCCAAGGGGACTAAAACACCCTGTGAGCAGAGACTGTCTTGGAAGTCTCTTCAGAAGTCGGGTCAGCTCACAGAGTTGCATTTTCCTACTGAATCCTCGTGTCCTGCCTTTAGTCACCCACGTTGTAGATTTACACTACATTTTCGAGTCATTATCTAATGCTGACAAGCCCCGCCCATCTCCCATTATCTGTGGCCCCCAGATCACATCTGCTAATCAGTCACCTTTGTCTCTGCTTGTGCAGATGGAGCTGCGCCAGGCCTCCCCTGTTTGTTTAGGTCAAGGCGCCAAAGCCACTGCAGTGCTAGGGGTCCCACTAGTGCAACAGCCAGGCCTGAAAGATGCCTGGAGTGAGAGCCAGTGGAAGACCCAGCCAGGGTGATGCCCCATCCTCCTCCAGCACATGGAAGGGATTTGGCTGAATGAGTGTGTTTTCTTGGGCCCAGACTTCCTGAGCATCTGAAATGGGGGAGGGCTTGTCAATCTCAGACCACCCTCTTTTCAGCCCATCATAGCACATTGAACGTGTACCTTTTGGCTTCTGTCTGTGCCCCCTCCCACACCCCCAGTTCTTTCAGGCCCTGACCGGTGAGGAAAAGTCATTTGGGGAAGTAAACGTTAATAAACGGCCCCACACGCTGAGCTGCCTGTGTGTCGCCTGCGCTGAGGGGGAGCGCTGGTCCCTCCCCTGCGGGGTGCGGGAAGGGTGCACCCCCAGAGAAGTGGGACAGTGGGGCCGGGGATGGCCGGAGCAGGGGCCCTCTGGTCAGAGCAGCTCCGGGACAAATTTTAGGAAGGGTCCAGCCAACTGCTTCGTGTGGCCCTTAGTCATTGGAAATGCGGTGCACGTCCGTGCATGTGTCAGAGTTTCCACCGGGGCCGGGCCCCTCTCAGTCCCTGGTTCCTGCTGCCTGAGGAAGACGCTGCTTGTCTTCAAAGCAGCTTGAGGAAAACTGAGTTGGAGGCCTTACGTGGCATGGGGTGGGTCACACAGGTCCTGTCACGTGCCCTGAATCAGCCACCAACGAGAAGCCTCGATCTATGGTACCTCTGAACGCCTGGCTGATTTACAGTTTGCCGAACACTTTCCCAAATGTTGTCACTGCTGATGAGGTGGAACTTAAGGGATGAGCGTGTGTCATCTCCCTTTTAGAGACGGGAGACTGACGTCCTGATGACTTGAGAATGCCAGAACTCGGACTTGGGCCCAGTCCTTGGCCCTTTTTTCGACATTTAACAAATATTCAGTGAGTGTCAGCAGGCTGGTGCTGTAATGGGCCAGCCTGCCACGGAGGGCCTGGCAGGATCCCAGCACCCCAGGTTTTAGGAGGAGCCCGGGGACTGGAGTGCCTGCACAACAAAGGGCCAGGCACAGCCAGATCCTAGCGGAAGGGGCTTCTGCTGAGTGTTTCTGTTCACAGACGTTTACTCAGAGTCTCTTAGATGCCTTATGCCGCGCTAGGGCAGGGGATGCAGAAATAAGGAGGCCTCCCAGAAGCCCAGAGTGAGCCTGGCCCAGTGGGAGACTGAGACGTGTACACAGCCTGGATGTGGAGAGCTGTCCAGTGAGGGAGCAGTGGGTGCTGTGGGAGCTGGGTGGGGGCCCCCAGCTTGGCCTTGAGGCAGGCAACACAGCCGCCTGGCAGAGTAGAGTAACTGAGCTGAGTCTTAAGGGCCCAGCTGGAGTTGAGACTGGAGGGGAATTATGCTGGGAGAGTAGGGGCCAGACCTCTGGAGCAGACCTGTCCAACTAACGGGAGGGGAGACAGCTCTGGAGTCACAGGAGCAGGGCCGCCTCGGTAGGTCTGACTCCCTTAAATTGTCTCCTGTAGAGGCTATTTGCCAGAGAACAGCCCTAGGAAAGTAAAGGTGGTCACCCTCTGCTCCACCAACCCCTTACTCCACACTTGCTTTGGACAGAACTTGCAGCATTTGGTGCTCCTGCCTTCCAGGACCCCACCCTCGCCTGGTTTTCCTTCTACATCACTGGTTCCTCATCAAAGGGGGCCCAGGTCTCAGTCCTTGATCTCTCTGCCCGCACTCCCTGGGAGATCTCATCCAGGCTCATGGCTTTAAATACCACCAACATGCCTATGTCTCCCAAAGAAATCCCACCAGACCCCTCTCCTAAACTCCAGACTTGTATATATCTGACTTCCTACTCGGTATCTCCATTTGGATACCCAACAGCCATCTCAAAGTAAAGTCCTGACACCAGCAGCCCCAAGTCTGATTTTTGTGGTCTTCCCCTTCTTTTTAAAAAATTTATTTTATTTATTTATTTTTGGCTGCATTGGGTCTTCGTGGCTACACGTGAGCTTTTCTCTAGTTGCAGTGAGTGGAGGCTACTCTTCATTGTGGTGCGCGGGCTTCTCATTGTGGTGGCTTCTCTTGTTGCGGAGCATGGGCTCTAGGCATGCTAGCTTCAGTAGTTGTGGCACGTAGACTCTAGAGTGCAGCTCAGTAGTTGTGGTGCATGGGCTTAGTTGCTCCGCGGCATGTGGGATCTTCCCAGACCAGGGATTGAACTCATGTCTTCTGCATTGGCAGGCTGATTCTTAACCACTGTGCCACCAGGGACGTCCCAGGTCTTCCCCTTCTTAAAGGGCATCTTAATCCTTTCAGTTGTTCAGGCCAAAAGCCAACTAACCTTGACCCCCCCTCTTTCTGTGACACTCCACTTTTGATCCTTAAGTGGTTCCTTGCAACTTGACCTTCAAAATCCAGAATGAGACCCATCTTACCACTTCACTCTACTGCCATGGTCCAGCCACCATCGTCTCATGGATATTGCAGCAGCCTGCTCATGGTTAGTCTGTTCTAGACACAGCAGCCAGGGGCATCCGTAAAACCCATAAGATCACATCCCTCACCTGATCGCATCTCACTCAGGTAAAGGTCAAAGTCTTCACTGGGACCCATAAGGGCCTGTAAGAGCCATTTTACCTTCTTCACCTGTCTGATCTTGTGAGAGACCACTTACTCCCCCCTTGCCCACTCTACTGCATCCTCATTGATCTCCATCTTCCTCAGGCAAGTCTGGCAAGCCCTGCCTCAGGGCCTTTGAACTTGCTGTCCTTTAGATGCTGTGCCTCATGTGGTGGACAGAATAATGGCTTCCTCAAAGATGTCCGCATCCTAATCCCCAGGACCTGTGACTGTGTCACCTTACATGGCAAAAGGGACTTTGCAGGTGTGATTATGGATTTTGAGATGGGGAGATTATTTTGGATTATCCAGGTGGGCCCAGCATAATCACAAGGGTCTTTATAAGGAAAAGAGGGAGGGAGGAAAGTCAAAGAGAAGGAGATGTGATAAGGGAGGCAGAGGTTGGAATGATGTGGGTCCATGAGCCGAGGAACGTGGGCAGCATCTAGAAGCGGCAAAGGCAAGGCATGAGCTCTCCCCTGGAGCCTCCAGAAGGACGCAGCTCCACCAACACCTTGATTTCAGCCCAGTGAGACCCATTTTGGACTCCTGACCTCAAGAAACATGAAATACTACATTTGTGTTGTTTTAAGCCTCCAAGTTTGCGGTAATTCGCTACAGCAGCAAGAGGAAATGAAAACACCTCACCGCCCTCAGAACATCACTCAGGGAAACCTTCTCTGGCCACCTAATTTGACATTCTAACCTTTCGGGACTTCCCTGGTGGTCCGGTGGTCCGCTCCCAGTGCAGGGGGCCCGGGTTCGATCCCTGGTCAGGGGACTAGATCCCCCATGTGGCAACTAAAAAAATCCCGCATGCCGCAACTAAGACCCGGCGCGGCCAAATAAATAAATCTTTAAAAAAACAACTAAATAAAATTCTAAACTTTCCCCCAAACTTCTTATCCCTCACCCTTTATTTTTTCTCCTTAGTATTTACCACCATTTAACACATGTATTTTACTTACTTTATTTATTGTCTTATGCCCCAATTGGAATGTTAGCTCCAAGAAGAAAGAAATTTTATTGCTGTTCTTGCTTATAGATGAATCCCCGAGGCTAGAAAATTGCCTGGCACATAGCAGGTGCTCAGTAACTTTGCAGCACAGGTGATAGTAGGAGAAGCTGGCCTGCCCTGACAATACAGCTTAGAGAATAAACATTACGTGTGCCCAGACACTTCACACGTCTGATATCGGTACATCCTCACAACAACTCCACGAGGTTGTAGCATTAGCACCCACATTTTAGGATGAGGACATGGAGGTGCCTGCAGTTGAACTCAGGCAGGCAGGCTGACTCCAGGGCCCACTCGCTAGCTCATGCTGCTGTTTCCTCCCTGGAATTCTCAAGTGGGGAGGGGGTTCTCTGGGAAAGAAGAGCTTGGGCCCCCGTGCTGGGGGCTTTACTAACCAGAGGACTAAATCATTAATGGTAAAATTATGCTCATTAATAAGGAAGAGACTGCAGGGTGAAGTGTTTGCTTTTTAAATCTTATTGAGGTGAAATTCACATAAATAAAATTAACCATGTTAAAGTATACAATTCAGTGGCATTTAAAACATTTATTAGTGTTGTGTAACCACCATCTCCATCTAGTTCCAAACCATTTTTGTCACCCCAAGATAAAACCCCATGCCCGTTAAGCAGTTTCTCCTCGATCCCCTCTCCCCACAGCCCCAGGCAACCACCAATTCACTACCTGTCTCTAGGGAAACTTACCTGTTCTGGATATTTGGTATAACTGGAATCACACAGTACATGACCTTTTACATCTGACTTCTTTCACTTGGCATGATGCTTCTGAGGTGCATCCATGTTGTAGCATGTATCAGCACTTCATTCCTTTTTATAGCTGAATAAAAGGCAACTTGAAGGAAATTTTGGATCCAGACAGTCTCATTTTGAATCTGGATCTCAAGGAGATGTAGCTGTGTGGTGTTAGGCAAAAGAATTCACATCTTTGATGTTCAGAGTCCACCAAATAGAGATCATACAACAACCTTGCAGGGCTATTGTAAAAATACATATACTGTGTGTATATAAGGTACCTGGAGCATAGCAGGCAGTTTATGTAAATGGAAGCAGTGAAAATGATTATTCAATCAGGGACAAGTTTATCATTAAAACATTCTGACCTCAAGTCAGCCATGATCTGGCCCCCCAACTCGTTCGTTGGAAGACAAAACGAGTCCTTAGCTCCCCAGTCCTGGGAAACCCAAGTCAACGGGAGGGTTCCAGGGCTGAGCTCATGTTTGGTTTTGTATTTGTAGAGCTCTTTACATTTCTAGTAGATTTTGTCATCAGTTTTTCCCTTCCTTATATGTTCAACAGTCCTTCAAATCATGGAGGTTGAAAGCTCCATGGCAAGGAAGGGGAGAGGAGCTTTAAAAACTTCTAAGTAAGCACATGACAGGAGTTCATTAGTCATGGGGCAATGCAAATTAATACCACAGTGTGATACCAGAATGACTAAAATTGAAAAGACTGACCACACCAAATGTTGGGCAGGGTATGGAGTGACTGGAATGCTCATACATCGCTGGTGGAAGTGTAAAATGGTACCACCACTTTAGAAGACTATTTGGGAGTTTCTTTAAAAAGTACAATGTATATCTACCCTATGACCCAGCATTCCACTCCTAGGTATTTACCCAAGAGAAAAGAAAATATTTGTCCTTGCAAGTCTTGACTAAATTCTAGCTAGAAGGTTCATAGCAGCTTTCCTCACAATAGTCAAAAACTGGACATAGCCCAGATGCTCATCAACAGTAGAATGGATAAGCTGTAGTGCGTTTATACGATGAAATACTGCACACCATAAAGTACGCATCCTACTCATACATACACAAGATAATATGAATGAATCTCAAAACTGTTATGTTGAGGGAAAGAAGCCAGACATACCCACAAACACACAAATACAATATATACTGTCTGGTTCCATTCATATGGAATTCTAAAACAGGCAAAACTAACCTGTGGTGATAGAGATCAGATCAGTGGTTGTTTCTGGGAGAGGGATTGCCTAGGAAGGGGCATGAGAAAACTCTGGGGTGAGATTGAAATGTGAACCCGTGTCGCCTGCATCGGCAGGCGGACTCTCAACCACTGTGCCACCAGGGAAGCCCATATGTACTATTATTATTATTTCCTTTTTATTTTTATTTTTTTTTGCGGTACGCGGGCCTCTCACGGTTGTGGCCTCTCCCGTTGCGGAGCACAGGCTCCGGACGCGCCGGCTCAGCGGCCATGGCTCACGGGCCCACACGCTCCGCGGCACGTGGGATCTTCCCGGACCGGGGCACGAACCCGTGTCCCCTGCATCGGCAGGCGGACTCTCAACCACTGCACCACCAGGGAAGCCCCGAAATGTCCTGTATCTTGATATGCAATCATCAAAATTGAATGCTTAAGATCTGAGCATTTCACTATGTGTAAATCACACCTTAATAAAAAATTTTCCTGTGGGCCTAGCACTAAGCTGTGTGCTTTGTACACATGTTATTTAACTTGTCAGCAATTCCCATAGGTAGATGTTATTGTCTCTGCTTTACAGATGAGAAAATTGAGGCTCAGGAAGTTTAAGTAACTTGCCTCAGAACACACAGCTAGAAAAATGAGATTAGATCCCAGGTACTATGACCCCAAAGCCCATGCCTCTGGGGTCTCCTCTTCTCCCTCTACCCATTCTCTGCCCCATGATTTTACAGATGGGGAAACTGAGTCCCAGAAAGGAGACTTAGCTCTTTGGCATCAGAATCAAACGAGAACCCAAATTTCTGGAACTTTCTTAGTGCGTCACGCATCCTCACTTGGGCAAAGTGGTCAGGTTCACTCCCACTTCTGCCCAGCGGGGGCTTGGGAGCGAAAAGTGCAACTTTTAAAGAGTTGAGTATAACGTTCATATTGTAAGAGACCCACACTCAGGGCATAGAGGCCCTGTGACTTCAAAATGAGAGATCGAGTTCTCCATCTGTCTTTGCACTGCTGGAGTAGTTCCCGTGGTTTTCTGTGAGTGGTGGAAGCTCACCATTCACTCTCCCTGCAGTTAAACCCTGCTCTCCCCTAGGTCCCCTTACCAGACTCACCTGTTACCTCCCTCCATGTCTTCTTGGGTTGCAAGATGTCCAAACTCTCCAACACATGCAGCAAGCTCCCCTCTGCCTAATTTAAGAGGAGCAAGCATGAGTTTCTCATCTTCCCCTTGACAGTCAGAGTTCTGGAATGGATTAGCACCAAGAACAACAAAAACAGCCAATCTGATTTGGTTTTAACCCACAACCAATCAGTCAACCCTAAGAGCGGCTGTTGTCAGGTTCAGTCCCTCGCGCTGTTTATGATGCAGCGTTGTCCCTGGTGTTCGTTAAGGATACCACCGTGCATCCACCTTGCATTTTGGGAGAATTTGGCTCAAACCATGAGAGTTTCCTCCCCCAAAACTTGAATCTCTGGGAGGAAAAATATATATGTCCCAGCTTGTTTTCTGTCCACTAAAGAGAAACTTCTTGAAATTTCTTTGTCTCCTCTTTAAAAGTTGCAGAATGTATTTCATGGTCTGCCTTTTCTCTGGACCTGGCAAATGGTGCCGTGAATGAATCACCCTGCTTCTTGGGAATGTTTTGCTCCAAGAGCTCAAGGGGGTACAACAAGATGATAAACAGCCTCTTAAGTGATCCCTCCTCCCCCCACTGTGGCGCCTGGGGCCTGTGAGTTCATAGAACTGGACCGTGGCTGAACTTTCAGAGACTGCTGCGTCCAGCCTGGTTTTGCAGACGAGGAAACCTAAGCTTTAACATTTCCGGGAGGGGAGCCGTGGAACAGGGGCCAAGGCCATCTGAGTGTGATTCATCCGCTCTGATCGCCAGCCCATGGATTGTGCCTCCATTGCTCTGAGCTTCAGCTTCCTCCTCTGGAAAATGAGGACGGGAAGCCTGATGTCCCTTTTGGTTTCCTATCATTCAGGGGCACTGTGCATCTACACAGCCGCTTGGTAGAGATGCTTAACCTGAAATGTAGTTCTCTGCCCGGGAGCCAGAGAAGGATCAAGGCCTGTCCAACAATCAGTTCAGTTCAGTTCAGATGAGATCCATTCAACAAACACACCCACACCTTCGCTCTGTCCAGACCCTGAGCTGGGCACTGGGGACACCAAGATGGATCAGATGTGGCCTCTACCTTCAATCTGTGGGGGCAGATGGACACACAGACAATCTGATAGACTGTGGCAAACCTGGTGATGTTATGCCTGAGGGGCTTTGGGGATGGAGAGTCAAGGAAGGCTTCCAGGGGGAGGTGACAATGCCAGAGGATTAACATCTGGTGGCACTGACGAAGGAGGAGATGACGAACGGAATGAGGCATTAGGCAAGCCCCTTCCCCACTGTGGGCCTAAGTCTCCCCAGAGCACACTTGCGGGGGATGGCTAACTCAGCTGAGGGTCGTGGTCACCCCACTCTGGACTTCTGAGGTGGGGAAAGTGTTGATGTTAGTTTCTGAGCATGGAGGGCACCTGGTCCAGCAGCCAGGAGAGACTTCTTGTTCTGGCATTTGAGGCCTTGGGCCTCCTGGTCTCCTACGGGCCCACAGCCCCCAGGGAGCATCAGAGCGCCACACCCTACAGACCTCTCAGCTCCGACCAAGTCCCGGTTTGTGTGGGAACGGCCGGGGGTTGAGAGAGGTGAAAGTGAGTCACTCTTGCCTCTCCTGATCCCATGCCCTGTCCTCAGTCCACTGGAGAATTGCTGCAGGCGGGAGAGAGCTCTCTGTGCTAACACAGGACTGAGGCACACTGCTGGCTGGACGATATCAAAAAGGAAGGTATTCTGAGGTCTCCATCTCTCTGGCAAATGGCTGGAGTCCCTGAACCCAGATGACCAGGGCAGCATCCCAGCACCCTCAGATCCCTGTTAGCTGCTCCCGTCTCTCTCTGCCCTTCCCAGCCAGGCTTAGGTGCTGGAAAGTGTGGGGACACTTGCTCTGTCCACCTCCTCCCCTCCCATTCCTTCCTGACCCCTTGTGATCCCGCCATCCCCCACCCGACTCCTCGGCCACCGTGCTGCCCAGGGGCAGCTCTAGCCGCTCTGTGGCTCAATACCCTGGAGATTTTGTTGTCCCTGCCTTCTCTTATGTGACCCCTGGTGACATCAGGCTGACCCAGGAGAACCCCCTTCCAGGAAGCCCAGAACTCCCTTCGGAGGCCTCCTCCTGCAGTCTTTTAGATGTGAGCACTCCTTGGGGCTCTCCCTGGCTTTCTTCTCATCCTATATACAACATCCTACTCCAAGCCTCAGTTTCCTCATCAGTGAAATGGGCATAATAATGGCACCTATTCTGAGGGGTTGATGAAGGGATTAGATGTGTCTGATGCAGACTGTGTTCAATAAGTATTGGCTGAAGTATTAATTTTTTTCAACATTACCATGGATACCTAAAAGGTTTCTCCAACATAATTCAGCCAAAACTGAACTCATGACTTTTTGCCCTCAGCGGGCTCCTACCCATCTCAGCAAATGGCAACTCCCTCCACTCAAACCAAAAGCCTGGGAATTAATCTCGATTCCGCCCTCTGTGTGCTCCCACGCTCCCGATCCAAGCAAGTACGGTGGGTGCTTCCTTCAAATGCACTTGAATCATGCTCTCCCCGCCACCTCCCCTGCCCGGGCTAAGCCTCCTTCACCCACTCCTGGAGGTGTCCCAGCCTCCTTGCTGACCTCCCTGCTTCTACCTGCCCCCCTTTAATCTCCCTCCAGGCAGCTGCCAGAGGGATATTTCAAAAACATACATCAAATCTTGTCACCCCTCTTGCTTAACATCTACAGGCTTCCCAGTGCATTTAAGTAAAGTTCAAGGCTCTCACCACAGCCCAGGAGGCTCCAGGCCCTGCTCCAGGCTCCAACTTCACCTCCCACTATTCTCTCCCGCCACTGCCCCCACCGCACCACTGTTCCACCCAGACAAGCCCATTCTCACCTCAGGGCTTTTGCCTGAAAAACTCTTGCCCCCAGATCCTTGTATGTCCACTCTTTTTATCCTTCAAACTTCAGCTAAAATTCATCTCCTCCGAGAAGCCCTCCCTGACCTCCTGTCCTCAGTGGTCCCCACTCTTCCCCATCACATCCCGGGCTTCCTCCCATCCTAGCAGGTAGCACAGTCTGCCTTTCTGAATCAACAGGTTTGTTCTCTGGTTTATCCACCACCCCTCACACCAACCTGTGAACTTCACGAAGGTGGGAGCTGTGTGTATTTTATCAGCCAGTGTGTACCCACAAGATGGTAGATATTTCATCAACTCCCAAGACCTTAACCAGATCTCCACCCCTGGGCTCTGTGACCTTGGGGAAGTTTCTCACTCTCTCTGGGACTTGAGTTTCCTGTGCTTGGCAGGTAGAGGGGCCTGGCTGGTGATGGACTCCTCCCCATCGCCCTGGCCCAAGGTGCAGGCGGGAGGGAGGCTGGCCCTATCACCTGCTGCACACAGTGCTCCACAGTGTGAGTCAAATGGCCCTGCACCAAGGTCCTGGAAACACAGATGCCAGAACCTCCAGGAATGAGAAGACGGCAGGGGAGCTAGCTCAAGGGTGAGGGAGCTCGTTTACCTATTGGATGATTAAATTTGTTTAATTATTAGGAGGTAGCTGTGGTGGAAGTCAAGGATAGACCACAAATCGCAAGAGGCAGCAAGAGGCCTGGTTCAAATTGGGGTTGGGGGGAGGTGACTTCCCCAGATCCAGCCATCTGGATGGGAGAGGTCTCAGCCAGGGACCATGGTCCCAGGGGGCGCTGAGGCCTGGGCCAGCATAGGGGCTGGCTTCCTCCCTGGCTCCTGCTAGGATCCCAAACCCCCTGAGTCCCTCCCTGAGCCGGCAGGGGTGTGGGGAGAAGGTGAGGCCAGACGCAGGCTGTGTCCTGGGGCAGCGTGGCTGGCTCAGTTCTTGTTCTGGAAGACTAATTGAATGTGCTAGCCTCAGGCAGGGGCTGGGACTGGCCTTGCACTGTTCCAGTGGACCTGGGGAATCCAGGCCTGAGATTCCTGTCCCAACAAGCATGGGGCCTATTCAGCGTCAAGCCCTGGTGGGGGCAGTGCTGTGGCACAAGGATGACCCAGGTCCAAACTATACCCCCTTGGAGTTCTTGGCCTGCCGTGGGGGAAATGGATGGGTAAAATTTACATTCCTTGTGAGAAGTGCAGAGGGCGTCCAGGAAACTTTGACCCAGACTGAGGGGGGGGGGGTCAGGCGAGGGGCCAAAGAATGTACAGGATTAACCAGAGAGGAGAGGTGGGGAGAGGTACATCCCAAGTGGAGCAAAGAGCAAGTGTGAGACAGTGCTGCTGGTTGCTGGTGGGCAGTGACCAGGAATTCAGCCCTGGGGGAAGATGCAGACAGCAGTGGAGAGGCCTTCCCGCCCTCTGTGCCCTTCTTTATGGGCTTTGGCCTGAGGCCACAGGGGAGCCCCTGAAGGACCAGAGCTGTGTCCTGGAAAGAGGAACATGAAGGCTGTTAGCGGATGAGTCAGGGCTGGGGAGACCAGAGGCCGGGAGATCAGGAGGAGGCCAGGCTGGTGTCTGGATGCACCAGGCCCCACCTGAGCATGGCGGAGGGACCCACGGAGGGGGCGGTTAAGGAGGGCGTGATAGAGGCAGTCGGTCTTGGGTGTGTGGGTGTCAGGGGAGGCTGAGGGTGCTGCGTTTCTGAGAAGGTGGAAGAGCTATTCCTAAGCTGGGGACCCAGGATGGGGGCCGGCCTCAGGGAACAGAGGGCGCGCTCTGCTTAGGGTAAGTAGAGTATCCAGGATGTCAGAATGGGGGTTGGGAGAGAGTCCTGGGGAAAGGTCTGGAGGATGACGGACAGATGGACCCCCAGCTCTAGAGAGAGGCCAGGCCGTGGGAGGGGGACTTGGGTGAGGCTTGGTGGGTGGTCCCTTCTCCAGTCGTCTCCCTCTGGCTCTCCGGGGGCAGGGAGCAGGCTTGGTTATGCAATGTGAGGGAGTCAACAGCCCTGCGGGCATCCCGAAGCCAAAGAGGGTCAGGAGTTGGGGACAAAGGCCCCGTAGGATAGGCATTTGTGGGAGGCATGTTGAAACTCATTTGAGGTTCCGGAGGAATGGAGCTCCCGTTGCCTCTGGCAGTGACCTGGATAAGCCTCCTTTATTGGCCTCTCTCCTTCCCTGTCTCTTCCTGTCCCCTCACTGCAGCTTCTGGGATCACTTCCCTACTGAGTACTGGTCTCAGGCTCTGCTTTGGGAGAACCCAACTAAGATAAAGTCGAGCGGGAGCCACCAGACTGTGGGCTCCTCCTGGGCTACTACTGGCTGTGTCTTCGGCCCCAAAACCAGGCCCTGGGCAGAGGAGCCCCCCTCCTCATTACCTGCCTCTGCCCCATCCTGGAAGGGTGTGCGGACGTAAACAGGGTGAGCCAAGGTTGAGGGAAAAGGGAAGAGCAGAGCCCCAGGATGTCATGGAAGAGAAGTGGGCACTTCCCCTGGGAGTCTCTCTCTTTCTCATCAGGCAGGGCCAGGATCCCAGGCAGAGGCACCTGGCGCAGGGGGTGGGGTGAGGGTTGGTGGCCAAGTGCATGGCCAGCTCACCTCGTGGACTTTGGCTCCCCGGGAGCCCTGAGCTGTGGAGTCTATGACCAAGCCTTGCATTGGGCCTCCAGAGCAGTTAGGGAGCAGATCAGAGTCACAAATAATCTCTATCCCTTTCTATTGCCCCTCTATCATGACCTCATTTTCAAAAACTTAAAAAATAAAGACAAGCACAAAAGAAAAAATTATTAAGCTCATCTGTGAGTCTCCCTCTCCCCCTCTCCCCGGTACAACTGCTAGAAACATGGTAGTGTTTATTCCTTTTGTTTTCCCTACTCCCACATTTTTTTAAAAACAGAAATGGGATTACATTGTTAATACTATAACATTTAAATTTACTAGTATAGCATGAACTCTTTCCAGGGCAAAACATATAGGTGTACATTGTTAATTTTAAGACTGTCACAGTTTTCCGCTTTTCTAATGGAACCTTAGGTTGGCTACACCAGAAATAATAATAATAACAACAACAAAAATATCCATTTACTGAGCGTCTAGCATGTGTGTGTCACGCTGATCACTGAACAACCAAAGGAGATGTGTACAGTTATCCCCAGTTTACAGATAGACCAGGGAGGGTGAGAGGGGTCAAGTGCCTTGCCAAAGGCCACAGAGCTATCCAGGCAGGATTCAAAGCCCTGTCTCCATAGTTGCTCTTAACCATGATGTTCGGCCACCTGGTAAATCCCCTTTCCCGGGCCCCCATGTTCGTTTCCACCCAGATATTCTGATGAATTGAAGTCCTGTGTATGCTTTCACCTGTTCCACTTAGAGGGAAGCTTTGTATTGGAGTCGGCAGGCTGGGTGGGGGCGATCCCTTCCATCCCTCCTGCCTGTCCCTTAAGGCTCCCTGGACATGACATTGAACCTCTTCCCTCAGCAGCTATGGAAACAACGCTGGCCAGAGAGGGTAAGGGACTTGCCCAAGACCACACCGTGTAGAGGCTGCGCCAGGCTGCCGATTCCACACCCAGGGGGCGGACAAAGCATGCAGGATGCACAGGACATAGAGGGTAGAGGCCCCAGCTCCAAAGGACAGGGTCCGTTTCAGTCTTGCTCGCTGCTACATCCGTCCCCGACCCTGGCACAGGGCCTGGCATGCAGGAGGCATGAATGAGTAGAGAGGATACAAGGACCAAGAGGGGTCTCTGTGGAAGGCTTCCGGGAGGAGTGGCGGATGGGCCGAGGAGGGCAAGCGGGCTTTGCACAAGCTGAGGGGAGATGGTGGGCGATATTGCAAGGGCAGATGTACGGAGCGGGGAAGGAGCAAGCGTACGTTGGAGGGCAGGGATGCTAAAC
>NW_006772681.1:1727146-1734357 GCF_000442215.2 Lipotes vexillifer | reverse complement strand
GAATGCTACACGAGACCAGGTGTCTATGAATCTTTGAGAGACCAGAGCAGACGCCAGGAGGCTCCAGGCCCAGCATCTGGGGCAGTCCCCCAACCAGCACGGAGCCCTGCCCGGGTAATTCCTGAACAGGAACAGAAGGAGGAAGTTGTATAAGCGACACTCAGCTGGTGAGTGGGAGGCAGGGCTGGGTTTCATTTCCAGACAGTCCTGGAGTTGTTCGGCTCCGGTGCCCACCCCCGCCCTTGCCCATCCCCTGCTGCCTCTGTCCTTGACTCAGGCAATGGTGAACCCCAAAGCCCAGGGAGGCTGGGAAGGAGGCATCAAGGCTAAGAAAATGGGGAAGTCCCCTGGCGTGGGAATGCCCTGGGACAGCGGCCCGATGCATCTCCTTCTCCGCCGGACCAGCTGGTGAACTCTGGAGGCCGGGGCTGCAGCTTCCACATCCTCTCAGCCTGGCAAACGCCTTTCCATCCTTCAAGACCCAACCCAAATGTCCTTCATCTAGGAAGCCCCCCAAGAAATCCCCACCAAAGCAGATTGACAAATCGCTCCCTCTCTGAGCTCTCCAGCACTCAGACTGCCCTTAAAACTAAAAAAAAAAGAATCATTGTTTATTGAGTGCTTACAGTGACCATGGCGCTGTGCTGGATGCCTCACAGCCCTGACACCTTATTGGATTCTCTCAGCATCGCTGAGAGAAGCTTCCGTCACCAGCTCCTTTTCATCCAGCAGCACGGTGAGGCTTAGCAAGATCACATGGGTTGCAGATGGTGGGGCTGCATCTTCTGGACATGGAACTCATAGCTCTCTGGCTCTCCTGCTCAGGGTGTTTCAGCACCTGTTTCCCCTTCTGGTTTGAGAGCCCCCAGTGGGCAGGGTCTGTGTCCCTGGACACCGGGCTCAGGGGAGGTACTGACCCATGGACAAATCTTCGAACCTCTCAACCTGCCTTCATCATGATGAGGACCTAGACTGGTGTCTTGTATACAGCAGGCATTTGACAAATACTTGTGACGTTGAGATCCCTTGATCCTAGTTGAGGCTGTCATAAACTTGCATATGACCTTAGGCGAATCTCTTCATTCCCCAGTCCTCAGTTTCCCAAGCTTTAAAAAGAAATGTTTAGGGACTTTCCTGGTGGGCCAGTGGTTAAGAATCAGCTTTCCAATGCAGGGGACGTGGGTTCAATCCCTGGCCGGGGAACGAAGATCCCACATGCTGTGGGGCAACTAAGCCCACGCGCCACAACTACTGAGCCCTCGCACCTCAAATAGAGACCCCGCGTGCCGCAAACTATACAGCCCATGCGCTCTGGAGCGCTTGTGCCACAACTAGAGAAGAAAAAACCCGCATGCCACAAGTAGAGAGAATCCTGAGCATCACAACTAGACAGAAGCCCGCACACCACGACGAAAGATCCCACGTGCTGCAACTAAGACCCGACGCAGCCACACACACACAAAAATTAATTAATTAATTTAAAAAAAAAGGAAATATTTAGCAACAGCTCTCTTGGCTTCCTGTCTGTCTTAAAATTCTGTCCTTTGCTCTAGAACATGATACGTCATATACCCCCCAACCAATTTCCCCTATAACTAACATCTTACGTCAATGTGGTTCATTTGTTACAACTAATGAACCAATATCGACGTATTATTATTAACTAATGTCCATACTTTATTCAGAGTTCCTTAGTTTTCCCCTAATGTCCTTCTTTTGTTCCAGGATCCCACCCAGGATGCCACATTACATTTAATCATCGTGTATCCTTCGGCTCCTCTTGGTTATGACAATTTCTCAGGCTTTCCTTGTTTTCGATGACCTTGACAGTTTTGAGGAGAACTGGTCAGCAGTTCTGTAGAGTATCTTTCTACTGGAATGTGTCTGATGTTTTTCTCGTGATTACACTGGGATTATGGGTTCTGGGGAGGAAGACAACAGAGGTGAATTGCTACGCTCACCACATCCTATCAAGGGTACATATTATCACAGTGACTTATCCCTGTTGATGTCGACCTTGACCACCTGGTGGAGGCAGTGTTTGTCAGGTCTCTCCAAGGTAAAGTTACCCCTCCACCCACCCATGCTGTCCTCTTGGGAAGGAAGAAAGTCGCTGTGAGCAGCCCACACCTAAGGAGCCGGGAGTTATGCACCCCTCCGTGAGAGCGAGTATAGTATTAGCATTTTTTTCTTCTTTAGTATCTACTTTTCAAGTACTCCCACAAAACATTGCTACATTTCATCTCCCCAACAGGCCTGGGAAATGTGGGAGACGGAGACATTCCATGAGGTGGAAGCAGAGGCTCAGGGTGGGAGGGATCAGAGGTTGGGTCAGGCTCTGTGGGTCTTGCCTCTCCCTGTTGGATGTGAAAGACGTCCAAGGTCTGGGCAGGACAGGACCGCAGAGCCTGAGCTCCAGACTCAGAAAGGCTTGAAATTGAGGTCCTGCCCTCCCTTGCCGTGGCATATAGTCTTACTGAGCCTCAGTTTTCTCCATCTGTACAATGGGGATAACGATAGCTCCTACATTGTAGTGCTGTGAAGAACAAACAGCTTGCTACACATGGACCCCAGAACAGGGCCCTGCCCAGGAAGCTCTGCACACGGTGACTGTGGGCTGTTGTGACGATGATTATTTTTACAAGCATTCTTTGAAGACCTCCTGTTGCAGACTTGTCTCCTCTCTGCTCAGCAGGTTTCTAACCCCCTCTGATCTGTAGGGTCACAGCTCTGGCTGCAGATTTCCGCCCTGCCCTCTGCCCTCCTGCCAGGCCTGGCGGATCAAGGGCCCTGGCTCCTTTTATCCTTTCTCACAAACATTCTGAGATATGGCGGAAGGAGGCCTGGGCTGGAGGGGGGCTGGCTCTGCTTGCCGGTGACTCTCTGTGTGACCTTGGGAGAGTGTCTGTCCCTCTCTGGGCCTCTACTGTGGCCTGAGGGGAGTGATGTGATGAATGGCTGAGTTTCTTGCGGGGGCAGCCAGGTGTCTCCCCCATTTTCACGTGGACAGGGCTTTTCCTCCTGTGACACCCCCCTGTTTTGTCTCTAGACTCCCAGCTGAGAAATATGTTTGAACAGTACATTTCCCATCTGTGAATTGGCCGTACAGCCCCAGAAGGTGAGTGTGTGTGGCGGCACTCAGAGGTCAACACTGTCATTTGTTTGTCATCACTTGGGCTCCACCTGCTCAGGTGCCCACTGTCTCCGTCCTTTCCCTGGAGGTGGAAGGATGCTGGAGGAACCTGCTGGTGGCTGACCACCCCTGCCGGAGGCCGGCCTCTGAGGAAGCACATGCTTATTTGCTCCCAGCTCCTTTCGACTCTCATGGGGCTGGGGACGCTTCCCTAGCGTCCTGTATCTTAGGCCTTCGGGCCAGTTTGGCCTCGCTCCTTGGGTTGCAGGTAGGTGCCCATGCACACACACCGATTGATGTAAGCCGGGGGCTCGACCTCTGCTGGTCCTTAGCTGTGGTTGCCATCAGCCCCTCAATCTGCCCCCCACTCAGTGACAGCACCTCCCCCCAGGCCCTTCTCTGTTCACAACCCTCCATGGCTCCCCACTGCCACCAGGACAGAAGCCAAGCCTGGCATTCAAGGATCTTCAGAGCTCCCCCCAGCCTCCCTTCCCTCACCCCAGCCCGCCCATCACGTGGTTCCAAACACAGCGTGTTTTTGGCCTCTGTGTCTTTGCTCATGCTGTCCCCCCGCCCAGAACACCTTCTCTTTTGTCCCATTTTCACCTGCAATTGCTTCCGCCGGCTTCTATACTCGCCATAGATGACCTCCTTCTTTCACCAGCCCCCCTACGTCAACACACGTGCTGAGTTAGAACCCCTTCCTCCGGGCCCCACCAGCCCCCGATGCTTGTGCCTAGCACACTGTCACTCTTCCCTGCCCCTCCAGGCTGTGAGCAACTCCAAGGCAGACACCAGATCTGGTTTGTTCACTGCTGTATCCCTAGCATATAGCACAGACCCTACCTAGCACGTGGTAGATGCTCAGTAAATATTGACTGACCAGAGGAAGGAAGAGTAAGGCTTAGCCAGGGGCTGGTGGGTGGAGAGCATTCCAGGCAGGGGGACCAGTGCAGAGGCCTCAGGGCGGAATAAGCTTCTGTGATGGAGTGACAGCAGGGAAGCAGGCTTGACTAGGAGGGAAGGGGACCAGGGCTCGCAAGCGAAGCCTGAGCAGTTGGCAAGGGCCAGATCAGGCTGATGCACTGAGGCACTGGGCATCTCTGTGTAAACTGTAAAGTGCAGTGCCATGAGAGGTGCCAAGCCCACTCCACAGCCTCAAGCCAGAGCCTGCCCACTTTTTCACCTTATCCTGTAGCCCTGAGCCCAGTTCTTCGAATAGACAACTCACAGCAAACCATCTGGGGAATGACAGGGCTGGCCTGGAATTTCCCACCGAGTGCCTGTGATGGGTCAGCTTCCCAGTTGCTTTCCAAGGATGAGCTGGGCTCAGGGTGGGTGGGAGCCAGAGCCACCAGGGCCTGGGTGAGGTGCAGGCGGTGCCCCTGGTCCCGTGGCATGAGAAAGCTCTCGCCACAGGTTTGCTGCCAGTTGGGGCGGGCCAGGCCTCACCTCCCATGCTCCATCCTGCCCTCAGTTGTGGCTTTGACCCAGGTGGGGGGGAAGGAGGGGAGAGGAGGTCTCCAGAGACAGAGAACTGTATACAGCTGGTGCTCACCGTCTCCACCATGTTGACATCAATAACATCTGTCATCTGCTGGGTGTTTGGGGTTGGGAAATTATCCCTCTTGGCGTTCCAGGCCCGGCTCAAACTGTGTATACCATCGGTGGTCAATAAGTGTTTGCTGTCCATTAATGATGATGAATGATTTACAGGTATTAAGCAATGAGTTTCTGTTTTACTAATTATCTTTTAAGCAAAATAATGCACCAAGAGTCACTTACTCATCCACCAGGCCAGACTATCAACTCTCGCATCTACATGATCCTGGAAGGTGGTAGGATCGTTGCTCCCACTTTACTGATGAGTAAATTGAGGCTCAGAGAGGGTGGGGTCACAGAGTCGATGAATGGAAGAGTTGGAACTCTTGTATGTGGATCCCTAGGCCGAGTGCTCTCTCTGGCCAACCGGGCAGTCCCTGCCCTCTGGGTGGGGACAGATGCACCCTGAATGGCTTGGGGTGTGTCTCCATCAGAGGTTTGTCAGGAAGCATGTCCTGGAGGAGGTGGCACTTACTTAGGACCCTGATGGACAGGGAGGGCTGGGCAGCTAGAGATGTGGGGTAAGCATTTGTGGTAGGGGTTTACAGCCTGAGTGAAGGCCCAGAGGGGTGGTTGAAAATAACGAACTCTTCCAACGCTCAATCATGAAACCACTGTGCTGGTCACATCCTCCTGAACGACCTCCTGAGAACCTCAGCCGCTGAGCCGAGCCATTGGTGGCTCCAGGTGGGAGGCTGCATCTGTGCTCATAGAGCCAAGATGTGTCCCAGCTGCCCCCACTCCTCCAAGAGAGCGGGTAGGGTATGAAAAAGGCTCAGACATACTGGGCGTACATTACTTCATTTCATCCTCACGTGAGCCTTCTGAGAGGATCACTATCTTTAGCCCATTTTGCAGGTTGGCATAGTGAGTGAGGCTCAGAGAAATGGCCTGCTCAAGGTCACATATCCACAAAGGGGCAGAGATGGGACTTGAACCCAGGTCTGTGGGTCCCAAGTCTGTGCTTTTAAGCCCTCTGTCATCCCAGCTCTAGAAGAAGCTCAGAACTTTCAGTTGAACTCCTGGGGGTGAATCTAGTGATAGGCCAGGAAATATTTAACAACGAGCTTTCTGGAAGGGAAAAAGCCTTGATTTGTAGTGTTTGCTGATTTCCAAGGTGTTAGTACTTCCGCCATGGCTGATGTCAAGGTACCAACATGACATCATTGAACTTGGAGTTGGGAAGAGATGAACACAGTCTGTCGGAATAGCCAGCTCCAGCACAGCACTGGGTGAACAGCCCATCCCTAGCCCAGGCCTCCAGTAAAGGCCTTCAGGCCTGTCTGAGGAGTGAGTGAGGGCTGAGAAACCTGCTCCTCCAGCTAGGGGCCCGCCCAGTATCCTGGGAAGCTGCGGTTAATCTTTAAGCCAGCCTTGCAAATATGTGCAGCCATTTCACCAGCCCAGGCTGGCTTCTGGTGCTGGCTCTGCTGCTGACCTGCTGTGGGGCTTCAAGCAGCCCTCTCCCCCTCTGGCCTCAGTTTACCAACCATAAGAGCTACGCTTTGTTGAGCACAACCTCAGTCAGCCTCAGCCTTGTCAGTTTTAACTTTCCCAGGAGTCCTCTGTGGCCATGTTCACTCCTGTATCATAGTTGAGGGGACCTGGGCTGGGGAATTTGTTGGACTTGTACAAGGTATGGTGGGTGGGCAACTAGTCTAGATTTGAACTCAGATCAGTCTGGCTTAAGGCCTTGCTCATTCCTGGTCTCCTGGATACTATATTGTACCCTGAGGTCTTTGCCTCCCATATTCTAGGGCTCCCCAGCTCCTTTCAGGAGAAGCCCAGGCTGGTACCATTTGGCCCGGCTGGGCCTTACTTTCCCATCTGTGATAGGAGAGAACTTTCAGAGAAGGAAAGTAGAGGCAGATGGTGGCATTTAACTCTGGATTCAGGCTCACCTTCCCCTGCGCCAAAATTCCAGGAAGACATGTGAAGAGCCAAGGGTGGGGCACCCAGCCCCAGTAGAGCAGTCCTGAAGCCTGGGTCGGGAGATGGTGGGAGTGGGGGGAGGGGTCAGATAGTGGTGCGGGGAGGTTTTGTGGCTAAACCAGCATTTCCTCAATGTCCCCTCCTTTCTCTGCTGCACTCCCTGCCTCCTGGGTCCAGATGTACTCAGCCTCTTTATCTACTCGGAAGTGTAATTGCCACTAAATACCTGCTTCAGCCCCCTCCTTAGCAGGAGTATCTGGAACTTGCTGACTTCGGATGGGCTGCCTTAGTTACTTTTCTTCTTTCTGATGCACATTAAAATGAGTGCACATCTATTTAGATAATGTTGCTCTTTACCACACCGTCCTTCCTGCTTCAGTCCCCACTTTGGGAAACTCAGGTCAAGGCCAGGGTCTAAGGTCTGGTTCTTGTCAAGTGACTCCCTTCTCTGTGCCTCAGTTTCTTCATCTGTAAAATGGGGATAATCGTTGGCCCTCCCAGCCCAGTTGGTCGGTAGGGATAGATCCTAAAATTGACCTGAACC
>NW_006772681.1:1721181-1726239 GCF_000442215.2 Lipotes vexillifer | reverse complement strand
ATAATTTCGGGAGAGGTAGATTTGGGGTAAATGGTGTGGGTGGGCTGGGGGGGAGTTAGGGAGGGCATTTTGGCTTGAGGGCTGATGGGTGCCCCGAAGGGTAGGGAGCACTCTCAGGGCGGGGTGGGGGCGGGGCTTCTGTGCCCGGTGCCTCCGCCCCCCATTCCTCCGGCCAGCCGGGACCCTTGGCGTGGGGAGGCCGCGCACGGGTCTCTCCCAGGTCACCGGCGGGGAGCTGTCCCGGCGCGCTTCCTCCTTCCTCCTCCTGCCGGCGGCTTGCCGGGCCCCTCCTCCCTGCTCGCGCGCTCCCTCCCTCCTCTTCCCCTCCCCAGGCCGCCGCCGCCTCCTCCTCCTCCTCCCTTTCTCTCTCGATCCGTCTCTCCCGGCCCGGAATCCATTCCGGCCTGGGAGCCGGAGCGGCCAGGCCGCCGTGTGCCCGAACCCCTGGCCGTCCGGCGGTCGGTCCTCCGGTGCGTCTGTCTGCCGGTGCGTCCGCCTGCCCGCCAGCCCAGGTGAGCGCCCCCCGGCCCTCCGCCGGCCCCCAGTCCTGGCCCGCGTGAGGGAGCCCCCGCCCGGGGACCACCCTGGCGTCGGATCGCCGGGCCGCGGGGGCTCCTGGCCCCCCCTCCAACCCCCACCCCCCCGGGCTGAGCAGCGATCCGGGAGCGCAGGGCGGGCGCACCGGGACTTGTCTGGCGCGGCCTTTTGTTGTGATGCCGCCGGGGGAGGGGGCTGGGTGTGGGGGGGTGCGTAGAGGTCCGGTCCGCGCGGGGACCCCCTCCGGCTCACCGTCCCTCTACGGGCCCCCTGAGAGTAAGCAGCGAGCCGGGCCTGAGCCCCCGGGCCAGGTCTAGGCCAAATCTGAAATCTGAGCCAGTCGGCGCCGCCTCTGGCCGCGGCTGCCCGGCCTGGCGCCCCCAGCCCTGGATGGGGGGTGGAGAGGGGGCGGACAGGGTGGGCCTGGGGGCGCCGGGTTGGGGGTGCCGGGCCGGGGCACCAGGATCTCCCTGTCCTCGTGGGGCCTCGGGTAGGGCCTGGTGCTGCCGGCCTGGAAGGGACTGGCCAAACTGTGCTTGGTCCCTGCTGCCCACAGCCCCCAGCCTCGCCTCTCGACAGGCCCAGCCGCCTGTCTGCTCAGAAGTTGGCAAAAGTTTGGTGATTTCGCCACCAGGCTGGGTCCATCTGTCCGCCTGGGCTGGGCTGGGCTTGGTGGTGCGTTTGAATCCCGACAGGGGCCACCACTTACTTGTCCTCCTGTGTGTCCTCAAACAACTGCCTGCCCTCTCTGAGCTAGGGGTCCTCATCAGGCCCCGCTGCGGGCCTGGCTGGGCTTACTGGGCTGGTGGAAGGATGGGGTGAACAGAAGGGGGTCACCTGTGGGTTAGTAGTTCAGCCTCTGGGGCCTTCAGGCAGACTTGAGAGTGGACGGAGCCCGTGCGTGGCCCTGGGTGAAGATTCCCGGGCTTCAGGGACTCTGTCCAATTGGGACAGTGCTCTCTGGGTCACCTGGGGTGAGTCCAGGCCCAGCCATAGTGCAGCTGAGACCAGACGATTTCAAGAATGGACAAGGCTGGTCCTGTTGCTGACCCTCATCTTGGCCTCCTGGCTGGGGAGACAAGACCTAGGCTTCTCGTCTCACTGGGTGACCTGGGCCAAGGGACTACCCCTCTGAGTCCACATGTGTGCAGTGGGGATCCTCAGGGGAAGACTGTAGGCACTTCTGCAGGGAGGGGCTTAGCATGTGGTAGGTGTTCAATAAATGAGCACTTCACTGGATGAATTGCCTAAAAAAGATGGGTGGGAGGTGAGATGTCTGGTCCTAGGGGTGTGGATTGATGCCCCCAAAGCCACCTCCTAACCCTCGAGAAAGAAACAGCCCCAGCACAGTCTTGCCACCCAGCAGCTGTGTGACCTGAGACAACTCACTACTCCCTCTGGCCTCAGTTTTGTTAAGTATAAAATGGGCCCATGATGATAGCTGCTAACATCTACTGAGCACCTCCTATGAGGCAGGGACTCTTGTGTATCTCCATTTTGCTGGTGAAGAAACTGAGGCTCAGAGAGGGGAAGTGACTTGACCAAGCCACACAGTTTGAAGCTGGAATGAGAGCCTAGACCTCAGAGTCCCTGGTCAGGCTGCCCTTGCACCCTTCCAGTCGTGGGGAAACTGGGGTTTCCCAGTATGGGAGCAGGCACGAGACAGTGTTGGAAAAAGACCCTGCTGATGAGTGAGTGATTGGGTCGAAGCCACGAGGCCCTTTTGGTGGTGTGGTGATGTGGTCTTTCCACCCAGGGGAATGATTTACAGTGTGTCACCTCTTTCAGCTGCCTGCCTGCCTAGGCCCTCCTGTGCGGCCTCTGGGCCTTTGCTGGTGTCCCCGCTGGGAGTGCCCTTTCCTCTAAGAGCTGCTTGTCTACTCTTTGTCTTTAAGGCTTAGCTTAAGGCTCACCTCTCCCAGGAAGGCCCCCCAGATCTCTCCTCCTCCCCTCGCTTCTCCCCAGAGCCTGAATTATCCCCAGCTCATAGCTGGTTCCTGCTTTGGCTTCTTCCCTGATTGTGACCTGGGGTCGGCAGGGTGGGGAGGGGGGCTTGTCTAGCTCCCCCAGAGCCCCAGGAGCCAGGGAGGAGATGGCTCAGTGGCCTGTTGACAGACCGCCCATCCCTGGTCCTCAACTGACCCCATTTCCCCAAACCTGCCGAGACACAAGCATCCATGGCCCTGTATTGAGCGCCTACAATGTTCTAGGAGCTTTGAACTTGGGCTGAGCAGTGTGGTGATGGGTTAGCAGTGGGAGCTGTAGGAGGCCTCAGGAGGCTTCCAGGAGGTGGTGACAGGAGGGGGCAGCAGTTCCCTCAACGAAGAAGGGGCAGAGCGCTATTTCTTCCCTTCAGCTCAGACGCGCCCCAGGGCCCCTGGGGTTGTGAGGAGTGGTCAGCCTGGGTGGGTCCTTGCTGGGGAATTGTGAACAGGTCCCTGGCCGCCCAGAAATTTAAGTCTAGAGGGTGAGCCAAGTAGCAAACAGGTTGCCAAATAAATTACTATATAATCACAGATGTGATAAGGGCTCAGAGGGAGAGGCGTGGGGTGCAGAGGAATCTCGAAGGAAGCGTGGAGGAGTTGGCCAGGCATGGAGCTAGGGGTAGGGCTTACCAGGCAGAGGGAACTCCAAATGTCCTGAGGTGGGGAACCGTGTGCTGTTATGGAGAAACAATGAGAAAGCCTGTGAGTCTGGAGCATAGAAAATTAAGGGGAGTGGGTGAGAGGTGAGTGAGGGGGTGTTGTCAGCAGGACTGGGCCATGTGGGGCCATGTAGGCCTTGAGGAGGAGCTTGGCCTTCATCTTCCCACAGGGGGCTGATTGGTGTCCCCGGTGTTAACAGCCCCATGTTGGAGACCAGGGGTGCAGAGGTGACCAAGGCACCTGGTGGAAAAAGATCTGTGGGCTGGACTCCAGGTATTCTGTGAGGGCCTAGATCAGATATCAAGAGGAGGAGGCATTTGAGGCTGGGCTTTGAAAGTAGCGTAGGAGTTCGGTAGCAGGAAGGCAGGAGAGGGTGAGAGCCAGGGGTTGGGGCAGTGCCACGCAGGGTGGCTGGAGGCTGGGAGTGAGGTGGGGAGCAGGGAGGGGTCGGCTGGGGAGATGGAGACAAAGGTAGGGTAAGGGCTCAGGACTCAGACAGGCTTGCGTTCAAGTTCTGACCGTGCCCGCCTGCTGTGTGTCTTTGGGTCATTCATTCTATCTTTCTGAGACTTAGCTTCCTTGTCTTGAAAATGGGAACGGTAAATATCTTCCTATCAGGTGAGGGTTAAAGGAGGGCCGTATGCCCGGTGCCTGGAGCCAGCAGGTGCTCAGGAAATGGGACCTGCCTTGTATGGTGTGACACTGGGCGGGTCAGTTCATCCAATAGGTCTGGCCTCCCCAGCTGTCCGGTGAAGGCTTTGAGTGGATGATTCCCACTGATTCTGAAGGTGCTGGTCTAGGAAAGGATGCTGGCGGCCAAGGCCACCCATATACCGGGTGACTTGAGTCCTGCCTTGCCCTCTGTGTGTGAGGAGGCTGAGCTGGGAGAGGTCCGCTAGTGTAGCCCATCCCAACTTCTTGAAAGCTTGCCTTTGGTGAGATTAGCCCCATTTTCCACATGTAAATTCTAAGACCCAGAGGGGAAGACACTTGTTAGGGTCTCCCAGTTGCCAAGTGACAGGGCCACACCTAGGCTGTGGGGCTCTGGGCTCCTATTCCAGGGCTGGGCCTCCCGTGTCTCTGCAGGCCTTACAGCCCCTTCAAAGGCCTCCACCCCCCTGCCCTGGGCTTTTTGACTGGAGCCTCATTTCCTGCCTGAGTTGTGTGGCCCCCGAGCCTCTATCTCCCTTTGGGTTCCCCCAGCCCTTTACTTCCCCTCCATTGCTCCTACTACCTTATCTCCACAGTAAACCACTCTGGTTTCCACTTGAGCCCCTAGAGGGGTGGGGGGCTCCTTCCTTTGGGGGCATCTCAGTTTCCTCATCTATGAAGTGGGGTAGTATGAGTCATGGCTCCCAGGATGTCCCAAGGGGACTGAAGTAAAGCGTTTAGCACACATTAGCTCGATAGGGGTGGGGAACAGCCAGACACCTGCTCGAGTCCATTGTTTTCTGGCAGCTGACACCCCCTTACTGTGACTCAGTTTCTGAAGCTGTAAAATGGGCATGGAGGTTGCACTTAGTACGGCCAAAAGGAGGATGGGGTGAAGCTGTACCTTAGGCTCTCACCTGGTAGCGGCTCTGCATCACTGTTCCTGGGGTGGGTGACCCAGTAGGTACCTCCCCTGTGTTCAAGGCCCTGTTCCCAGCTGTCTATCCAAAGGCAAATCACTCAGCCTCTCTGAACCTCAGCTTCTGCACACCTCCCTTGTGAGGATTAAATCAGAGAATGTCTCCCAGCAGCTTGAAACTATTGGATGCCCAGTAAATGTTACGTCTTTCTTTCCCCCTTCCCCTCCCTTGCGGGGACTCAGATATTACCCAGTCTACGGATGGCCCAGGGTTAGGGTTAGGGTTAGGGTTTTTTTTTTTTTTTT
>NW_006772681.1:1719289-1720298 GCF_000442215.2 Lipotes vexillifer | reverse complement strand
CATGGGAAAGAGTGCTATGATAGATTAGTAATGCCTGCCCCAGGCAGAGGATTAGACATCACTGTATGTGTGCCATGAGTTTGTCATTCCTGATCTATTCTGACCTTCTCTTTTCACAGATGGGGGAATTGAGGCCAGAAAGACCCAGGACATAGTGCCCAAGCAGGGAGAAAAATGCACATCTCCTATCTTTTCATCCAGGGCTCTCCCCACCCAGCCAGCCTGTTCCGTCCCACAATACAATGCAGGGGATGGGAAGCCAGAACCCTGATTCCCCCACCCCTTTCTGTGGGACCTTGAGCAAATGACTTCCCCTCCAACCTGAACCCCAGTACCTCCCCTCCTCTTGAAAATACCCAGAGAAGTTCCAGAGTAAAATGAGAAGCAAGAGAGGAGAAGCCAGGTGATCTTGCCCAGGTCCTTTCCTCCTCTGGTCCTCAGTTTCTTCATCTGTCCGGCATGGGATCTTTCCTCCTGAGGCTCTGTGACAGGGATCCTAGCCGGGGTTCTCCAGGGGCTGGCCTGGCTGTGTCCTCTTTGATGCCGTGTGAGCCTGGCGATGTCAGCGGGGCTGTGGGGGGCTGTTGAGAGACTGTGGGGATGGGTCCTTGGGGTCCTCAGACCTGCTGGGCTGTGAGGCCGGCACAGGTGGTCTCCCGGAGGAAGGGTGGAAGTTGGGGTTAGTGTGGTGTCGGGAAGCTCAGCCTCCCTGTCAAGGTCTGATTATCTTTTCTCCCGCTGCTTTATCCAAATTTGTGGCCTTGACTTGTACTCTGTCTGACGTCGATGTCCTCACTTGTGCCCTCTCCAGCCAGGTCATAGCAAGGTGACTTACTCCATTCTCTGTCCCATCCCTGGGGTGGATGGAATGTTTGTTGCTATTACACAGAAGAGGGAAATGAGGCTCAGAGAGGCCAGGGGCTGGGGCCACAATCACCCAGCGGAGTGAGATGAGCCCAGACTTCTGGCTTCTGGTTGATGTGAGGCATCTGAGTCCCACTGGGTGTGC
>NW_006772681.1:1715261-1719279 GCF_000442215.2 Lipotes vexillifer | reverse complement strand
TCTTTCCCTGGGTAGAGGGTGGATGTGTTGCTGGGCGGGTAGGTGATCCTGACTTTCTGGGCTTCCACCTCTGGCTGGTGGATCTCCACTCAGATCTGGAGGACTGGGATCTTGCAGGGATCCCCAGCTTCCAGGATTGGCACATATGGGTGCTCCATGGATGCTCATGGACTAAAGGGAGTGGAAGTAGCCAGACCTTTGGAGCGAATTGGTTCTGGTTCGAGTCCTGGCTCTGCCACTTGTTTGCTATGTGTGATTGTGGGAAAATGGTTGCTCTGAGCCTGAGTCTCCCCAGCTCTGAAGTGGGGACGACAATGCCAGTACAGCTTTGACAAGGTGGCGTGAGGGTCAGGTGAGCGAATTTGTGTCTGCTCCGGCGCGGGGCCCCCGCACAGTAAGTGTTCACGATTTCTGAGTGTCTGTGATTATGAAGGTAGTTCCCTGACGAGGCGGGAATTCTGGGTCTCTGCAAGTCAATTGATCCAGGAACGCTAGGGCTGAGACTGGATGCCTGTGTCCAGGCTAGTCCTATGGGGTGGGGCTGGGGGGGAGGTTAACTAGAGACCGACGAGTTTGGTGGCTGGACCTACTGGAAGCCACCAGCTCCAGCCAGCCTCCCTGAGCCCCCCTCCAGCCTCAGCCCTTGCCCTCCTGTGGCTTGTCAAGGCCTCCCAGTGCCCTGAGCCCTGGCATTCAAGGCCCCCTCACTGAATGGGTCCATCTCTCTGAAGGTGGCTGCCGTTTGAGCACTGGGTGCTTTGCGTCTTTGCCCACGTGGCCTGGAGGCAGGGGCTGTTACTGCTCTTGTGGTTTGGGGAAGGTCCCCAGCAAGGGCCCTTGGGGGTGCTGGTGGTCTGGGCCGAGCTCTTTCCTCTGCTTCACCCTGTCACCTCCCACACTTCCCTTAAACTCAGGTGACCCTTTAGCCTTTCTGAACCATCAGCTGCCTTCCTGCTGGTCCCGGGTTTTCCAGCGTCCATGCTTTACCCTGTGGGTCCTGCTGCCTGGTGTGCCCTCCTTCTCCACACCCATCATGGCTAAGATGCCTCTGCCTCCGGAAAGCTTTTGCTGACCATCCTCTCTGCCCCAACCCAAGTCCATACTTTCCATGCTCCCCTCCTCTGCACCTGCCTTGCCCATTCTCTGCACTCCCTCATGGTTCTAGCACATTCTGCCTTAGATGGCAAGTCATAGGATTCTTTTTGCCTCTAAGGGAGTATGGTGATAGTGATCACTCCCAAGGGTGCCACACTTTACAGTTTACAAAGCACTTTCCTCAGTCACCTCTGGCCATCCCCAGCAGGGCTGGGAGGGAGACAGACCATCATAAAAATCTTCATTTGGGGAATTCCCTGGTGGTCCAGTGGTTAGGACTCTGTGCTTCCATTGCAGGGGGTGCGGGTTCGATCCCTGGTCGGGGAACTAAGATCCCGTAAGCCACGCAGCATGGCAAAAAAAAAAAAATCTTCATTTGGCAGATGAAGAAACTGAGGCCTCAAGGCAGGGTCATGCCAGACACTACTCTCTGCTTGGGCAGGTGGAACTGAACCACCCTCCCCGCATAAGCCCTTAGTCCTTCCAGTGAGGAACTCCTCTTTCAGAGCCCTGTGGAAGCCTCGACTTATTATCAAAAGGAAGATCTGGAAGTTCAGAGAGGTGAAGTGATTTGTCTGAGGTCACACAGCCTGGAAAGCTGGCAGAGCTGGGAGGGTTCCGTCTAGGAATTAGAGAAGAGGCAGGTTGTGCCCCGCTTCCTACCCCTTCGGAGTGGAGAGTCAGATACCACCCGGATCCTAAAGGAACAGTGAGCCCAGTGGCCCAGCCCTGAGGATTCCTTCCATTGTCATCCGTTCCTTGAGCACATAGTTGAGCCCTTGCCCAGTGCCAGGCGAATGGCTGTGTCTGGTCCCCACAGCATCCCTGCGAGGCAGCAGTTCTGGCCCCATTTTACCAAAGAGGAAACTGAGGCTCAGAGGAGCAAAAAGGCTTGCCAAAGCCACCCAGTGCATGGATTTGGACCCAGGGCCTCCTCAGCACCGCAGGCCTGCCCTGCCTCCTCTGGGCTGAGCCCCACTCTGCCTCCTGCCTGACCCCGACCCCTCCTCCAGCCCCTCCCCGCTGCTCTTCTCTGGGCAGCGTGAAGGCCAGGAGCCTCCTCTGGGAAGCCACCCCGCCCCAGCCCCACAGGTTTCTCCTCTACCTCCATATTAGCTGTGTGACTTTGGTGAGTCAGCTCACCTCTCTCTGCCTCAGTTTCCCCGTTTGAAAAACAGGCCTGATGGCAGTATCCACATCACAGACTTGTTCTAAGGATCGAGTGTGGCACTATGCGTGATGCTCTGAGCGATGCCAGCACGTAGTAAACGCTCAATAAATGTTAGCTGTTTTATAATTTGTTTCAACCTGGGGAGGAAGGGAATCACAGCCCCATTCTCCAGATAGGAAAACTGAGACCCAGAGAAAGGAAATAGCATCCACCAGGCCACAGGGGGATGTCACAGCCAGAAGGTTCCTGTGGCACATCTCACTTTCCAGATGGGGAAACTGTCCCCTTCCAGGACTCAGTTTTCTCATCTGTGCAGTGGGTCTGTGCATATTTGGGGGGAGGTAGTTCCATCACTTTGTACCAATGTGGCTCCTCAGTCCTCAGCCACCCTAGGGTGGGGGTCAGAGGGATGTAGGGGCTCTTGTTCTGTCCCCTGTGCCCTGTGGGGCTGTGCCCTGTGTTTTCTGGCCCTGAGTTATGCCAAGTCCCCAAGGCTGGGCCTGCCTAGGAAGCTGAACCAGGCCCTGCCAGGCCTTCTGGGTTCCCTCTGGCTGCCGCCACCCAGGTCCCACCACATCCCCTGGTCCACCTGCCTCCTCTGCTCTGTGTCCTGGGAAAATGGCTTCTCTTTTTGAGCCTCAGTTTCCTTATCTGTGAGATGGGGGCAGGAGTCTTTTCCTCACAGGACTGTTGGGAAGATGTGATAAGCTCATTCTCCCCAGATGCCTGCCCATGTCGGGCTTATAGAAAGTGCCCAGTCCGTGGCTACGGTTACAAGGATTGGCAGGATTCTGACTAGCAGCAAGGGGAGCAGCATTCCAGGCAGAGGAGCCGGCTGAGCAAAGGCTGGGAGGTGGGGTGGTTTAGGAAGCACCGCATGGGTGGGTGGGGGAAAGTGGGAGAGGACCCCCCACCTTCCAGGATTTGGACCAGCCCTGAGGGAGGTGGGCGGGTGTCAGTGCCGACTGCGGTGGTGTCGACCTCCCCACCCTCCAAACTTCAGATATCCTTTCACAGCTTCTGGAGCAGCCACCTGCCCTCCCCACCCCCACCCCTGCCAGGTGTTCCCGGAGGCCCTGGAACCAGATGAGCCACAGTTCTATTTGGGGACAATTCTGCTGTTCCCGTTTCTCTCCTGTGCCCTAGTTTCAGAAACGACGTGGGTTTGGTTACCAGTTGGCCGTTGGTGGAAAGCCCTCTCCCCCACTCCGCCCCTACCTTAGATCTGTGGGCAGTGTGGGCAAAATCGGACTCAGTACTGCCTTTGGGAGCTGCTCCTGGCTTCTGCCCCTGGGCTCTCCAGGCAGGGAGTCGGCAGCTGGACTTTTGATTACCTGCTGGTGAGGTCTGGGCCTTGTGCTGGGTGCTGGGGACCCCAAAGATTCACTCTGGGAGCAGCCTACAACCTGGGGGAGCCAGACACAGACCCTGATCATTGCCTTACCATGAGGTAGGAACCATATGAACTGGGGCAGCTATTATGATGCCAGAAGGGCTTTGCAGAGGAGGTGATAACCTGGCCTGAAGCTTAAAGGGTGAGCAGAAGCTCATGAGGGGAAAAGAAGGGTGAGGGCCTACCAGGAAGAAGAGACAGCATGAGCAAAGATCTGGAGGTGGGAAAGAGCCTGATGTGTGTCCACGTAGCCTGGGGAGGTGGGGAGCGGTAGGTCAAGTACAAGGTATTTAGACGATGTCTCAGTTGATCAGGCAAGGCTTTGGCCTGGGGCTGCTGGGAGCAGGGCAGGCCTCCTG
>NW_006772681.1:1688525-1715240 GCF_000442215.2 Lipotes vexillifer | reverse complement strand
CTGAAGGGAGGAGGACAGAGAGAAGGATCAGGCCGGGCTCAGGTGCTCAGTTACTGTTGCCAAGTGAAGGTAGCCCACAGAGGCTGGGGTTTAAGATAAGGATCAAGAACCCCTACCTGGGACAGAAGGTAGGGGCTGGTCTGGGGTCTTGGAGGGAGTGGGTCAGGGAAGACTTCCTGGAGGAAGCGGTACATATGACATACCTGGAAGAATGCAATGGTTCTCTGGGAGCAGGTGGAGCTTGAGAAAGGCCTGAAGATGCAGTGTGAATAGTTGCTCTTGTTGGAGCTCAGAGGAGTGGTAGAGTTTGGCCCTGAGAGGTGGCTGATGCCAATCAACGGAGGGCTGGGAGTACCTGCCTGGAGAGACTACACACTGCCCTCGGGCAGCAAGGAGAGGCGTGGAGGAGGGGGCACAGAACTGATTTGTCTGGTGCTGTGGGTAGTGCCCAGCTGAGGGTAGGTGTCCCGCCGGCAGTGTGGCTTTGGTGAAGTGGCTGTGGTGACTGCCCTGAGAGCAGATGGGCCTGGAGAGCAGGTGGGTGGCGGCCAGGCAGGTGGCAGGTCTGGGACCGACGGGGGAGCGGCGGGTGAGGGGTGGGGGATGTCTGCCCCCTGGTCTGCCTGCCTGCACAGCCTTTCCCTGTGCACGCCTGCCTGGCAGGAAGCGGTGGAGACGTGTTGGGGCCGGCAGACTCCAAAGGCACCTGGGGCACGGGCTGGGCTTGGGGCGAGGGCTCTGGCGTTCAGGGCCCGACCTCCCTCCCTTGTTGGGTAAACCTCGCCAGGGTGGTAGAGTCTCCTGGTAGCGTGAAGGGTCAGGCATGGTTGCCCACTTGTACCTTCAAAAGGCCCCTCCACCCTGCTGAACCCAGAGGGTCTATACTCCAGACATGGTGAGTTGAGAGCTGTGGCTGAAGACTCTGGTGCCAGGTGGGCCTGGGTTTGAATCCCAGCTTTGCTCTTTGCTGGCTGGGAGACCTCGGCCAGATAACTTTGCCTCAGTTTCTATATCTGTAACAATTCGGGTCGTCCTAGAACCTCCCTCCTAGGGCTCCCAGGGAGGATTAATGAGATTTTAGAAGGCTGTGCCCAATACTGTGTCAGTCCCTGGGATCTGGCTTTGGAGCTGTTGGCCCAGCTGACCGGGGGTGCCGGGACCTGTTGGGAGGCTGAGGGGCAGCTTCCGGTCTGCCCCGGGCTCTCAGCACCGAGGACAAAGCTCCTTTGTGGTGGGACAGATGGAGTCTGGGAGCCCCCCCTCTTTGGGACCAGGGGGCCATCTGCCCCGCCTTCTCACCCAGTTCCCCTGGGGGAAGGAGCTTCCTCAGACCGAAAGGATGGGAAATGAAAGTCGGGCTGTGCAGGAGGAGAGGCTGCGGTTGCAGAGCCCGGCTGGTGAGCTCGGATGCACACTTCCCTTCTCCGGGCCAACTTTTCAGAGCCCCGGGCATCCCTGGTAAGTCCCAGGCCCACTGTGTGTGCCCTGTTCACTTATCCATCCATCCATCTGTCCATCCATCTTATCCATCTATCATCCATCCATTCAGCCCTCCATTCATCCTTTTGTTCATTTGTTCATTCATTCAGTAATTACCAAGTACCCACTCCATGCTAGGCCCTGTACTTTGGGCCAGTGTCTATTCTGACCAGATGGCGCCGCAGCAGCCCAGCTGTTAACTATTTTGAATACTACGCCCACTGCAGAGTATTCAGCTGTGAGTGAGACAGAAGTGGCCCCTGTCCTCATGAGACACGTAGTCATACGGTATGTTATGTCATCAGAGCCATGGTCCATGCTGGGAAGGAGAAGTTGAAGGTTCTCACTTGGGCTGGGGGAGGCCAGAGAGGCCTCCCGTGAGGAAGTATCTTTTGAAATGAGACTCAAAGAGCGTGGAATTGGCTGGGCGTGTTGCTATTTAAAACGGTGGTCAGGAAAGGCCTCTCTGAGCAGGAGACATTGGAGTAAAGCACCTGAAGGAAGTGAGGGAGTCAGGCATTTGTCTGGAGGAGGTATGCTCTGGGTGGAGGGAACAGCAAGTGCAAAGGCTCCGAGGCAGATGTGTATTGGGTTCTCAGGGAAAGGGGAAGTGGCCAGTGTGGGTGGAGCAGGAGTGAAGGGGGTGGGGCTGGGAGTGTCCACTGCAGGACCTCAGAGGCCCCCCGCGAGGACTTTGTCTTTTGTCTTGGAGTGTGGGCTGTGAGGGGTGTAAGCAGGAGTGATGGGTTCAGATGGACATTTCAGAAAGGCTCTCTGCCTACAATTGGCCAGCCTGGAGGGCTGGACGAGGGGGTGACCGTGGTGGGAGGGAAGGAGGTGGATTCAGGATGTGTTTGGAGGTGAGACTGACAGGGCTTGGAACTGGATAACATCGGGCACAGGAAGAATCATCCTTCCTCTCTTGGGCTGCTGGTGATGAGGGGCTGAGTCTCCGCCACAGACCACTGGGCTTCTGGTTCACGTTCACTCTCCCTCCCCCTAATCCATCTCGAGGCACATAGGCCCAGCAGCTTCTCCACCTTGTCCTGAGGATTGGACTGAGTCTTCCAGTTCCCGTGGCTTTAAACAGCGGTATCCCTTAGGCAAACCTGGCAGGATCCTACCCATTTTACAGATGAGAGAACTGAGGCTCCGAGTGGTACACCCATGGCCTGGGTTACACAGTGGGGGCAGGGTTGGGGCTTGGCCTCTTAAGGACTCAGGAGGATCAATGGATTTGGGGAATATGGGCCCTGCCATTTCAGGGGGTACCTGAGATTTCTTTCCTACCCTGAACTGTCTTGGGGAGATAGAGGCTGCCCAGGGGTGGGGTGGGGGGCCTGAACTCCAACTTGCCTCAACTAGGCCTCAGTTTCCTCTGCTGGGAAATGGGCACAGTAACAGTCCCTACCTCACAGTGTTGTTGGGAGGACCGGGTGAAACAGTGCATGTAAAGCTGGATGCCAGGCATAGAGTTAAGTGTTCAGTGATCAGCACGTATTTTTTTAAATTTATTTTTAAAATTTATTTTATTTATTTTTGGCTGTGTTGGGTCTTCGTTGCTGCGCGTGGGCTTTCTCTAGTTGTGGAGAGCGGGGGCTACTCTTCGTTGCAGTGTGTGGGCTTCTCATTGCGGTGGCTTCTCTTGCTGCGGAGCATGGGCTCTAGGTGCTCGGGCTTCAGTAGTTGCAGCACGCAGGCTCAGTAGTTGTGGCTCACGGGCTCTAGAGCACAGGCTCAGAAGTTGTGGTGCACGGGCTTAGTTGCCTCGCGGCATGTGGGATCTTCCCGGACCAGGGCTTGAACCCGTGTCCCCTGCATTGGCAGGCGGATTCTCAACCACTGCGCCACCAGGGAAGGCCTCAGCAGGTATTTTTATCACTGTGGTTTCTGTGGGGAGTAAGGACGTGTGTGAGTTCGGGCTCTGGCCATGTCTATCCTCAGAGGTGGGCTTTGGGGGCAGGGCTGGAGTCGCCGAGGTGGCCTCTTCTAGATAAATCAGCACCTTGGGATGGAGGGTCCCTGGAATCCATGCCCAGCACTGCTTTCCACCTGGGGAAACGGTCCTGAAAGGGCCACGATTGGCTCAGGGCTGTGCAGCACTGGGGGGCAGAGCCAGGCTTTACACCAGGTTCCCTGCTGCCTTGTCCTGCTCCGGCGCCGACCACTTCCCGGCCTTGCCCTTCTGTCTCGGGCTTCTAGGCTGTGGACGGATCCTAGCGGGAAGGGATCCTGCCCTTTACAAAGCAGGTCAGGGCCTGGGGTCTGGAAAGGGATTTCCTTACTGCCCAGGAAGAAACCCAAGAGCCGCTCGGGCTGGAACAGTTCTGTCTCCACGGGGCCGGGATTAGTGGGAGTGGCACCGTCCGCTTGCTTAGCTTTCTCCCTCCCTGAGCGGCGGGTCCCGGCTCTGGCAGCACCCCTTCATCTGCCCGCCGTGCCAGCCTGAGCCTGCAGCGCCCGCCCCGCCCTGGCCGCACTGGCAGAGCCGGTTTGAGGCCTGCCAGCCCTGAGTGTGTTCGCACCGGGAACACGGGACCAGACACGTTCTGGATGCCCTGGAACACGGACGGCCCCTTGCTCACGCTTCACTCACTCCTGGCTCATGCAGCAGGCATCCCCGGTACCCATGCCATGCCTGAGGCCGTGCCGGGTGAGGCTCGGGGTCTACAGCTGTCTCAGACTTACACACTGTCCCATGTAACCAGGGTGGTCAGAGGCTCTGCCACGGGGACATGCCAGGCAGTGGCAGGAGAGTGCAGTGGTCGGGGCATAGGCTGTGGGGCTGGGCAGACCTGGGGCTGAGGCCTGTATCTCTTTATCTCCTGGGGCCCTGGGTAGGACCCATTCATCCCTCCTTCCCTCCTTTCATCCCTCCCTCTACTCCTCCCTCCCTCCCTCTATCCATCCCACCATCCTTTTCTCCCTCCCTCTCTCTTTCCAACCCTCTATCCCTCCTTCCATCCCTCCCTCCATCTACCCCTCCCTCCCACAAATATTTGCTGAGCGCTACTATGTGCCAGACAATGTTCTAGAGGCTGGAGATACAGCAAAGAACCAACCAGACAAAAATCTGTGCTCTCACAGAGCTGACATTCTAGTGGGGGAGACAAAAACACAACAAATAAGGAAAATATGCACGTGGTCTGTTAGAACGTGATAGGTGTCATGGGTCAAATGTAAAGCTGGGAAGACTGGCTGGGTTGTACAGAATGGGTTGTGATTAGATAGGATGGTGGGCCTGGGGGTGGGGCGGCGGGAGGAGAGACCTCTCCCAGAAGCTCACCTCCCAGGAGGGGAGGGAGGAGCCATGTAGCTCCCTGGGGCAAGAGAACCCAGGTAGAGGGAACAGCCGGTGCAAAGATCGGAAGCTAGTGGCAGGCTGGAGTGTCGGAGAACAGCGAGGAGGCCAGGGGAACAGAGCAAGCGCAGGGAGAATGACAGGAGGAAAGGCCGTAAGATGCGGGGGTGTCCAGGGAGGGCCCCTGGACCCATCTGATGTTGGCTCTTACCTCCCAGTGAGGCGGGGGCCGCAGGAGGCTTTCTGAGAGCATCTGGCTGCTGTGTGGCGAGCAGACTGGGGGCTGAGGGTGGAGACAGGCGGACCAGAGGGACGACTGCATTGGTCCAGCGCGGGGAAGGGGTGACAATGGTTGGCCCAGGCTAAGGCAGTTGGTGGGGCTGCAGGGGGTCAAACATTGTTTTGCATTATTTTATTTCATCTTCCTTTTTAAACTCTTTGTTATGGAAGCATATTAGTATAACAAACCCCTTGAACCTGTCACTGAGCCCCAAGCCCCACCCATGGCCAGGCCTGGCCCCTCCAAACCTGTTCTGTCCCACCCCCTTCCTGTGTCATTTTATTTATTTATTTTTTGCGGTATTATTTTTACACGGGCCTCTCACTGTTGTGGCCCCTCCCGTTGCGGAGCATAGGCTCCGGACGCGCAGGCTCAGCGGCCATGGCTCACGGGCCCAGCCGCTCCGCGGCATGTGGGATCTTCCCGGACTGGGGCATGAACCCGTGTCCCCTGCATCGGCAGGTGGACTCTCAACCACTGCGCCACCAGGGAAGCCCCCTTCCTGTGTCATTTTAAAGCAAATCCCGCACGCATGTCTTCCTTCACGTGTAAATCTTTCAGTATGTATCTCTAAAAGATAAGACTCATGTTAAGAAAGTAGCCACAAAAACCATAATCTACCTGAAAGAAATGCACAATAGTTCCTTAATATCAGCAAAATCCCCTTCGTCCCCAGATATATTTTGAGGTGAAGCTGATGCCTCTGGGCCTCCCTGTCTTTGCCGTTTTAAAGCGAGGTTCATAACGGCCCCTCCTCCCAGGCTGTTGTGAGATAATCCATGTAAAATACTGAGCACCGGGCCTGGCATACAGTAGGTGCTAAACAGGTATCAGCTGCTACTCTTATTGGTTAATGGCAAATACTTACGGCACATTTGCTAAGGTCTGGGTTCTGTTCTAAGCCCGTTACAAATATGACTTCATTTAATCCTCACAACAATCCTTGGAGGTAATTATTATTTTTATCCCTATTTTATAAGTGAGGAAATGGAGGCACAGAGAGGTAGAGTAACTTTTCCAAGGTCACACAGCTAGGAAGGGTCAGAGCTGGGTTTTGAACCCAGACAGTACTACTTTTTTTTTTGGCTGCACCACACAGCTTTCGGGTCACAGTTCCCCGACCAGGGATTGAACCCAGGCTATCACAGTGAAAGCACTGAGTCCTAACCACTGGACTGCCAGGGAAGTCCCCAAGCAGTACAACTCTTAGTCCACATGTGATGGAGGATATGTGAGCCCAGAAAAAGGAGAGGTACCTCTCTCAGTTGGAGGGTAGGCAAGGTCAAGTACGACCTGTGGTCAGGCCCATAGGGTGCCCTGGAGTTCATGGGGGGCATGGGGAGGTGGGTGGTGAAGCCTCAGGAGAGGAAACAGCATGTGCAAAGGGCTGGAGGCTAGAGGGTAATTACGAGTCCAGGGAGGGTTAAGTGGTGGGGAGGAGGGAGCGTACAGCAGACGCCCCTCCACCCTTGGCCTTGATCCCATGAACAGCCCGTAGGAGCATTAAGGTTTTCGGCTCTCTTGCTGACCACTGTGCTCTACCTCAGGCTCGATGCCTTCTCCCTCAGAGACCTGCCAGAGCCCCCATTTCATGGATGAATAAAGGAAGGCCTGGACCTTCCTGAGGTCACATGTCCAGGGTGGCACCTGTGAGCTTTGAGTGTGGGGGGTTGAGCACAGGGCCGACAGTGTGGAGGGGCCTGGCCGCCAGGTGCTTCTGCCCACCTGTGTCCCTGGACGGAGCTCCTGCGTGGGTGTGGGCGGGGGCGGGGACGAAGGGGCACTGTGTGTTCCCAGAGCAGGGAAGCAGCCAGAGCTGCTGGCAGGAATAGCGGGCACCGTGGGCAGGGGCCGGCTGGCATCTGTCCCCCCAAGGCCTGTCAGCCATCAGCCAGCGGGGGTGGAACCACGGGGGCGAGGCCTGGGAGACATGACCCTGGAGAGGCTGGGAGAGAGCAAAACGTGTCACCTCAGTGTTCCCTGTGGTCACCACTGATGCTGGGGGTCTGTTAAGGAATCCTTGGCATGCCAGGGCCTTTGTCCAGGTGCAGATGCTGAGGCCCAAGAGGGGGCGTGGCTTGCCGAGGTCACATGGAGATTCTGATGGAGGCTTTCCATTTAGCCCCATGGTGGCCAGCCCTCATCTGGCCGGGCCAGGTGGTACCTGGCTGGGTCCCTGGGACTTGCCTCGTCTGTGGTCCTTTGGGGCCAGCATCTCCTCTTCTAGCTCCTCCTCAGCCCAGTGCTCCTGGGCCTGGTGCCCCAAGAATCTTATCTTCAGTCCGGGTCCCAGTCCCACACCCTCATTCAAGAGCTGGTCTCCGCCTTGCTGTGTGACCTGAGGCTGAGTCCTCTCCTCTCTGAGCCTCCATTTCCACATCTGTGAAGGGGGAGATCTCACAAAGCTCTCTGAGATCAGGGCTGTGGCCTCCTGGCCTGTGAGCTGCCCTCCCCATCCACCTGCCAGGCTGCCTGGCCTGGATTCTGGGGTAGAGGGTGTCGTGGGGGTGGGGTGTCAGTGAAACCTCCCAACCCTGCCAAGCTCACCAGCCCCAAAGATGCTCCATGGCAGGAGGACCCGGCAGCCAACTTCCCAGTGCCCTTCCTCTTGGGTGGGGGCCTTGGAGAAGGGAGATAGTGGGTGTGGGGGAGATGGAGGCACCCCCTGTGCCTCCCATTTTGCTGCTGGAGAAACTGAGGCTACATGACTTAAACTGACCTGGCTCTTTGCTTTTCTCTAAATGGTCCCACCTCTGGGCCTTTGGCCCAGTAATCCCTTCTGCCTGGATCATGCTTCCCCTTCCTCTTTTCACAAACTGCTCAGCCTTTGGACCTCAGCTGAGATGTCCCCTCCTCTGGGAAGTCCACCATGGTTTAGGTGTCTCCTCTGAAGCTGATCACTGCGCTTTGATAGGATCACTGTGGGATGAAGCCTCAGTAACCTCCCCGCTGCCACATCCCTCCCAGCACACTCAGGGGCCTGAGAAAATCTTCATGGGCTTCTCTCTCAAATTTTCAGGTCTTTCTGACCTAAATTGCTGGACGGGTCCCTCTCGGGGCCTCCTTCCGACCTCCTCGTGCCTGGGCCAAAAGCCTGCAGCGACCCAGTTAAGCTGGAACCCACTTAGTCCAGACCTGCACATCTGACCTTCCTGCCTCAGGGCCTTTGCACTCCACTTCCTGGCTGGGGCAGTTTCCTGGAGCCCTGTGAGCTCATGTGTAAAATGACTGTGGCCATAGCTTGTTCCAAGGCTGTTGGGAGCATGGAAGGGGTAGTGTGAACCCCAGGTGGGAGGGCATGAGGGGGAAAGGTGTGGTCTCCACACCGCCATCAGCATGCCCCATTCCACCCCACCAGCCTGCACTGGAGCAGCCGATGGTGTTGAGTTCTGGAGAGGGGGCTGACCTGGCCGTGGCCCTGGCTTCTTCCTTGGGTCCTTCCCAGTGGCCCAAGGGGTGGCAGCCCCCCTTCAGGGAGAAGCTCAGAGAGGGAGGAACTTGTCATTTAGTTGCTAAGAGGCGGGATTTTAATCACATCATTTAACCTGTCTTGTGTTTCCGTTTCCTCTTCTGTAAAATGGGGTGATAAGAATGGCACATAGGAAAAAAAAAAAGAATGGCACATAGGGACTTCCCTGGCGGTCCAGTGGTTAAGACTCTGCGCTTCCCTTGCAGGGGGTGCGGGTATGATCCTTGGTCAGGGAACTAAGATCCTGCATGCCACACGGTGCGGCCAAAAAATAAATAAACAAATGGAGAAAGAATGTGCTGTGTTAGAAGAACATGGAACCATTAGGTAAGGGAAATAAATATATGACCACTCAGGCATAATTTCAGGATATTTTACTCATTTTTCTTTGATGATCTATGAACCAGAGTAAAAGCGCAAAATGAACTTTACCTGTTGCTCCTGCCGTTATTTACTGTCATTATTCATATTCCCCTGCTCTGAAGCAGGACTCCCTTCTATATTCTGAAACCACTTGTAGAAAAACACCTCAGTTGAGCACGTCATTCTTTTGAGAGTCTGAAGGAAGAAAGGGAATCAGAAGATTCCTGCCTACGTGTGGGAGTCTCCAGGGGAGGCAGAAAGGGTCACAGCCCCCACTTTTGGGATGGGCGTGATGGGCCGGCACCCTCTTCCGCGCTGCCCCAGCCTCAGCTTCCTCCCCTGTGGACATGGGCCAGTGCTGGTGGTACCTGCCCCCTAGAGCTGTTGCGAGGAGGGCGGGGCATCAGCTGGGGACCTAGCTTTGGAGGTTCAGAAGGGTGACAGGTTCATTCCGTAAGTGGTCCTTCTCGGGCTGTGTGGCCTTGGGCCAGCCACTCCCCGCTATCTTGGCCTCCATTACCCTAGTAGAAAAAGGACTGGCTGAGGGCCCTGCTTAGTCCCTGGTGTAATAACTCCCTGCGAGAGCCCAGCTGGGACTGGTGCCCTTGGGGAGAGGGGCCAAAGTGGCCTGGGGCCAGGAGAGCCAGGATCCCCAGCTGGTCCTCTGCTGTCTTGGATGTGGCCTGGGCACCTGACTTGGCTTTTCTGAGCCTCTCTCTGTTGCCTTCTCTGGGAGATGGGGGCTGATCGTCCCTGTGAAGCAGGGTCCTGGTGGGAGCTGGAGAGCTAAACAATAACAATGGAAATAATAAGGTAGCAGTGGTGGTCGCGCCCCCCCTTTATCCAGCATGGCCTGCATGCCCAGGGCACACGTGGTTAGCTCATTTGCTCTTGCAGCTGTCTGGGGTGATTATGGATGTCTCCATGGTACTGAAGGAGGCTTTGGTTGACTTGCCCAGAGTTCTCCCAGGGCCACAGCAGGAGCCCCCCTTAACCAGGATGCTGCAACCTGCCTGACTCTGATGGGTGCCTGATGGGACCTTTTTGCTTCCTCCTCTCCAGAGGCAGGACAGATGGACTCAAATGGGTTGTGTCCCTCCTGCCACCCCCTCCCCCCCCATTCCCCACACAACCACCACCACCCACTCCTCCCACCCTGGGTTGGGCCACTGTTATCAGGAGACAGTCCTGGACTGGCTGAGAACAGCTTCCACCTTGGGTGCTTTTGAGAAGGGATGTGACTGCTGATACAGGCCCTGGCAGTGGCTCCCTTGGGGGATGGGCCCTGGGATGCTGCCTCTTATGAGCCGTGTGACCTTAGGCAAGTAACTTGACCTCTCTGGACCTCAGTTCCCTCATCTGAAAATGGGGCTGACCACATAGGACTGCAGAGGGTTCACCTGCGCTCATAGATGTAGTGCACTTCTCAGCATGGTGCCTGGCACACAGGAGTCTCTCTACCCATCAACCAGGTGCTGTTGTCATCTGAGAACCAGTTGTCCCTCCTCTTTGTTGGGGACCCCAGTTTAGACGGCATCTTTATGCACCTTCTGATGAGTGCACATTGGGATGGCCCTTGTGGGCTTTCTCTTCTCCAGGCTCGTGGGACATGGGAAGGGTGGAGCTGGGAGAGGACCTTTCCAGAAGTTGAGAAGGTGCTGTGTGACCTTAGGCAGCCTCTCTCCCTCTCTGAGCCTCCTTTTCCTGGTCTGCTCTGTGAACACTTGGACCTGGGTGAGGCTCTGCCCCAGCCCCTTGTTGTCTTCACACTCTCTGTAATTCCTCCCTTCGATGGTCCAGCTACTTGGCTTTGTCTGTCTTTCCTATGAGAGTGTCTGGCGCATAGTAGGTGCTCAGTTGAGCTTTGTTGAAGGAGCCAGTGAATGAACGACTGAGCGAATACCCAGGGCTTTCCTACCTCCAGGCCTTTGCCTGCACAGCTCCCTCTGCCAGAGACACAGCCCCCAGTTATCTCTATTTGTGGACCTCCTTCTCGACCTTGAAGCCCTTCTCAAATGCTGCCTCCCCCAGGAATCCTTTCCCAGTTCCTCCCAGTTGGAGGGGATTGCCGATGCTCTGAACACTTGGTCCCAAGTCTCTCTGGTGGCACTTGTTAACAATCCACCTTGGTGTACGTAGTAACCTGTTAATAACCAGCATGAACCATGCACCTACCGCTAGGAGCCAGACACAGACACGGTGGGGAGCCCTGTGCGTGTGTGCCTGCGGGGCCTTGTCTTATTTAATCCTTCACAACAACTTTGCAAGGCAGGTACTATTATTATCCCTCTCTTTGCAGAGCACAGAGGCTCAGAGAAGTGAAGTGACTTCCCAGCTATGAGAGAGAGCACCAGGATCTGATACCAGGTAAACCTGTCTTTTTTCTTTCTTCCTTTCTTTTTAAATTAGTTTTTATTGGAGTATAGTTGATTTACAATGTTGCATTAGTTTCTGCTGTACAGCAAAGTGACTCAGTTGTACATATACATATATCCACTCTTTTTTAGATTCTTTTCCCATACAGGTCATTACGGAGTATTGAGTAGAGCTCCCTGTGCTATACAGTAGATTCTTATTAGTTATCTATTTTATATATAGTAGTGTGTATATGTCAACTTTTTTCTTAAAAAGGAAAGAAAAAGCATTAACACACACAGTAAAAAATAATTCAAACAGTACAAAAGAAGGGAAAAGGGAAAAGCAAACCTCTCTGGCACCCAGGTCTCCTTGCTAGAGGCAGCCATGGGAGGAGTTTCTGGTGTGTTCTTCCAGGGAGTCCAGGCATATGTAAGCATGGATATTAGAAAAAATAATTTAAAAACCTCAAGTGACCATGCATGGTATACTCAGCTCTACATGTGACTGTTTGCTCTTGACAGCGTGCCTTGGAGATCATTTTGTGCTGCTTCTTTCTTTTTCCTGATTGCGTAGTATTCATTGTGTGGATGGAGACCATGCTTTATTTAACCAGAGAAGACTACTTTGGGTTGTTTCCAGCCTTTTGCTTATTGCAGACCATTCTGCAATGCATACCTTCCATCGTGTGCTTAGTGTTCATGTGTGAGGATACCTCTAGGATTAATCCCAAATTGCAGTGTCCGAGAATGTGTGCAGCTGTAATTTTGTTAGAAATGGCCAGATGGTCCTTCACAGAGGTGGCGCTGATGTACCTTCACACCGCATCCTCTTCTAGCCCCTCGCTCTCGCCAGCGCAAGTTGATCTAGAATTTGGGGATCTGCCAATCTAATAGATGAACAGTGGCCTCTGGTGTAGTGTTTTTCTTTTTTTTTTTAAAACACAGCTTTATTGCGATAGAATTCACATATCAGACAATTCACCCATTTAAAGTGTACAGTTTATTTATTTTGTATGTATCTATGTATGTATGTATTTATTTATTTGAATTTTTATTGGAGTACAGTTGATTAACAATGTTGTGTTAGTTTCTGCTGTACAGCAAAATGAATCAGTTATACATATGTAAACTTTTCTTTTAGCTTCTTTTCCCATATAGGTCATTACAGAGTATTGAATAGAGCTCCCTGTGCTATACAGTAGGTCCTTATTAGTTATCTATTTTATATACAGTAGTGTGTATATGTCAATCCCAACCTCCTAATTTATCCCTCCCCCAGAGGGTACAATTTAATGGTTTTTAGTGTAGTCACAGAGTTGTACAACCATCACCACAATCAATTTTAGGACAATTTCATCACCCCCCAAAAGAAATTGTGTAACCCATTTAGTCAGTCTCGACTGCCCCTCAAACCTTCCTCCCCCAGCCCCAGGTGACAACTAGTTTACTTTATGTTTCTATACATTTGCTTATTCTGGAACTTTCATGTAAATGGAATCATACGATACCTAGTCTTTTGTGTCTGGCTTCTTTCACTTAGCATGTTTTCAAGGTTCACCCATGTTGTAGCATGTATCAGTACTCCATTCCTTTTTCTTGCCAAATACTATTCTGTTATATGGATATACCACATTTATTTACCCATTCATCAATTGACGGACATACGGTTGTTTCCACTTTTTGGCTATTATGAATAATGCTTCTATGAACACTCATGTTCAAGTTTTTATGTGGACATGTTTTCCTTTCTCTTGGGTCTATATCTAGGAGTGGGACTTCCGGGTCATATGGTAACTCTATATTTAACCTTTTGAGGGACTGCCAGACTGTTTTTTCAAAACAGCTATACCATTTCACATTCCCACCAGTAATGTATGAAGTTTCCAATTTCTCTACATCCTTGCCAACAACTTGTTGTTTTCTATCTTTTTAATTACAGCCATCCTAGTAGGTGTGAAGTGGTATCACATTGTGGTTTAGATTTGCATTTTCCTGATGACTAATAATGTTGAACATCTTTTCATGCAGTTACTAGCCATATATTTTCTTTGGAGAAACGTCTATTCAGATCTTCTGTCCATTTTTAAGTTGGGTCATTTCTCTTTTTGTTTGTTGAGTTGTAAAAGATCTTTATATATTCTAGATACAAGTCCCTTATCAGATATATGGTTTGCAAATATTTTCTCCCATTTGGTGGATTCTTTTTACCTTCTTGATGGTTTCCTTTGACACACAAATGTTTTTAATTTTTTTTTGTAAATTTATTTATTTTTGGCTGCGTTGAGTCTTCGTTGTTGTGCACGGGCTTTCTCTAGTTGTGGCAAGCGGGGGCTACTCTTCATTGCAGTGTGCGGGCTTCTCATTGCGGTGGCTTCTCTTGTTGCAGAGCACGGGCTCTAGGTGTGTGGGATTCAGTAGTTGTGGCACACGGGCTCAGTAGTTGTGGTGCACGGGCTTAGTTGCTCCGCGCCATGTGGGATCTTCCCAGACCAGGGCTCAAACTCATGCCCTCTGCATTGGCAGGTGGATTCTTAACCACTGCGCCACCAGGCAAGTCCAAACGTTTTTAATTTTCATGAAGTTCAGTTTATCTGTTTTTTCTTTTGTTGCTTGTGTCATGACTAAGAAACTACTGTGATCCAAAGTGGGGAAATTTATGCCTGTATTTTCTTATAAGATTTTTAAAGTTTTACCTTGTACATTTAGATTTGTGATCCACTGTGAGTTAATTTTTGTGTAGGGTTTGAGGAAGGTGCCCAGCTTCCTTCTTTTGCCTGAGTGTATCCAGTTATTCCTGCAGCATTCATTGAAAAGATTCTTCTTTCTCCATTTAATTATATTGGCACCCTTGTCAAAAATCAATTGACCATAAATGCGAGTGTTTATTGCTGGACTCTCAATTCTCTCCCATTGATTTATTAAGTCTATCCTCATACCAGTACCACACTGTCTTGATTTCCAGAGGTTTGCAGCAAGTTTTGAAATTGAGAAGTGTGAGCCCTCAGGCTTTGTTTCTGTTTTTCAAGATTGTTTTTTCTATTCTGGGTCCCTTGACTGTCCATATGAATTTTAGGGTCAGTTTGTCAGTTTTTGAAAAGAAGCTAGCTGGGATTTTGTTTGGGATTGTGTTGACTCTAGATTAGTTTGGGGACTATTGCCATCTTAATAATGCATAGTCTTCCAATCCATGAACATGGGATGTCTTTCCATTTATTTACTTCTTTAATTTCTTTCAACAATTTTTGTTGTTTTCAGAGTATATGTTTTGCACTTCTTCTGTTAATCTTATTCCTAAGTCTTCTTTTGATATTTAATTTATTTTCTTAATTTTATTTTTGGATTGTTTATTGCTAGTGTATAGAAATACAATTTATTTTTATATACTAATCTTGTACCTTGCAAGTTGCTGAACTTGTTTATTCTCATAATATTTTTAGTGGAATCCTTAGGAATTTTTATATACAAGGTTATGTCATCTACAAATAAAGAAAGTTTTACTTCTTCCTTTCCAATCTGGATGTCTTTTATTTCATCTTCTTCCTTTATTGCCCTGGTTGGAACCTCCAGTACAATGTTGAATAGAACTGGTGAGAGCAGACATCCTTGTCTTGTTTCTGAGGGGGAAAGCATTCAGTCTTTCCCCATTAAGTATGTTGTTAGATATGGCTTTTTCATAGATGCCCTTTGTCAGGTTGAAGAAATTCCCTTCTATTCCTAGTTTGGTGGGTGTTTTTATCATGAAAGGGTGTTGGATTTTGCCAAATACTTTTTCTGTATCTACTGTGATTATTGTATAGTTTCTGTCCTTTATTTTATTGGTATGGTATATTACATTGATTGATTTTCAGAAGTTAAACCAACCTTGTATGCTTGGGGTAAATCTCACTTGGTCATGATGTATAATTCTTTTTATATGTTGCTGGATCCAGTTTGCTAGTATTTTGTTGAAGATTTTTACATCTTACAGTCATAAGAGAGAATGGTCTGTAGTTTTCTTTTCTTATGATGTCTTTGTTTGGCTTTGGTGTTAGGGTAATACTGGCTTCATAGAATGAGTTGGGAAGTGTTCCCAAGTGAAGAATTGGTATTAATTCTTATTTATCTGTTTGGTAGAATTCACCAGTGAAGCCACCTGGGCTTGAGTTTTTCTTTGTGACATGTTTTAAAATTACTAATTCAATCTCTTTACTTGTTTTAGCTTTATTTAAATTTTCTATTTCTTCTTAGTTTCAGTAGTTTGTGTTTTCTTAGGTATTATTTGTCCATTTTTATCCAAGATATCTACCTTGTTGGCATGGCACGGCATTGTTCATAGCACTTCCTTAAAATCTTCTTTATCTCTGTAAGATTTGTAGTTGTCCTCTCTTTCATTCCTGGGCTTAGTAATTTGAGTCTTCTCCCTTTCTTTTCTTGCTCAGAACAATTTTCCTGTTTGTCAATTTTGTTAAGCTTTTCAAAGAACAAACTTTTGGTTTTGTTGATTTTTCTCTATTGTTTTTTATTTTCTGTTTCACTAATTTCTGCTGTAATCTTTATTTCCTTCCTTTCACTTGCTTTAGGATTAGTTTGCTCTTCTTTTTCTTCTTCTTTTTTTGTTTTGCTTTTTGCTAGTGTCTTAAGGTGGAAGTTTAGGTTACTGATTCAAGATCTTTCTTCTTTTTTAATATAGGCATTTACAGCTATACATTTCCCTTTAAGTTCTACTTTACTGCATCCCATACATTTTGATAAGTTGTGTCTTCATTTTCATTCATCTTAAAGTATTTTCTACCTTTTTGGGTGGTTTCTTCTTTGACTCATTGGTTATTAGGTGTATTAATTTTCACATATTTGTAATTTCTCAAATTTGGGGTTTTATTGGGATCACATTCAATTTGTAGATTTACTTAGGAAGAATCGATATTTTTTGCAATGCTTAGCTTTCTGTTTTTTTTTTTTCCAGCCATGCCGCACAGCTTGCAGGACCCCAGTTCCCCGACCAGGGATCAAACTCGGGCCCTTGGCAGTGAGAGCTCAGAGTCCCAACCACTAGAATGCCAGGGAATTCCCGTGCTAAGCTTTCTTTCATTTTATTTCCTGATTGCTGTTGGTACATAGCTACATTATTGATTTTTGGATATTACATTTGATTTCCTTCTGCTTACTTAATTCACTTTTTGTTCAATAGTTTTATAGAAGATTCTCTTGGATTTCTCAGATCTATTCTGATAACAGCTGCAGGTGATGATACTCATCTTCTGTTTTCCAATTCCATCCATTTCTTTCTCTTAGCTCATCGCACTGGCAAGCATCTTAGACCAAGGTTAACTAGTGGACATGCTTGTCTTTTCTGGACTCTTTCCCTGTGAAGTGGCTTTTGTAGGCCTTGGTTCCATTCAACTCTACCAGATAATCTCTCCAGGGCCATGCACAGGGCTTTATACACAGTTGGAATTTTGGAAGCCTTTGCCTAATTCTAAGAGTGGTTAGAAAAGAGAGCAAGGATCTAAAGAGAGGTCTTCCACAGTGATGATAATAATAGCTAGTATTTATTGAGCACTTCCTATCTTCCAGGCACTTTATCAGTATTACCTCATGTTTTCCCCTCAAGCCCAATCATATAGGAGCAATTACACAGATTCCCATTTTTGATAAGGGGTAAACTGAGGCCCCTTGGAGGCTGCATGACCAGGAAATGGCAAGTTGGCATCTAAACCTGACGTTCTGGCTCCAGGCCTTCCATGATGCTTCTTCTTCCTTGGAGGGTCCAGAGATATGGATGGTGATGTCGGAGGTTGACCTCTGACCTGTGTTGCCTCTGTGTTAGGGAGGTGGAGATGGTGGAATGGTGGGGGTACCTGGGGCAGGGAGGGTATCAGCACAGTGGGCGGGGCACCAGAGGTGCCTTCTGACTGTACTCTCCTGACCCTCGAGCATCCCAACTCTGCTGCACTCGCTTGCTGTATGGCCTTAGGCAAGGTTTTGGCTTCTATGAACTTTGGTCCCCTCTGTAAAGTGGATGTAGTTATAGTCCCTACTTCACTGTGCTGTGGGGACAATTGAGTATCAACTGCATGCAACGTGCTCAGTTCTGTGCTTGGCATTCAAGGCCCCGCCACTAACTCTTGCTTCCTCTTGCGTTGCTCCTCTTGTCACCTGTAACAGTAATAACAGCAAACAACAGTGAGCGCTGTTTATCAAGCACTTATTCTCTGCCTGGCACATGGACTCTCACTTAATTCTCAGATGTTAAGTTTATTATTACCCCCATTTTATTTTTTATTTTTTTATCTGTTTATTATTTGTCATTTTGTATACATCTTTATTGGAGTATAATTGCTTTACAATATTGTGTTAGTTTCTGCTGTACAACAAAGTGAATCAGCTATACATATACATATATCCCCATATCCCCTCCCTCTTGCCTCTCCCTCCCACCCCTCTAGGTGGTCACAAAGCACCGAGTTGATCTCCCTGTGCTATGTAGCAGCTTCCCACTAGCTATCTATTTTACACCCGGTAGTGTATATATGTCAATGCTTCTCTCTCACTACGTCCCAGCCTTCCCTTCCCCCACCCTGTGTCCTCAAGTCCATTCTCTACGTCTGCGTCTTTATTCCTGTCCTGCCCCTAGGTTCTTCAGAACCTTTTTTTTTTTTTTTTAGATTCCATATATATGCATTAGCATACGGTATTTTTCTCTTTCTGACTTACTTCACTCTGTATGACAGACTCTAGGTCCATCCACCTCACTACAAATAACCCAATTTCATTCCTTTTTATCACGCCCATTTTAAAGATAAGGAAACTGAGAGGTGAAGTGACTTGCCCAGGAAGATTTAGCTAGTAAGTAGTGGAGTCAGGATTTGAACCCAGGTCTGACTGGAGTCCTCACTCTCAACTCCTAAGCTCCTGGCCTCCCCTCCACTCTTAGAAGAGGTGGAAGTGACCTTCAGAGTCAGGAAGGAAGGAGCGGGTATGACCTGACTGAACTACAGTTTTTTCTGGACTCTTCTGGATGTTGTAAGCATCTGTGCCTAGGGCCATAGCCTAGGCAAAGGCCAGGAGGTGAGAGAGTGTGGTGCCCTCCTGTAGGGGGCCCACGGGAGGAGGCCACAGCCCCAGCTCCACAGGGCCACGTGGACCCAGCTGAAGGGTTTAGGCCTCATCCAGAGCGGGATGATGGGAAGCTCTTGAATGTTTTCTTAAGTCTCATTGAAAAAAAAAATCATGACAAAGTAATTTCTAAATGTCAAGTGACACAACATGTAAAGAAGGGATTTTCCCTTCCCTCTTTCACACCTTTTGGATTAAATATTGTGAAGAATTTGGACTCCTTCCAGAACTTTCTCTAAACCTTACGGCACATGTGTGTGCACGTCTGCACATACACACACATACACATTCACATGCTAATTTTCTTTACAGAAATCATTGTAGTTCATGTGTACTACGTTCCAGGCACCCCACTAAGGCCTTGTCTGCATTCTCTTTAATCCTCCCACCAACCCTTTGACATAGGTAGCACTATTGCCCCCATTTTCTAGATGAGGAAACTGTGGCCCCGAGTGGCCCAGAGGACGTTGCACACTTGCCATCTTCCTCTTCACTTAATAGTGTGTTGTGAGCATCTTCCCAGGCCACACCGAGCTCTCATTCTGTTTGTTTATCTGCACAGCTGTCCACTTGATGAACAGACCAGCATTTATTTGTCCAGTCCCCCTCTGATAAACACTTAGGTCTCTTCCAGTTTTCCATGAACAGTGTTGAGCAGGGGCCCTATTTGTTTGTGTGCGTTACAGAGATGCCTCTGGTTGCTGGACGAGGGCGCCCTGGAGGGGCCCCCACTGCTGTCCCAGGTCAGGATGACAGGGGCCTGGCCTGAGGGAGTGGAGATGGGGTGTGGGGAGGGATGCATTTGAGGAAGATTGGCGGGGAGGATGGGCGAACCAGCCCTGAGATGGAGACATGGGGTGAGGGGAAGTCGTAGAGGGAGATGCCAAGTTAGTTTGGGACCCGCTGAGCACGAAGTGCTGGGGGCACTGATGGGGAGGGCATCCCAGTACCTCTCACGGTAGCGATAGCGCAGGCCTTCTGTCCGGAGCCTGTGGTCAGCAGCAGCTCCCCAGAGGAAAGGGGCTACCTTCCTCTGGGAGCCTCAGACACCCCGAGTATGGAGCCCCCCCACTTCCTCTTGGACCCCAAGGATATATCTCTGCCTTGGAGTGAGCAAGTGGCGGAAAAGATGTGGGGAGTTGTCCCTTCCCAAATGGGCAGCTCATGGTGACTTAGCGTTTGGGCTTTGAGACAGGGTCCTGCCTCAAGAAAGGAGACCACAGTCCGGAAGGGCGGTCTCTCTCAAGGTCACACAGCACTGCGGGCAGCCCTGCAGGGACTAGACCCCACCCTAAATGTGCTCTCCCTCCTCTAGCACACTCTGCTATGGCAAAGCTTGAAATCGTGGGCTTTCTGTAGGAATGGGGCTAGGCTGCCTTATCCACTCACACCCCATCTTGCTGTTCATGTGGAAGAGAGGTCCGGAGGGCAGGAGGTGGACCCTGTGAGCAGCCCCTGATTCCTGCCGCCCAGTGTGGTTTCATGTCCCCACTTTTTTTCATTCTCACCCTCGCTGTGTTATCTCAGGCAGGTGCCTCAACCTTTCTGTGCTTCTGCTTCCTCATCAGTAAAATAGGGACACTATTAGTATCTACTTCCTAGATTATCATGGGGATTTGATGAGTCAATATTTGCAAAGTGCTTAGAGCAGGGCCCAGTACAAGGTCCAGGCTCTGGGAGTGTTTGAATATTGCAGAATGATACTTGGTCTCTACAACATGGCATTGCAGGAACAAAGCAGGATGAAAATCATGTCTGTGCTCATTTAGTCTTTTGTCTATTCTGCAGATATTTCAGAGCACCTAGTAGGGATATGGAGATGGGTCCGACCCGGTCCTTCCCGCAGGGAGCTTAGAGTCAAGGGCACTAGATGGATCCCAATATACAGTCCTATGTTCATATGATGCCGGAAGGAAATGCACCGTCATGCCCAGGGGCTTGTCCTCTGGAGGCAGGTTGCCAGCGTGCCACAGCATCTCAAGCATGTTCCGTGTACTTCCTCGTGGATTCTCCCAGCAGCCCTATGACATGGGTACAGAGAAGGAAACTGAGGCACAGGGTCCCACACTGGGCTTGTAGGGCTGGGATTCACACACAGGTAGTCTGCTCCAGTACTCTGGCCCTTAACCTCGACCCGCCCACCTCTCCACAAACAGGTGGTACTTGTCTAATCAGAATCAACCACAGGGACAAAAAACACCCAAAAAACCCAAAACAAAAACCCAAACCCCACAAACCAACAAACATTGCAAGCAGAGGCCCTGGGCCACCTTAGTCTGGTCTTGAAGGACCTCTTATGTTTTTCTGAGTGTCTCAGTGGGGAGTGGTCTTCTGGGTTAGTGTGAGAGCTTAGGGGTCAAGAGCTTTTTTCTTTGCCCCCTCCCAAGTGGGCACATGCATACTCTTTGTGCTGGAAAGGCCTTCAGTTTCCAGCCCTGGCTTTCCCTCCCCCTCCATGGCACATCAGCCAAGTATACTTTCTCCTGTCCTTGATCACCTCCAGTGACAGGGGGCTCACTCTTCATCATTTAGTTCATTCTAAAGAAAGTTTGGGTCCTTAGAAAGTTCTTCATTAAAATTAAAAAAATATTTTTAATGTGTTTTTATAACTTTTATTTCCTCTCAAAGTCCCACAAACAAGTCCCCTGTTAGAGCATGCACCCTCTGAGGCAGGACCTGGCCAGTTCATCTCTGTGTCCCCCTGTGGTGACTGGCAGAGGGCTTGCTGTACAGTTGGTGCTGTGAATACTATGCCAGGGAGCAGGTGGGTGGGGATGTGGTGGTTGGGGCTCAGCCTCCATCGAGCCTGGGGCTGTGGGTAACCGGGTTAGTAGATCCCACAGGACACCAACTGTATGAGTGCTGATGGGCATCGTGACCTCAACGGATTGGGTTGCGGTAGAAATTGGCCTTCCTAGGCCCGTTGGCATTTCCCTTGAGCAGGTCTCCCCAGGGCCTCCCCAGCCCCACATTCTCTGAGCTGGATGGCCCCCAGAGAGCATGCAGGCCACGCCCCCATTGTGCAGGCGGGCAGCCTGAGGCCCAGAGGGTTACAGGGACTGGCTAAGGTTCGCATAGGGAGGGGTGTCACAGAGCTGGGCTTGGCGCTCTGGGCAAACAGTCTTGCCTGAGGCCCCAGCCAGTCAAGGGGACTTTTGCCCATTCACGGGTTCCCAGAGGAAGTTCTGGACTAATTTCAGGGCCTGCAGCATCCCCTGGAGAATAAGTGGAGCTCATATCGCCAGTGTGTCTAGGATCACAGTATCGGTAATAGCTGATGTGGCAGGGTGACCTACTGTGTTCCCAGCACTCTGCCTTGCCTCCTTCAGTTGTCACAGTCATTTCCAGATGAAGAAGTGGGGCACAGGGGCTTCCCTGGTGGCACAGTGGTTGAGAATCTGCCTGCCAATGCAGGGGACACGGGTTCGAGCCCTGGTCTGGGAAGATCCCACATGCCGTGGAGCAATTAGGCCCGTGAGCCACAACTACTGAGCCTGCGTGTCTGGCGCCTGAGCTCTGCAACTAGAGAGGCCGCGATAGTGAGAGGCCCGCGCACCGCGATGAAGAGTGGCCCCTGCTTGCCGCAACTAGAGGAGGCCCTCGCACAGAAACGAAGACCCAACACAGCCAAAAATAAATAAATAAATAAATAAATTTAAGAGAAAAATGTGGAAAAAATTAAGATCACTCATAATGTCACCATTCAGATGCAACCACTGACACCTTTAAAAAAAAAAAAAAAAGAAGTGGGGCACAGAGGGAAGTTAAGTCACTTGCCTGAGGTCACACAGCCGATTAGGAGCAAAGCCAAGATCTGAGTCTGGGGAGTCTGGCTTCAGAGCCCACCTTTAACTGCCATGCCATACATGGCCTCGCTCTCACTCTTGCTTTTGGGGGAGTGAAGGATATTTCAGGTCTGGGAAGCTCTTAGTATCGGGCCTGCCAGAGTCAGGGCCTGATAAATCATGACCCAAGAGACAGAACCTTGATGATTTCTCTTTCTAGTCATATCCTCCCAACAGTTCTGAGAAATCTGTTTTATCCCTACTTTGCAGATGAGGACGCTGAGGCCCAGAGAGGGGAAGTGACTTGCTTAGGGTCACACAGCGGGGAGAGGTAGAGCAGGGCCTCTAGTCCGAGACCGCCGACTCTACACCTGGTGTTCGTGCTGAGACCTCAGGCTGCTTCCCAGGTCCTCTGGGACAGCCCCTGCCTTGCACCAGGTGAGGTGATGACCCATCAGGGCTGCCAAGATGAGGGAGCTGGGAGGGGCGGCCATGGTGTGTGGGGAGACCCTGGCTAGGCTCCATGAGGACCTGCGGATGGCAACGTGGGGAGCAAAGGGGGGTGGCAGGGCTATGGGCGTCACTGGGGAGTTTGCAGCTTGGGTTTCTCTGTTTCCCGATCTCTAGCCCTCCCAGATTTCTGGCTCAGAACTCTCTTAACTATTGAATAGTCACACATTCACACTCATTCATTCAGCTGTTTATTGAGCACCTACTGTGTGCCATACCCTGTGCTGGGTACTGGGAGCACAGCAGTGAACTAGACAGACAAAAGCCCATGACGATAATCATGTAATCACACACACACACACACACACACACACACACACACAAAACTGGGCCACATGTTATCAAGGAGAGGCACAAAAGGCAAGGGGACTTAAACCAATGAAAGAAGTTGGGAAACACTTCCCAGGGAGGTGACTTTTTTTTCCTTAAGAGCTTTATTGAGGTATAATTGACATACCATAAACTGCACGTTTAAGGTGTGCAGTTTGATAAGTTTTGACACATGGATGCACTCATGAAACCATCAGCACAGGAAAGCATTCAGGCAGAGGGAACAGCATGCGCAAAGGCCCTGGGCCTGGGGTGAGCTCCCAACCATCTCTCCTTAGTTGCCCTAGTTGCAACTTTTAGCACCTTTCCCCCTGGTGTTAGACAATTTCAGTCAGTCATGTATTCACTCAACAAACCCTCAGCTTTCTCCTATATGCCTGGGACATAGACATGACTCAAGATACTATCCCTACCCATGAGGGACAGAAACAGTGACTCAGAGGAAGGTGGGGAAGGTTAGGGCTTCTGATTATGAGGTGTTTCTTCTGTGCTTGGCCCTGTACCCAGGAAGCCCTTTATGGTTGCCATCACTATTCCCATTTTACAGATGGAGAAACTGAGGTTCTGAAAGGTAACTTACCCAAAGAGGCCTCTTTGGGCCTCAGTTTCCCCAACTGTAGAATGGATGGGAGTGCAGGCTAAGGGGCCTAGGCAACCCTGCCGGCTCCCAGAGCCCTTCACCCAGGGTCCTCTCTCGTCTCCAGCAGGACCATGGGCAGCAACAAGAGCAAGCCCAAGGATGCCAGCCAGCGGCGCCGCAGCCTGGAACCTGCTGATAACACCCATGGCGGCTGTGGCGGCGGCGGTGGTGGCGGCGGCGGCGGCGGCGGCGTGGGGGCCTTCCCCACCTCACAGACCCCCAGCAAGCCGGCCTCCGCTGATGGCCACCGGGGCCCCAGCACGGCCTTCGCCCCTGCAGCCGCCGAGCCCAAGCTGTTCGGAGGTTTCAATTCCTCCGACACAGTCACCTCCCCGCAGAGGGCGGGGCCCCTGGCTGGTCAGTGCGCCTGGGAGTGTGGGAGCTGGGTGGCCCTGGCCCCTCCCCCAGGAGGGCTGGGTGCCCTGGGGGAGCGACGCCCCCTCTCTGGGCTGCTGTTTCTTTCGCTCAGTGACCGGGAGGAGTCTGGGGGTTACTTGGCTTTAGGGACCATTGGGAGTTTCCTGGAGGCTTTATAAACTGGAAAGTGTGGTGCACACTCCATTGCCTTTAGGGGTGAATCCGATGTAGCGTGTAAAGGGCCCTAGAGATATAGGACTATAGGCGGAAACAGGCCAGAGAGCCGGGGGGGTTCTGGGAAGCACGGGGACGGGTCTGAGGCATTGCTCTTTGCTCTGGTCAGCCCAGAGATGGATCAGGACAGGAGGCGGTGAGTGGCCAAGGGGGCGGGGCGGGTTAGAACGGAGAAAGAGAACTGGGGTCTTCAGAGGCCCGGCCCAAGGCTGAGATGCGCCCCTGCACCCTCTGCTGGCGCTTTGTGGGTATAGCAGCGCCAGGCAAAGGATGCTTAGAGATGCAGATGTGGTCCTGGAGACACACAGACATAAGACCCTCACACAAACATGTGCATTCTTACCCGGACACCCTCACACAGAGCCCCCCCCCCCACATACACACACTCACACACAGTCAGCAACTCATTCAGAGACACCCATACAGGACATTTACACGTGCTGAGCTAGAGACGCTTTCGTAAACAGACACACCATGCACATAGAGACACACTCAGGGACACATGGATGTGCACCCTCCAGGCACAGACACACACCCAAGGCAAATGTACATAAATACAAACACACATATGCAAAAAACCTCATACTCCCAGATGGAGACAGACACATGTGGTCAGAAGCCCTTCAAAAGCACACACGTGCCCAGCTAGAAATGCCATCCCAGAGACCCACACGCTCACAGATGCACAGATGCACAGATTCAGTGAGAACACACAGGCACAGACACACACCCGAGTGAGACAGACCCACAAACATACCCATTTGTTTGTTCAAGAGACAGTTGTGGCGCCCCTTCTGTGTGCCAGGTCTCTTCTGGTGCTGGGGTCACAGCAACGTATAAAACAGACAGAACCCCTGTGGGGGAGAGAAGCAAAGAGCAAGGTGTGTAAGCCGTGCAGGGTGTTAGTGGGTGGTAACTGCTGTGAAAGAGCAAAACAGGCAGGGAGTGGTGTTGGTGGATGTGTGGCTGGAGGTTGTAACTTCACATGGGGGGACAGAGAGGGCTTCGGAGGGGACAGTTACCTGCAGCCAAGATTGTCCCTGACACACAGAAGCATCCAGAGTCATACCTCCCCAGAACAGAGCCACGTCCCCAGGTGCAGTTTCCTTCATTCACTGCTTCATTCATCTAATGGTTGTTTCTTGAGCACGTACTATACACCAGGCTCTAGGAACAAAACAAAGATATCTGTTATTGGGGACTTCTGGTGCTGTGGGGAAGACAGATAGCAAACAGAGAAGCCAACACCCAGCATCCCCTCAAGCCCGGTGGGCGCTCTCAGAGGTGGAGAGACGCACGTGCTTCCTACACGCCCTCACAAGCGTGCCGGACACACAGGCACAGGGGGACATGCATAGAGGCCCACCACCAGTGAATGGGACCAGGCCTCCGGGCTGGCGGTGGGAGACCACCCCCACCCCCGCCCAGGGTGCAGGGCTCTCTTGTCCACCTCTCCCCCCAGCCATGGTTCTGGCCGTTCTGACACGCCCCACCTTCTGTGCAGGCGGAGTGACCACCTTTGTGGCCCTCTATGACTATGAGTCGCGGACAGAGACTGACCTGTCTTTCAAGAAAGGGGAGCGGCTCCAGATTGTCAACAACACGTGAGTGCCTCCCTACCCCACTGCCCCTCAGGACCCCAACCCTGGGCCTGGTCTTGGGATAGAGCCACTTCTGAGCGTCCCAGGGCCAGCTTGATGGGCAGCAGGCAGAGCTGGGTGTCCAGGCAGTTGAGGTGCAGGGAACTGTCCTGGGGCCTCTGGGGGTGATGAGGCAGGCGCCGGTGGTCGGGGGTCTGGGACGGCTCCAGGGACAGGGATCTGGGTGCCGTAACTGGACAGCAGGGCACAGCACTCCAGATCCCAGAACCCGCACAGGGGCATGTGATCAGCACAGGACTGGGCCGGGGACCCAGGACTACAAAAAGCAGGGCCTGTGGAGCTGGAGGCTGTGCCCACAGAGAGGTTGGAGAGCCTGGGCAACCAGTAAAGCCAGAGTCTGCAGCTGTAGAGAGAGGGCCCTCATTGGGAGGGTTGGGGGACCCATCCTGGGGACCCAGTGTGAGAGGAGTCAGGATAGGGCATGGGGGTGAGATGGTGGGATAGGGTGTGGAGGGCGGGGCACCCTGGTGGGCATCTCTGCTTCACCTTCAGGGACTCCAGCCTTGGGGTGGGGCATCCTAGGGCCAAGTTGACGTATGGGGGGGATGGGGGGGGATGGGGGCCCCTGCCAGGCTCGGGGGCCCCTGTGAGCAGGGATAGTGAACTGGCGAGGGGTGGGTGAGGCTCTGGCCATGGGGTGGCCTCCTTCCCCTTCTCCCCACTTCCCTCCTTTCCTTGCCTAGAGTGCAGTGAGGTGGGGTGCAACACCTGTCATGGCGGGTGGGGGGTGCAGGCTTTGGGTCACGCGCCCAGGGGTGGTCACAGCTGGGGTGACCACACTGGGGGCGGAGCTGCCGACAGAGGGCGGGCTACAGCTCCATGCCTGCTGCATTCCCGCCTTCCGACGGCCCGGG
>NW_006772681.1:1676839-1688002 GCF_000442215.2 Lipotes vexillifer | reverse complement strand
CGTCATTCCTGCCTTCGGAGGGCCTGCGTCCCCTCTCCGCCACCTCCCATCCCCCCCGAACAGCCTCGGGGAACCCCCTCCCCATTCCTGGCCCGTGCTTCCTCCCTCCAGCTCTCTCTCAGCTTCTCCCTCTCTGCTTCTCTCTCGCTGGCCCTAGGAGGAAGGTGGATGTCAGGTGTGTACACACTCCGTGGGCGGCGGGCTGGGTAGGGGCGCTTCACTGGTGGGGGTGGGCTGCCGCCGGCATGTGCTTCATATGGTCTTTGGCTCCCTTGGTTGCGCTTCCCCAGGTTCTGTCCTCACCCCCAATAGTTTGACCAGATCCCTACCTTAATCCCAGGCTGCGAATGGGGAGGGTCCCCCCATCACCCCCGTCACTCCCCGTCCACCTCATGCTAACCCCTCCCCTCCCTGTTCAGCCCACACTGAGTGCCAGCTGCATGCAGGGTCCAGTGCTGGGCCCAGTGAGGCCTGGATGGAGAAGACCATGCCCTCCTGGAGCCAGGGTGTGGCCGGGATGCAGCCCCAGTCCAGGCCAAGTGGCAGGCAGAGGGCGGGGCCGGGGTCAGCTCAGGCCTTAGGGCCCCTGCTGTGTGCCCCGCCTCTGATGGCGACCACAGGGGCTGGGAGTTTCAAGCAGGACCCTGCAGGAAGCACAGTGAAGTCGAGGCGATGGAGGGAGTGGAAGAAGGCGGTCCCCGTCACAGAAAGGCAGCTCGTGGGAGGGTGCAGCGCTGGAGGGGGCTGGTGGCCTTCAGGGCTGCAGATGGGCGAGAAGGTTCTAGAGGGTGGAGTAGAATCGATCCATGAGCATCCTCGAAGGCCTGGCTAAGGAGGTTGGACGTCTCCACCATCTCCAAGCATTTCTTGCTTCTTCATGCCTCCCTGCCCTTTGTGCATGTCGTTCTCGCTGCCTAAAGCACCCTTTCTCCCATCTCTGTCTGGCAAACTCCTATTCATCCCTCAAGATCCAGTTCAGAACTGCCCCCTTTGTGAGGCAAAGGGGAAAAGAGGTAGCAGGCATTTTTACCCATGTCCTTGTATTTGCTCTGCCCTCCCACCAGGGCTGTAGTGATGGGGGAGGGGCCATCTCCATTTTGCAAATGAGGAAACTGAGGCTCAGAGATGTGAAGACCTTTGTCCAAGGTCACACAGCTACCAAGTAGCAAAGCCAGGATTGGAACTTGGGCAGCAGCTCTCTCCCTTCCTTAAGCTGCTCTCCCGGAGGGAGGGGGCTTTCCCAGCTCCCCCCACCCCCTTCTGTCTGAGTCCCAATGCCGCTCCAGTTCTCTTATGGTTCTGGCTGTTTGTATCTCCCTCCCCTCAAACTGGGAACTCCTTGAGGGCTGCTCTTGGGCCTGCCACATTTCTGGGTCCCCCATCACCTGTTGCTCAGCACACTGTGGGTGCCCGGGGGGTGATTTTGCACGAGATGAGTGAACAGTCATAAAATAGCCACCGTCTCTTGTGCCTCGAGTGTGGGCCTGTTCTCGTGCGGAACAGTTGCGTTGTTTTATTTGTACAGCACCACAGCCCTGGAAAGTGGAAATGCTTACTTGCTCCCTTTTACAGATGAGGAAACTGAGGCCCAGAGAGGTGAAGTGACTCGCTCAAGGTCACACAGCTAGTAGTGGCAGAGCTGGGAGGGGTAGGCGTGACCCCGAGCCCTTGGAAGAGGGGCTCTGTGGAGGTGCAGAGGAGCCGGGAGGAGGGAAGGGCCCAAGCTGGGGAGGATGCCTCAGGTTAGAGGCTTTGTCTCAACCAGCAACGATAGGAAGAGTGTCTCAGGGGGTCACAGCCTGAGCAAAGCTCTCAAAACTTTGATTCTGCCTCTTTCACTCCGAGTCCGAGGGCAGCCCTCACTTCCTTTGTCCAGCCCCTTCCCTTCCTTCTTCCTACCTTCCATGATGGGCTGGGGGCTGCCAGGAAGTGGCGGAGTCCCATTCGTGCGAAGCCCTTGGGTGGCAGTGAGGCACCCCGATTGGAGGGTGGGGGAGGGCGGGAGTGGATGGGGAGCCCTTCCTCACATCACAAAGCTCAGCTGCTCCTCTGGGAGAGTTGGGGGCTGGCCGGGTTGGGGTCCTCACAGTAGCAGCCTGGAGCCCGCACTCCCTGGATCTCCATGCCAAACGGTTCTGCTCCTAGAATCCTGGGTGCTGTGTGGTCCTGGGTCCGAGGAAGCCACTGGGGTCTGAGGTGTGACTGCCCTGAGCCCCTGCTCCGGTGTCTAAGTCTCCAGGAGTCAGAGCCCCTCTGGGTCTGACTCTGGGATGCTTCCTAAATTGCCCTTTCCTCCTACCCAGATGATTCCAGCAGCTTCTCTGGGGCAGTGCTCCAGCAGGCACTGACTTCCGTCCCCTTGCCCTGGGCACTCCAGTTCTATTTCCCACCATGGGGTGAGGGACCCCTTCCGGCCCTCCTCACATGACTTGCCTTGGCCTCACCCTGCTCTCTCCCCACCAACCATGGGTCCAGCCCTCAGGGCTCGGAAACTTCACTGCCTGGGCCGTACCCAGCTGCCCTAGCTTGCCTGTAATCCCCAAACGGCTCCTCTGGCCAGTCCCAACAGCCCAAATGAGTTAAATAGAAGGACCCAAACTGGCATAATGTCCCAGGTTCCAAAGCTGCCACACTCCCAATCCACACGCCAGCCTGAATTACCCACAAGGATTAGGCTCCAAAAAGAGGATCCTGAGGCTCAGAGAGGTGAGGTCAGTAGCGTGAAGTCACACAGCTAGTGACAGCAGTTGGGATGTAAAATTGTTGCTTGGGGACTCCTGGTCCAGTGCTTTCTCCTCTTGCCACATGTGGGAAGGTGAGGGGTCAGGCAGGGAATGTGTGATTCCCTTCCTTCCCTCTTCCTGCCTATCTGATAGGAACCAGGCCCTAGGGAAGGTGCCAGATGCAGTACATCTGCTCAACCTGTTAGGTTTACACCGCTGTTACTTCTGAGCCGGGTGCAGATCGGTATCCCCACCAGACTGGACTGATCTGGGAAGCTATGGGGCCCCTCATTGTGAGGGCAGTCCCTGGTCCTTGGCTGAGACAGCTCACAGCCACCTGAGGCAGGTTTGAGCCTCCCAGGCCATTGGCATGGGAAGATGGGGCTTGATAGCTCCATTTCACAGGTGGGCAAACTGAGGCTCAGATGATAATCACAGTAATCAGCTTACCCAAAGCCTGGCTTGATGCTGACTGATTTACACACTTTGCCTGCACGGGAGATTTTCTGAATATTATCTCCTTTTTACAGATGAGGAAACTAAGACCCAGAGAGGATAGGGTACTTGCCCAAGGTCACACAGCAAATCCTTATCGGAGACTGGAACTGAGCTGCTTTGGTTTTTAAAAACATTTTGGAGAGTGGGGAGGAGTACCACAGAGTTGCAGATTTAATTGCTTTTCTTTTTTTAGCCAAATCAAGATACTAACAGCTCATGCACGCTGAGCACCTACTATGTGCCAGGCCCTGTGCCGGTATTTTACATCCTCAGAGGGAGGCATGAGTATCCCCTTACTGCAGATGAGGACCAAGGTAATGCAGCCTGCAAGTGGTGAGCTGGGCTGGCGCCAGGATGCTCTGATTCTGGTGCTCAGGCTCTGAGGTACCTCTCGAGCTGGGGCCAGGCTGAAGGTGGACCTTGGATCCTTAGTGAGATTGCAGTGCACCTCCATCCCTGCCCTTGTGAAATAAAACCCCCAAACTGGACTGTGAGCCCAAACTCACACATGGGCTGAGGTTAGGCGGGTGGAGGCTCTGCTGGAAGAAGTCTGGGTAGTGTCAGCAGAGCTGAACCCTCACCCTTGCTTCTGGGTCCCTGCTTGGTTGGCCCCTGGACATAAGCTCCTGCCGGCCTTCCACTGTGAGTGGGTGGCTGGGGGCTTGCCGGAGGCCAGCCAACTTGCACACTCTGGCTTTGTCAATCTGCCTCATTTTGTGGTCTCTGACCTAGACCTCGGCCCAGTCCTGCTGCCTCCTCCTCCCTCTTCCCCTGGTTTCCCTGAGGGTCTCTGAGCCTCTGAGAGGCCTGGGGAGGGTGCAGGGGTCCCGGAGGCCTGCTGTGTCTGGCTGTGGGCACACAGGGGCCCTGGTTCTCACCCTTGCTCTGCTGTTGATTCGCTGTGTGGCTTTGGGCAAATCACCACCCTTCTCTATGACTTATTTCCCCCCTTGGTGAAATGAAGACTTGGGACTGGAAGATCTCAGCTTTTCCCTGTGATATGAGTCCTTGCTGTGTAGCCTTGGGAAGTCTCTGCCCCGCTCTGTGCCTCAGTTTCCCCAACTCTACAAAGAAAGTGCTGGGTTACTCCAGCCTGGGTGGTGCTGTGTGTCCTTGGGCTGGTCCCTAGACATCTCTGAGCCATAGTTTCATCATCTGGGGGGCTGAGGCCTGCCTTCCTTCTTAGCAGGGTGGCCTTGAGGGTCAAATGGGACAGACAAGTGTGGATCCCCCACCCCATGTGGGTGCACACAGAGAGGTAGTTGGAGGGCCTGGGCATCTTTAGGCTCTTTCCTTGAGGCGGGCCTCGCCCTCTCACTCCAGGGCCCTCCCTCTCCCGCAGAGACCCCCACGTGAGCTTGTGCCCCTGCCTGAGCATGCGTGCGGTGATCTCACAGCCAAGTCAGACCGCACAGCCCCAATCTCTCTCTCTTCACCTCACTCCATCCAGAAGGGACCCACCACACTCTCTGGTTGAGCCTTGGCCCACCTGGCTGGGCCCCTGGCTCTGGGATGCTCACCTGTACTCACCTGTTCTCAGAGAGCTCCCCCAGCCCCACTCTGTCCCGGCCTCAACTTCTCCATCTTCAAAATGGGCTGAAGAATATGGGTCAGAGGCAGCTCAGAAAAACCAGGAGCCAGGGATCCAGGTTCAAGTCCAGACTGTGGCTGTGGACAAGGGCCTTTCTCTCTTTGTGTCCCGGTGATAGGGAGTGGGGGAGCACATCCTGCTTGCTGTGTGTCTTCTCAGGGTTGTGATGAGGTCAAAGGCAGCCTTGGATTGAGAAGCTCAGCAAGGTATCAAGCCCTGCTGCACCCTGTAGGGAAGGCTTCCTTCTCATCTGGGAGTTAGGAACCTGGGCCTGGCTGCGTGACGTGACCTTGAGCAGAGGCCTTTGCTTCTCTAGCCTCAGTCTTCCCATCTGCACAGTGGGAACGGGAGGGGGCTGGACCCTATTTCCCAGGCAGCCCTTCCCATTGGCCTCTCCTCCCTCCCCATAGACCCTCTCCCTGTCCCCTTTGATTGCTTTGGATGCGAGGCCCTAGTGGCTGCCCCGCCTTGTCCCCCCTCCCCCGTCCCCAGCACCGCCTGGCGCTCAGCTCTCTCCCTTGCTCTTTCTGCCTCTCTCTCTCTCACCACCCCCATTTCTGCCTCTTCTTTCCTGTTGGGCTCTCGCTTTCTCCTCCCTCCTCTGTGTCTCTGGACCCCCGCTCCAGCCAGACCTGGTTCACATTCAGATGGCTGCAAAGGTACTTGTGCCCCCTCCCCACTCCCACCCAGACCCAGGGGACCCGCCCTGCCGGGGGCTCTTGCTGCCCATCACCCTGTCCCCATCACCTCCTCCTCATGGGGCAATTAGTGTAGAGGGCCCTGGGTACTGGGGCTCTGCTACCTCAGCTCCCTCTGACATGACTCACTGTGTGACTTTGGGCAAGTCCCAGCCCCCTCTGGCCTCAGTTTCCCCCATAGATGGGTAGGCTGCAGGAAGAGGCCTGTAGTTTTCAGTCAAGGAGCCCTGTGGGTGTGACCCATGATGTGTGACAAAGGCAAGCATTGCTCTAGTTTGCAGGGTTGGCGCCTGGATTGTCACCAAGCCCCCAAAGAGCCACCCCTTGCCTCCACTCAGGTCTTACCAGCTCCCAGGCTTGGGCTTCCAAATCTCAGGACTTGGGGAGGCTTTGAAGGTCTGATTTGACATCCATCTCAGGAGGAATCTTCTCCTGTTACAACTTGCTTGCTCCCCAAAGACAGGGAACTCCCTCCCTCAATCCCAAGGCGGCTCTTGGCATCTTGAGACTGCTTGTTCTATCTGAAGGAAAGCAGATCACTTCCTGTCCCAGGACTCTGCCCCATGAATTCGGGCCTTGTCATCTGAGTGAGCTTTGGCCAAGAGGCATCTGGGGTAGGGAGGGGAAGAGTCCCAGGCCGCCTCGGCCTCACAGCTGTGAGAGGCCTGATCTCACTGTTCCCTGCACCTCACTCAGCCTCAAGAGCCCCCAGCACAGCACCTATAAAGATTGCAGGCATCGGGCTCCATTGCTGATGGTTCCCTTCTCCTTTGCTCCCTCCCTCTCCCCCTGCTCAGAGAGGGAGACTGGTGGCTGGCCCACTCACTCAGCACAGGACAGACGGGCTATATCCCCAGCAACTATGTCGCGCCCTCCGACTCCATCCAGGCCGAGGAGTGAGTATCGACTCTGGTCTCCTGCTTGCTTACCATCGCTGCCAGTTCAGAGCTTCTCTCCTGGGCTAGAGTGGGAGGTCTGGCTGCCCAGGGCCCCAGCCACATCCCAGGAAGAGGCACTGTGGGTGGGTGGAAGCCTGGACCACCAGCACCATCCTCCTCCCTCCCTCCCTCCCCAGGTGGTACTTTGGCAAGATCACCAGACGGGAGTCAGAGCGGTTACTGCTCAATGCGGAGAACCCAAGAGGTACCTTCCTAGTGCGAGAAAGCGAGACCACGAAAGGTATGAGTGCTTCTGCTGACCAGTGGGAACTGAGCCTTTTGTGGGTTATTTGAGCTGGGTATTGTAGAATGAATAGGAGTTTGGTATATGGAGTGGGGTGGGAAGAGCCCTCCAGCTAGAGAAAAAGACAGGATCAAAGGCAGGGAGGTCCAATTGAGGAACACTGAGTCACTCTGGGTTGACCAGAGATGCAGCAAAAGATGAGGCAACAGGTGCAGCAAAAGAGGCCAGCCTCTCTGGCCTCAGGTTCCTTAGGTGAGGAATGGGCACAGGTTGTCAGGGAGTCTGAGGGTCACAGAGCAAAAGGCTGTTCCCAGGGAGGGTACTGATGCAATGGGCCCCTCTCCTTCCCCTTCTCTAGGGGCCTCAGGGGCTGGACTGGGTGTTGGGACCTGGCTTTGCCCTTCCCCCAAACAGTCCTGGCCTCTCTTCCTCTCCTGTTCTTCCTCCCCACCAGAGAATGATCACCCCTTTTTCTCCAGCCCCTCCGCACGTGGGTTGCAGACTCTCCATTACCATAGCTATGAAGCTCCCGCTTCCTGTGGGCCTGGGGCTCAGTGGGAGATGGGAAAGCAGAGCATCCGTGTCATGTGTGTGCATTTATGAGAGGTCATGTGGCTGTGCATGCCCTGTGTGGGTCCAGGCATGTGTGTGCACACGTGGGGGTGGAGTTGTCTGTGGGTTGCTGTGTGGGAGTGAATTGTTATGGGTTTGTCCTTGTGCCCAAGGGCCTAGGGAGTGTGGACCTGTGTGATCATACAGCCACTGGACACAGGCATGCCTGTGTGCGTGCACATGTGGTCAGGGCTTGGCCTTAGACTCAGGCCTGTGGCTTCTATACGCACACGGCCTGGCCATCTGTAGAAAGTCATGGCTGTCCAAGGCAGGCTTTGGAGACCCAGGTATGGGTTCAAGTCCCAGCTCTGTGCCTGACTTGCTGGGTGACCTGAGGCTAGCTGCTTTCCCTCTCTGGGCCTCATTTTCCCTTCTTTACACTGGAGATTGTAACCCTCACCTGAGGATTGTCCAGAGGTTTTGTGGGCTGTGCGGACTGGGCTTCTAGTGTGATGCCTGTGTGCTGCCTCCCGAGAAAGGCTTTCTCTGGCCACTGCAGCCTCCTCCCCTACCCCTGGGGCTCAGCCTTGTTCCCTGACGCCACCCCAGGCATCTCTTAGGCTCAGGCTTAGCCAGGCCTGTTGGGCAGAAGGAAACTTTTCCAGCCCAGAGCTCTTCCAGGCTCAAGGGAAACAGGGAGGGGGCCATCGGGATTGGCCCAGCTTAGCTTTGGCAGCCTTCAGGCCACACCCAGTACGTGGTCTTCTGCCCAGGATCGCCCCAGCCTCAGCCAACCACTGGCTTCTGCCTGAGCCTGGAGTCTTCAGGAAGGGGCAGGGCCCGGACAGTGTGCCCGTGGGCAGACCCACAGAAGGGAGGCAGGTAGGCCACTTGGGACCATTCCTGTTAGGCCCCCTGCCAACATTTATCGAGCACCTACTGTGTGTCAGGCCCTCTTATATGTATTCTCATTGAATCTCCCCAGCAGCCTGGGAAGCAGCCCCACTGTGCGGCGGAGGAAACTGAGGCCCAGAGAGGGCTAGCCACTTGCTCAGGTCACACAGTTGGGATGCACACCTGGGCTTCAGAGGTCTTGCTAGGGCCCAGGGTTCATGGAAAGGCTCTCCGGTCAGGTGCCCCTTTGTCATTTGGCTCTGCCCCTGTGGCCACCCCAGACTGGGTGCTCAGAGACAGGCTGGACCAGACCTGGCTCTGCCTGTGCCTCCCTTCTGTCCCGTGTTGGGTAGGTGTGCTCGGTGCCGTGGCCCGTCGGTGGGCCGGCATGGTGGTCACGGCTCCTCTTTGGCCTGCCCTGCAGGCGCCTACTGCCTCTCAGTGTCTGACTTCGACAACGCCAAGGGCCTCAACGTGAAACACTACAAGATCCGCAAGCTGGACAGCGGCGGCTTCTACATCACCTCCCGCACCCAGTTCAACAGCCTGCAGCAGCTCGTGGCCTACTACTCCAGTGAGTGCCGGGCAGGCGTCCCGGGCGGCCAGCTGGGTGCAGGCGGGAGTAGGCCCTCGGAGAGCATGCGGGGGTCTCCGCCTATCCTATGAGCTGCAGACCCTGAGGAGGGGGGCTTTGGGGCCAAGAAGGGCCAGGACTTCTGTCACCCTGAGGGTGCGGGCTCCCGTTCCCCTCCCCCCGCTTCCTTTCCCCTTTCTCCCTCCTCCCAGCACCTCTTTTTCCCTTCTCCCTGTGCCCTGTCTTCCCTTTTTCCCCTCTTCCCTCCCCCCACCCCAACCTGCCCCTCTGTCCTCTCTCCTCCTCTGCAGCTGCCTGGTGAGGAGGGGGCTGCCTGGAGGAGTGAGCTGGGAAGGAGGGGGCATAGGCCGGTGTCATTTGTCCCTGCAGCCTTAGGACCGGTTAGAACTGGTTACCGGGAGACAAGGAGGGGGTGGCTGTATCGACTGGATTGTAGCAGAGAGCGGGAGAGAGAGCGCGGGCGGGGAGCTCACGTGCACAGGTCGTGAGCGTGGGCCAGGCCGAGTGTGCGGGAGTGTGGCCGATCCATCTGGATGTTCAGGGCTGCCCGGCTGGACTGAGGCGTCATGGCCTGGGTGCTCCCATGTGGACAGCTCTCTGTGGGTGTCTGTGGGCCTGTGGCACGTGGCCGTGGCCTGGGCGTACAGGTGTGGCCTTTCCTGAGAGCGCACGCTACTCCTCCTCTGTTGGCTAGGCTCTGTCCCCTTGGCCACCACTGTAGGTTTCATTCTGAACCCCGTTCCCCCAGATCAAAACCCTCCAGGGGTTACCTTGGAATTTTAGGATAAAGACCCCCATGTGGCCTCTGAGGCCTTGGGTAGTCTAAACCTGGCTGGCCTCCCTGCCTTACCTGGGGCCCTCCTTCCCCCAGTCACTCTCTAGCAGCCCCCTGGCCTCCTTTCAGTTCCTCCAACCCAGGGGCTTATTTCTCCCTCAGGGCCTTTGCACATGCATGAGGCAGCGTGCCCTCTGCCTGGGGGGCTATTTTCCTGAGTCAACCACTCACTCTCCTGTGGATCCAAGCTCAGGTGCCGCTTCCTCTGGGAAGCCTTCCAGGATGCCACCCAGCCCACCTGCTGTTGCATGCACAGCTCTCCTCTGTCACACTCGTGGTCCCTGGAGGTGATTAAGGGAAGTTGGGTGTCATCCTGGACTATGCACTCCCTGAGGGCAGGTTTCCACTGGGTCCCTGGCACCTGCCTAGGTAGCCCCCGCTTAAAGTCTGATGAATGAATGAATGAATGACTCAGGGAGCAGATGCATGAGGCGGTGTGGGCCTGTGTTGGGGACGGTTGTGTACACACAGGTATGGACGCCTGGCCTTGGGGGTGTCCTGTGCCTCCCCGAAGCCTGTGTGCATACAGTGTGTAAGTCTACACACACACACACCGCGGGACACGGAGACCCCAGCACGGACGCCGGGCCTGAACTCCACCTCCCTGCCTCTGTCTTCAGAACACGCTGACGGCCTGTGCCACCGCCTCACCACTGTGTGCCCCACGTCCAAGCCACAGACTCAGGGCCTGGCCAAGGACGCCTGGGAGATCCCCCGGGAGTCGCTGCGGCTGGAGGTCAAGCTGGGCCAGGGCTGCTTCGGAGAGGTGTGGATGGGTAAGGACTTGCCCCGGCCCCACACACCCCGCCATGTGCCCACCTGCGAACCAGGCAGATGTCTGTCCAAAGTGGCAGCTCAAGGCCCCATGAGTCCCCCAGCCTTCGCCTCCACGAGTCCCATCACCTCTGCTGAACAGTGGGCCCTACTTTCAACATGGAGCTCCCCCAGTGGTGGCTGACAGCAAGTTGGGGTGTAGACCGCCACACCTCCGCACGCTGTGGTACCTGTTTACCCAGAACTGCTCAGGGCTGGGCATCGTGATGCCCCAGTTACGTGCCGTGTGGCCTGGGCTGGGTGGCTTCACTCTGGAGGGCTATTTTTCCGAGTCAACCACTCACCCTCCTGCGGATCCAAGCTCAGGTGCCACTTCCTCTGGGAAGCCTTCCAGGATGCCACTCAGCCCACCTGCTATTGCATGCACAGCTCTCCTCTGTCACACTTGTGGACAGAGCCTCGATCTTCCCAACTGTAAAATGGGACTGGTGATAATGGGACCCCCTGGTGGGGTTGAGAGAATGCTGGCCCCGTGTGGGTCCACACGTTAGCTTCAGCTGTGGGAACAGAAGCCCCCGCTCACAGAAGGAGTACAGGGTCTGGCGTGTTCCAGGCCTGTTAACGATCTCCTGTCTAACTCTGGAGAGACGGCCAAACCGTCCTTGAAAATAAATGCCACGCAGCCCTGACAAAACCCAGGCCCCCTTCTGCTTTGGTTTCTGCTGACACAGGAGTTGCAGAGGCAGCGGTGAGGCAGGCCTGGCTGTCGTGAGCCTGCGCGTCCAGCGAGGGGGTGTGTATGTTGCGGGGGGGGGGGGGGG
>NW_006772681.1:1648689-1676369 GCF_000442215.2 Lipotes vexillifer | reverse complement strand
GGGGGGGGGGGTGGGGTGGATGGCCGTGTGCTGTTTTCAAGGTGGTTTCATCTGAGCTGCAGTATTCACTTGGCGTCACCACCACCACTTCCCTCCCTTCAGAGGAAGAGATGATGGAGGGGAGCAGAGGGGGGTCCTGGGTGGCAGCACTGCAGGGACAGAGGCCTGCAGGCTGGAGGTCAGGCCAAGTCAGGAAAGGGGAGGCTTTGAGCTGGGGAGAGGGGAGGGGGATGAGAAGCCAGCTCCCAGGCACAGGCACAAAAAGAGGACGTGAGCAAAACCTGAAAAATCCATGGCGTCAGCCATTCCTGTGGCTGCAAAACTCATTCCTGGCTTGGGCGTGCGGTGAACAGTCAGTGGGGGAGGCTCCCGTTCCTCCCTGGATGATCCAGGTAGACTCAAGAAGCGCCTGGTACGCATGCGCAGAGGGCCTGTGCCGGGAAGGCCACAGACAGGGGCCCGAGCCCCAACTCGCACCTGGAGGCCCAGAGATGGGCAGGAATGGGCCCAAGGCGCCTCAGGCCCGGCTGGGACAAAACTCAGATTAAACACACTGGTTTAGAGCACAGCTTCCCCTAAAGCCTCACAATTTAAAAACCAGATAATAATAGAATGACAGCTGCAGCTATTATTAACTGTGTCCTTACAGTGGGCTTGGCCCAGTGGCTAAAATCTCATTTAATCCTCAAACAGCCCACAGGTGGATACTATAGCATCCCCATTTTCTGGATGAGAAAATCGAGGCTCAGAGAGGGGAACTGGCTCACCTATGGTCTCACTGCTGGGAGGAGGCAGAGGTGGGAGCCAAACTCCTGCCAGACTGACCTCTGAGCCCTTCTACTTAGTGTGATGCCTTACTGTTTGGGGAGTGTGGCTTGAGACAAGCTCTTGTTCTGGTGGCCTTGTTCTGAGGCCGGCTCTGCCTCACTCCCCGCCCCCACGAGTACATGCTCCATCTGCTAACACCTGGGCCACCAGAAGGAACATGCCTACCCAGGAGAGGGCAGTTGAGTTGGAACCATGGTCCCCCAACTCTCAGATGAGTGTGCTGCTTTGGGGGACATCTCTAATAATCAGCGTCCGAACAACAGCTCTTGTTTCTTGAGCGTGCCCTGTGTGGGGAGGGTCCTGCCCATTTGCAGATGGGACACTGAGGTCCAGAAAGGGGCTGGGCCTTGGCTTGGCTTGTCACGTGGCCTGGGAGGCCAGAGCTGAAATTGGTACCCAGGCAGGCAGATCCTGGTCCCTGTGGGGTGGGAATGGGGGTCCTCCCCTGAGGCAGCCTGCACCCCTTTCCACGCAGGGACCTGGAATGGCACCACCAGGGTGGCCATCAAAACTCTGAAGCCCGGCACGATGTCTCCGGAGGCCTTCCTTCAGGAGGCCCAGGTCATGAAGAAACTGAGGCATGAGAAGCTGGTGCAGCTGTACGCGGTGGTGTCTGAGGAGCCCATCTACATCGTCACGGAGTACATGAGCAAGGGTGAGGCCTGTGTGATAGTGTGGACACATGGGTGACCCCTGGCTGGGGTCCTCACAAAAGGGCAGGTGGGATGTGCTTCACCTCCCACCACGTCTAGAGCATATGCCTTTAAAGCTGGAATGAATGGAAAGAATCAACTTCCCATGTCAATGGAAAGTTAAACCAAAGGTTGCCTTTCTCCGTTCATTTTGGTTTTAATGATTTCCCACGATGCATCTATGTCCCCCCATTTGCTGGTTTTGTAAAGCCATTTGCCATTCTGGGGCTGGAAGGAGAACTCCCTGAATCCTCCAAGCTGAGCCACAGCACATCTGGGTCAAGTTCCTGGCTTGACTTTTACTTAGTTTTGAAATTAATTATTTTTCAAAATTCCACTTTTTGGAGGTATAATTTACATGTGATAAAATACACCCATTTTAAGTGTCCAGTTCGGTGAGTTTTAACAAATGGGTATGCTGTGTATCTCTTATCACAACCGAGATACAGATCGCCGTCACCCCAGAAAGCACCCTTGTACCCCTTTGCAGATAGTACTCTCCAGCCCCAAACCCACAGAGCCATTGATGTGCATTCTGTCTTCACAGAGTTGTTTCTTCTAGAATTTCGTATAGGTAAATCTTTTACATCCGAGAATTTTCCTTCTTGTTGTGTGTATCAGTAGTTTGTTCCTTTTTGTTGCTGAGTAGTATTCCGTAGTATAGCTGTACCACAGTTCTGTTTGCCTAGAGGCGGACATTTGGTTGTTTCCCATCCTGCTTGCCTTTTGAGTGACAAACACAGACTTTATTCAGAGATGGGTTTGCACAAAATCTGCTGTGTGCTTAAAGTGAGGCCGGCCTGCCCCGGTGGACAAGATCTGGGAGTCACTGCTTCCTGGCTCAGGGAGGACAGGGCGGGGGCTAGAGCTGCTTTCTCTCTCTCCAGGGAGTTTGCTGGACTTTCTCAAGGGGGAGACGGGCAAGTACCTGCGGCTGCCTCAGCTGGTGGACATGGCTGCTCAGGTGAGCCAGCCCCTCCCCACTCCCACACCTGGCCTTGAGCTCTCTGACCCACCTGGTTCAGCCATGTCTGGCCTCTTGAGTGCCCCCTCCAAGGAACTTGTCTTGATTGCCCCACACTCACTGATCTCATCCCATGTATTACTGGGACCACTTACAGGGGCTGTGAGTGGTGGTTCGGGCAGAAGAAAGAGCCCTTACCTGGGCATCAGGAGTCACTGACTTGCTATGGGACCTCAGACCTCAGTGTTTTTCTCTGTCAACGTCAGTCACTCATCAAACATGTATTAGTACTTGCTTGCTGTAGGCAAGCAAGTCAACAACTACTTTTTTTTTTTTTTCTTTTGCGGTACGTGGGCCTCTCACTGTTGTGGCCTCTCCTGTTGCGGAGCACAGGCTCCGGACGCGCAGGCTCAGCGGCCAGGGCTCACAGGCCTAGCCGCTCCGCAGCATGTGGGATCTTCCCGGACAAGGGCACGAACCAGTGTCCCCTGCATCGGCAGGCGGACTCTCAACCACTGTGCCACCAGGGAAGCCCCAACAACTACTTTTTTTTTTTTTCTTTTGCGGTACGTGGGCCTCTCACTGTTGTGGCCTCTCCTGTTGCGGAGCACAGGCTCCGGACGCGCAGGCTCAGCGGCCAGGGCTCACAGGCCTAGCCGCTCCGCAGCATGTGGGATCTTCCCGGACAAGGGCACGAACCAGTGTCCCCTGCATCGGCAGGCGGACTCTCAACCACTGTGCCACCAGGGAAGCCCCAACAACTACTTTTTAATTTAATCCTTAATACAATCAGGTGGTAGAGATGGCTATAATTCCATTTGACAGATGAGAAAACTGAGGCTCAGGGAGGGGAGTTGGGACAACAGGCAGGACCTGACACTCATCTGTGTCTCTGGGAGCATGTGGGGCCTCTTTTGTGTGGTCACCCCACTTCCCTGGCTGCATCTTGTCTTGTGCCTCCCCTTTGTCCTTTGCCCTATGCTACCTCCTCCTGCTGGGCACTGGTCCTGCTTTTTGTGCCAACAGTATTTATTGTAAATTGACTTCATTGCCGGAAGAACTGGGAAGGGTGGGGCATTTGGTTGGCTATCCACTCCTGGGGATAACACCACCCCTGGGCATGTGCCCTGTGATCTGGGAAGGGCAAGGGGTGGCCCCTGAGCCAGGCTCCTGGGTTCTGCCTACAGATCGCTTCAGGCATGGCGTACGTGGAGCGGATGAACTATGTCCACCGAGACCTCCGTGCTGCCAACATCCTGGTTGGAGAAAGCCTCGTGTGCAAAGTGGCTGACTTTGGGCTGGCTCGGCTCATCGAAGACAATGAGTACACAGCCCGGCAAGGTGGGCAGAGGCTCCCGGCAGATGCCGTGTGGCCGTGGGCAGTCACACCCCTTCTCCGAGCCTCAGTTTCCTCCTCTGTCAAGTGGGGATAAGAATGGTGCCTATCTGGCAGAGCGGTCATGATGTTCTCCTGAGCTCCCCCGACCCTTCTTGGTCCTGCAGGTGCCAAATTCCCCATCAAGTGGACGGCTCCAGAAGCTGCCCTCTATGGCCGGTTCACCATCAAGTCAGATGTGTGGTCCTTTGGGATCCTGCTGACAGAGCTCACGACAAAGGGACGGGTGCCCTACCCCGGTAAGAGGGCTCCCCACAGCCCATCTTTGGTCCTTCTGCCCCTGCCCTGGTGACCCCTCTGCTCAGGTGACCTTGGGCAAGTCAAACCCCGTCCAGGGCCTCAGTTTCCCCATCTGTATGACAAAGAGGTTGACCATCTGATCTTAGGCTCTGTCTTTGGTGAGGGCTCCCAGCCTTGGGGAGGGCCTTACCCACGGTCACAGCCACCCTCTCCTAGGCAGGAAGCCCTCACTGTTGTTCCTGTCAACTTCCCTCGTCCCCACTTTCCTCAGTGGGGCCAGCCTACTCATGCTTCCCTCTGCCCACAGGGATGGTGAACCGCGAGGTGCTGGACCAGGTGGAGAGGGGCTACCGGATGCCCTGCCCGCCCGAGTGTCCCGAGTCTCTGCATGACCTCATGTGCCAGTGCTGGCGGAAGGACCCAGAGGAGCGGCCCACCTTCGAGTACCTGCAGGCCTTCCTGGAGGACTATTTCACGTCCACCGAGCCCCAGTACCAGCCCGGAGAGAACCTATAGGGCGTGGGCTACGGGGCCAGACTGCCTTCTTGGCTTGGATCCTGAGCTGGGTGGCCCCTGATGTGGGGTCTTGCCTGCCTCTGCCTGTCCGCCCCCCGTTGATCCTCTCTGTGGGGCTGAATTGCCAGTGACGAGGCCCCTCCCTCTTTTGTGGCATGGAAGGGCTTGGGGCCTGGGGCCGCCCTGGGGGCGGGGTCCAAGGCTGGCGCAGTGACTGTGCCCTGGCCCCTGGCCAGCCGCACGCCTCCTGCCTGCGTTCCCTCCTGGAGCTCTGCCCGTCTCAGCAGGAGGAACTGGGAAGAAGGGCTGGGCTGAGGGCACCCTTTTCTTAGCCTCAACCTACTGCACGCACTGGCCCTTTCCCACTTCCACGCCACCCCAGGTCTGTCTGCAGAGCTAGCCAAAGAGCCTTTCCAAAGAGGAGTGATGGGCCACTGGCCCTCGGCCTGCCTGCCACCCTGCTCCTTGCCATCCACTTCTGAAACGCCTGTTGGTGGAGGCTGTTGGGTCCAGCCCCCTCTGCTGTGGCTCCCAGGCTGGTGAGGCCTAGCTTGACTTGATGCTGGTGGGTGGGGTGGACACCTCCCTCAAACCCTGCCCTTCTTAGACCTGAGGGATCCTTAGAGATCTTCAATTCCTTGTCCCCATACTACCCATGGGGAAACTGAGTCCAGAGAGGAGATGTGACTTGCCCAAGGCCACAGAGCAGTTTAGGGTTGAGGTGGGATTGGAACCTGGTGCTCCCTCTGTCTTCCTCAGGAACCAACAGGATTGTCCTTGGAGGCACTGTGGACAGACTGGGGCAGCCCAGGGGACAAGGGGCCTGAGGACGGGTTAGAGATAGCAGAGAGAGTCCTGCTGCCAACTGTTTGCTCAGTGGGCTATTGTGGGGGGAGAGAGTGGAGGTAGATGTGGGGCTGAGCTAGAAATGAAAGGTACAAGGGTAGGGAGGCAGGTTTCAATCAGAAGGTGGGAGGTATTTGACCTTCGGAGCTAGCCAATCATGAAAGGGAGTGAGCTCACCGGCTCTGGAGGCAATCAAGCAGAAATAGAAGATCCACATGATTGGGAGGCCCTGGCCTCAGGAAGGAACCCCAGGTCCTCCTTCCCCTAGTTTGTCCTGTGTCATTTCAACACCTGGCCCCTGCTCTTCTCCCCAAGTTGGCACCTTTAACTCACGAGTACGGAAAGGAGTGCCTAGACTAGGGTGAGGAGAGAGGACTGGGGTGTCTATTGCCACACACCAGGACTGGCTGTGTGCCCTCGGGCAGCCCCTGCTTCCTTCTCTGGGCTGCAGTGTCTGCCTCCATTTGTGGCCATGGCCTCTGCAACTGCTCCACTCCTGTCCAGACCCTGTGGCCTGGCATCACGTGGTGAGCTCAGCCCATGGCATCAGGAGACTGTGTTTCGGCCCTTGGGCTATATGGTGGCTTCTCCCTGGACCTCAGTGTGTCCTTCTTAAATGGGGCAGCCAACAGTTTGTAGGCATCTTGCCAAGGGCCCCTGTGTGCATGTGTGTGTGTGTGTGTGTGTGTGTGTGTGTGTGTGCGCGCGCGCGCACGTGTATGTTCCTCCATGTGTGTTCATATTTAACATGTAAAAATGCCCTCTGCTCTGTCCCCCAGACCTGTTGTACATTTCACCCACAGCCCCCCGCGTCATAGCAATAACGTTCCTGCTGCCAGGGGTTCTCGAGCCAACCAGGCCCTGCCAGTGGGGAGGGAGGCCAAGTGGTGCCTGCCTATGAAATTTCAACTTTTCCTTTCATACATGTTTATTACCCAAGTCTTCTCCTGTCCTGTCTCCGTCCCAGTCGAATCTGGACTCACTCACCCCAGCGCGCTCCCAAATCCCCTTCTGACTGCCCAGTGTCCTTTGTATAAGGTGTCCTAATGCTGTCTTTTTTTTTTTTTAAACAAACAGTGTTTTGTAGATTTCAGATGACTATGCAGAGGCCTAGGGGACCCCCGGCTCTGGGCAGGGCCTGGGGTTCCTGCGTTCCACGGCCGAGGCCTATGGGGGGAGGGGGGATTTGGAATTGGTTGTAAATACTTTGCATATTGTCTGATTAAACACAAACAGACCTCAGTTTGGTCAGCGGTTTCTTGAGTATCTATTGTGTGCTGGAGAGTGAGAGGGAGTGCGATGTGAGGACAGACTGTGTCAGAGGGGCCTTTGTGCAGGCAGCATTGGTGGCTGAAGGGCTTGAGGCCAGAGAGGGACATAATCAGATTGGAGATCTCTGGAATGCGGCTGTGTGTGCACATCCATCCCTGAGTTTGGGGAGTGACTGTGCCTGGCAGAAGCCTTGCTTGTGTCTGAGATGCACCAGGCGAAGCCCAGGGCTTGTGAGCAGGAAGTGTAAGCGGTTGAAGACTCTTTGCCCTGGGTGGATGGTGGCGGTTGACACTCTGGGGGCCCCGCAGGGCTGTCAGGCCCCTGTGGAGTTGTGGATGTCCTCACAGGGAGATGTGGCTGTGTGCATACTGTGTGTTTCCCGGGAGTGCTGGGCTGGGTGGGTCGGGGGTTGGTGAGACTGGGTTAGCAAAAGCCCCGGGCACCCTGGAGAAAAATCCAAAGGCCCTTCCTCCCCTCCCTTCTCGCCTCCACCAAGGCACACAATCTGGGAAGTTCATTTGCAACAGTCTATAGGAAGAAATTTCTTTTATATCAGATCACACACCGATCCATGTAAGTTACCTCTGGTCGTAGTAACACTGTTTAATCTGTATAATTAAAAACAGATTTCAAAATCAGGATGTTTCTCTGTTCACTGTTTTCACAAGCCAAATACCACAATGTCCGGTCAGAATGGACACCTGGAGACCCCATGGGTGTACATGTGTCTTGGGAACAGAGGTAGGAGCATGGGTGTGAGTGTGCGCTTGTGGGTGTGTGCCTTTGTGTTCACTGGGGTATGCGTGTGGCCCTGTTTGCTCATGGGTGTCTCTGTTGGTGTGTGGACACGTGTCCAGGTGGCCTGTGAGTCTGGATGTCCAGATGTGTGAACCTGTTTTTCCTGGCCCTGTGTGCAGAGATTTGTGTGTACTGCGGGGACACCACTCTAGGTGGTTCTGCCTGAATCTGTGGGCTCCCCCGGGGGCGCGGGCCCCGATGTGTGTGGCGGGGCTCTGCTTGTCTGCGCGGGGCAGTGTCTGTGTCCGCGTGGATGCTTGTGGGCTCAGGGCGTGCACGGGGCGCCGGCCGCTCCGCCAGGGCCCGCATGCACCGGGGGGCGCAAGGACACCTGCGAGCAGCCCAGCCGGGGGACCCGGCCCCGGCGGGGACAAAGCGCTCGTCCGCGCTACCGCGGCGGGTCGGGAGTGCGCCTGCGCGGTGGTGAGCCGCGGCTCGAGCCGGGATAGAAGCCCCGAGACCCCTTTATCTCCATCTCTCGCCGGTCTCACCAAGTGATTCAATGCGTGTGTCTCTCTCTCTGCCTCCTCCGTCTTTGTCTCTCTTTGTCTGTCTGTGGCTCTTCAGCTCTCTTTCTGGCTCTCTGGCCCTGGCTCTCTTGTCTTCACAATTGTCTGTGTTTCTTTCCTCTTCCCTAAACCCCCTCCCCCCGCACTAATTGGTCTTTCTCTGTGTGCTTCTGATTTTCTATCTCCGTTTCTGTATGTGTCTGTTTCTCACTGTTGCTAGTTTCTCTTTTTCTCTGTGCCTCGTGGCCGTCTCTATTTCTCTAGTCTCTCCCTCTGTGTCTCCGTCTCAGATTTTATTTCCTTTTCAATCTCTGTGCGGCTCTGGCTCTCCTCCAGACCCTCTCACACCTCCATGCCTTTGCCCAGGCTGTTTCCGCGACTTAGAGCGCCCTTTCTTTCCTCTCTGCAACCTGGCAAACTCCTCTTCATCCTTCAAAACATCTCAAAGGCCACAGACCACCTCTGGGAGCTTTCCCTGACCCCCTGGAACTTGCAAGGGTGGTCACGGCCATTCACACAGCTCCCCCCCCCCCCTAGAATGAGAGCTTGAGGGGCTGGGGAAATTCTGGCCGATGCACCCAGATCTAGCACACCGGGGTGCTGTCTGATCAGAGAAGGGAGGCAGGAGTTTGCTCTGTCTCTCCCACCTATTGTCTCTGGCTCCACTAGTTTTGACTTCTGTCTCTCCCCCCTATTGTCTCTGGCTCCACTAGTTTTGACTTCCCCCCTCTGGGCCTCTGTTCAGTTTGCTTTTTTTTTTTTTTTATTTAGATGTTGGGGGCAGGAGTTTATTAATTAATTTGTTTATTCTCGACTGTGTTGGGTCTTCGTTTCTGTGCGAGGACTTTCTCTAGTTGCGGCGAGCGGGGGCCACTCTTCATCGTAGTGCGCGGGCCTCTCACTATCACGGCCTCTCTTATTGCGGAGCCCAGGATCCAGACGCGCAGGCTCAGTAATTGTGGCTCACGGGCTTAGTTGCTCCGCGGCATGAGGGATCCTCCCAGACCGGGGCTCGAACCCGTGTGCCCTGCATTGGCAGGCAGATTCTCAACCACTGCGCCACCAGGGAAGCTCTGTTCAGTTTGCTTTTGCTCGACTCTTCAAGAGAAAGAGCGAAAAGGCGAGTGACGTCTACTCTGCTGGGACCACCATCTCACTGCCCCCTCTGCCTGCTCCTGCTTCTGCTGCCCTGTTCAGTTTCCAGCCCACTTCAGGGGATTGGAGACCCTGGGACCCCCTCGTCCCCTCCGCCTTCCCTTCCTGGTTTCAGTGGTTTTTCTTATTCTACATGCATTTTTGTTTTTCTTTTTGAGGAAAGTAAGATGATGTTTGCCCCCCCATGGGAAAAAAATTCCTTATAGTAGGGTAGGAAAGATACAGAAAAGCACATACAAGAAGACGGTAACTTGTGTTCTCTACCCCCTCCCTCCCACCTAGAAAGGATGGGGCATGTTTCTGGGTGTGTGTCCATCTGGGCCTGTCGCCTGTCCTCTGCACAGTGGCTTCAGTGTCTCTTTGTCTCTCTCTCTCTCTCTCTGAGTGTGTCTCTCTGTCTCTCCATCCTCTGGCCCATAGTTACTGGCTGCTACTCTGGGTTGCTGGCCTATCAATTCTTTCAGATATTCATATGTAAAACTTATATTAAAGGTGAACCTTGGGCCCCATCCTGCTGCAGCCCTGCTCGCCCGTGTGGGTGCACGCGCCCGCCTGTGGATCTGTGTCAGGCCCCCTGTGCCGGCTCTTTCTCAGCCCCCGCTCCCTGTCTTCCTTTCTGCATGGTTTCATTGACCTCCCTTCCACCAGTTGCACTTCTAGTGTGTGCAATGTGTGTGTGACGTGTGCATTGTTCGGGGCACGTGCGTGCTGCTGGTCCATCCAGGCTGCGGCTCCGTGCTGCTGTTGGTCTCTTTGCTCATCCTCTGCTCCTTTCATTTCCTCCCTCCCTCCTAAAATCCCAACTAGACCTTGTGCTGGACACACACACACACACACACACACACACACGGTCCCTCATCTTTTTCTCTCATCTCTGTCTTCTCTTCCCATTTTTCTCTTGGGGGCTCCAAAAAGCTGTGGTTTGCAGAGAGAAAAAGAGAGACTGACAGAGACAGAAACACGGAGATAGAGATGGAGATGGGGGGGTGGCATGGGGGTGGGGGAATCAGGCCGGGAGATGGAGCTCTGTCCGTCTGTCTGTCCATCCCAGTCTCCCCAGCCCTCCCTCCCTGGGGCTTTTCCCACCCAGTGCTGGGCTGTACTTCCCTCAGAGTACGTCCTGTGGGATCCAGGGCTCTGCCTTCTGTTCATCTGTCCAAATGTCTGTGTGTCTGCCTCTGCCGCCACGCCTCCCCCTTGCTGTGGTCTCATTAAATGCCCTTCTCTTTCTCTGATTGTCCTGCGTGTGTGTGTGTGCGTGGGTGCGTGTGTCTGTGGCTGGATCTCTGTGCCAGTGGGTTTGTCTCTACCTCCCACCTCCAACTTCCTGCAATTTTATTAAATATCCTTCTCTTTCTTCTTCCCTTTCTTGCCACCCTCTCAGTATGTGTGCATCTGTGTACATGCATGTCTGCGAATGAACCTCTCGGCCACCCCCTTTCCCCTTCCCCGGGATTCCTGGGACTTGGCTTCTGGGGTCACTTTTTGCTCACTCCCCATCCTGGCCCCAGACTCAGCCCCATGCTCCCTCCAGCCTCTGCCTCAAGGCCTCCCTCCTGGACAGTCTCCCTGGCGACTATCCCCTGGACACCTCACCTTTGACCCTCCAAACTCAACTCACCTCCTGTCCGCTCCTGCCCGCTCTGGGGAGGGCTCCACCATTCAGCCTCCAGCCCTGGGCCGCACTCACCATCACTCACCCTCAGTCTGCCGTGGCCTTCCTTTTTTTCTTCCCACCTCTGGCCCTGCTCAGAATCCTTTGTCTCCGGTGGAGGAAGCCCCATCTCCCTCACCTGCCATTCCAGGCCTTGCCAGGCTGGCTCCAGTTGCCCGTGGCCCACTGACTGCCTGACACGTCTTTCCTTCCTTTCAGCCTGGACATCCACCTCCTCCGGGAAGGCCTCCTGATTGCCCCTTCCCTAGCTTCCCTTGGCTCCAGCACTCCCTGCAGTAGGGTCCTTCCTAACCTTGGCCTCGTGTTATGCAGTCCCAGGCTGGGCACCCAACCAGGGTCCCGTTATGATTTTCACGAGCCCTAGTCAGCTTTGCCTTCATGGACCCCTTTCTCCATAAAAAAATATTTTAAAAAATTCTATTTTATGACAACATTGATATAAAGTTGAATATATTAACATTATATATGAAAACATTTTCTTTGAGTTAAAGTTCATTTTTCTTCGGATTTTAAAAGAAATTAAAACATTTTTCACGGGCACCTAAAGGTATGGTGGACTGTAGGTTTACTGAGTGCCTTCTCTGTGCTGACCATGGGCAATGGCTGTTGGGGGCAGGCTGTGTGTCCTTTGCACATTCCACCCTCTCTGAATCTCTCTTTTCCTCTGGACTCTGTCCCCTGCGACGGCCCTTGACTTCCGTGTGAGTGCATCAAAGCCACGTGATGTGTGTATCACCCGGCCTCCTGAGTCTCTCTCCCTCTCTGTCCATTTCTCTCACCCTAACAGGTTTGTCCCTTGCTCTGGGGTCCCCTGTTCATTCATTCATTCCCCCAACAAACATGCGTGGCCCTGGTGTCTACGTGTCTGCCGGGGAGCAGGGATCTGGCTCCCTGTCTCTCTCTCAGGCCTGCTGCCCTCCCAGATCTTCGGGCTTATTGAATTTCCAATGTGGGCTCTCTCCCTGTAGCCACCTCTCCTTGCCATGAGCTGGGGACAGGTGTTTCTTTTCATTCCTTAGGCTCTTCATAAAGCACTCATCATGGAGCAGCTGCCCCTGCCCGGCCGTGTGTGCGTGTACATGTGTGTTTGCCTGTATCCGCGAAGTGCATCACCACCCCCCCTGCCCCCCGACTACCCACCAGCTCCCAGGGATCTGCCCCACCCCCATACCTCCATCTAGATTATTCCAGCTGTGCCTGCCCCATCTTGCCGTCGCCCTCTGGGGCTCTCCCTTCCTCTGCCCTCCTCAGCCTTTTCCTTCCACATTCATCCTAAATGCCTTCCAGCTTTGCTCTCACTCAGGTGTGTAAACATTCACTGAACACGTTTCAGGTGGGCACCTACTGTATGCCTGACCCCAGTTGGGGTTTAGGGGGTCAGGGGGGAGAAAAATCTGCTGGAGAGCAGCCGTGGACGAGGCACTTAGTGTCCAGAAGGACAGATGAGCAGAACAGATGCAGAAAGGCCCATGGTCCCAGTAGAGTAGAGACGGGGTCCTGAGCTTGAACACAGCGTCCGGGAGGGCTCCCCTGAGGAGTGGGCTGAGTGAGGCCCGAGGGCAGCAGGTGGAGAAGCGGGGCGGGGAGGGAGGGTTGTTCCCCGGGCGCACTCCAGGCAGCAGGACAGCCACAGGAGGTGGGAGCCAGCGGGCTGGGGTGGGACAGCCACCGAGTCATCACATCCCCTCGTTTCTCTGCCCACCCCCCCTTCTCCCCTTTTCTAGGGGGTGTGATTGTGTGCGGGGGAGTGAGCGAGAGGGAGACAGACAGACTTACAGACCAACACCGGGAGAGGGCGAGAGAGGTGCACGGAACTCCACTCTCCCTGCTTCTCTCCAGCTTGCTCCTTCCCCCTTCTCTCTGGGGTTTCTGGAAACCTTATCTTTTCTCTGGGCTTCCTGCAATTGTTTATGTATGCACACACCTGTGTGGTGTATATATGGCGTCCATGGTCCATGTATATGTTGTTCATGTAGTATAGTGTGTGTGGTGTGTGTATGTGTGGTGTGTGTGGTGTGTGTGTGTGTTGTGCGTGTTGTGAGTGTTGTGTGTGTTGTGTGTGTCGTGTTTTGTGCGTGGTGTGTGTGTCGTGTTTTGTGCGTGGTGTGTGTTGTGCGTGTTGTGTGGTGTGTGTGTGGTGTGCGGTGTGTGTGGTATGTGTGTAGTGTGTGTGGTGTGTGGTGTGGTGTGTGTGTGTAGCGTGTGTGGTGTCTGTAGTGTGTATGCGTGGTGTGTGCGTGGTGTGTGTGTGGTGTGGTGTGTGTGGTGTGTGTGGTGTGTGTGGCGTGTGTGTGATGTGTGTGGTGTGCGTGGTGTGTGTGTGGTGTGCGTGGTGTGCGTGGTGTGTGTGTGGTGTGTGTGTGTGTAGTGTGTGGGGTATGTGTAGTGTGTGTGGTGTGTGTGGTGTGTGTGGTGTGTGTGGTGTGTGTGTGGTGTGTGTGCGTGGTGTGTGTGGTGTGTGTGTGTGTGTGTGGTATGGTGTATGTGTGTAGTGTGTGTGTAGTGTGTGTGGTGTGGTGTGTGCGTTATGTGCGGTGTGTGCGTGTGGTGTGCGTGTGGTGTATGTGTGCAGTGTGTGTGGTGTGTGTGTGGTGTGGTGTGTGTGTTGTGTGTGTTGTGCGTGGTGTGTGTGTAATGTGTGTGGTGTGTGGTGTGGTGTGTGTTTGGTGTGTGTTGTGTTGTGTGGGGTGTGTGTGTGGTGTGGTGTGTGGTGTGTGTGTGGTGTGGTGTGTGTGTGTAGTATAGTGTGTGTGTAGTATAGTGTGTGTGTAGTGTGTGTGGTGTGGTGTGTGTGTGGTGTGCATGGTGTGTGTGTGGTGTGTGTGGTGTGTGTGGTGTGTGTGGTGTGTGTGTAGTGTGTGTGCGTGGTGTGTGTGGTGTGTGTGTGTGTGTGTGGTATGGTGTATGTGTGTAGTGTGTGTGTAGTGTGTGTGGTGTGGTGTGTGCGTTATGTGCGGTGTGTGCGTGTGGTGTGCGTGTGGTGTATGTGTGCAGTGTGTGTGGTGTGTGTGTGGTGTGGTGTGTGTGTTGTGTGTGTTGTGCGTGGTGTGTGTGTAATGTGTGTGGTGTGTGGTGTGGTGTGTGTTTGGTGTGTGTTGTGTTGTGTGGGGTGTGTGTGTGGTGTGGTGTGTGGTGTGTGTGTGGTGTGGTGTGTGTGTGTAGTATAGTGTGTGTGTAGTATAGTGTGTGTGTAGTGTGTGTGGTGTGGTGTGTGTGTGGTGTGCATGGTGTGTGTGTGGTGTGTGTGGTGTGTGTGTGGTATGGTGTGTGGTGTGGTGTGTTTGTGTGGTGTGTTTGTGTGGTGTGGTGTGTGTGTGCGTGGTGTGAGTGGTGTGTGGTGGGGTGTGTGTGGTGTGTGCGTGGTGTGTGTGGTGTGTGTGGTGTGCATGGTGTGTGTGGTGTGTGCATGGTGTGTGTAGTGTGGTGTGTGGTGGGGTGTGTGGTGTGTGTGTGTGTGTGGTGTGTGGTGTGGTGTGTGTGTGTGGTGTGGTGTGTGTGTGTAGTGTGGGTGGTGTGTGTGTGGTGTGGTGTGTGTGGTGTGCATGGTGTGTGTGGTGTGTGCATGCATGTTGTGTGTGTTGTGTGTGTGTTGTGCGTGTGTTGTGTGTGTAGTGTGTGTGATGTGTGGTGTGTGTGTGTGGTGTGTGTGTGCCTGGTGTGTGTGGTGTGCGTGTGTTGTGTGTGTAGTGTGTGTGTTGTGTGTGTGGTGTGTGTGTGGTGCATGTGGTGTGGGGTGTATGGCATGTGGTCCCTTGCTGACCCCCTGGCTGCTCCCTGAATCCAGCACGGGCTGTGCCGAGGGTCCCTCCCATCCATTCAGTCATCTTTCTTTCTTTCATTCATTCCTTGCTTGCTGTGTCTTAAAACCCCAATCTAGCCCGTCCTCAGAGGCAGCCCTGGGTGGCCTGGGTGCCTCTCTCTCTTCCTCTGCTCATCTTTCTCTCCCTCTGTCATTTGGCCTCCATCTCTGTTTTCTCCTTCCAAACTCCCTTCTCAGGGTCGCTCCTTTGGTTGTAGACGTCTGTGCCCTTCTTGCATTCGTGTCTGTCGGTCATCTCTCCACCCCCGCTGCCTTTCTCCTTTTCTCTCTTTGTTTTCCTGTCTTTCTTTGTCTCTGTGTCTGTGTCTCTGGCTTTCTTTTTGTTCTGTTCTTTGTCTCTTTCCGTCTCTGCCTCTCAGTTTTAGCTTGGCTCTACGTGTTACCTGCATTAATTCGTTTTCTCTGCCAAAATGTGACTGCACAGTCGTCTGTGTGCGTGTGTGTCTGTGTCCCACAACATGTCCCCCCATTCGCTTACCCACCCCCCCAACACTTGTGCAGGGTCCTCAGGCTTGTGCGTGTGTCCGTGTGGCCAAGCTGGGGTCTGGCTCATCTGACCCCTGAGGCTCCGGCTCTCCTGTCCCTGTGGCTTGTCGAATTCCCAGTGTGGGCAGCCGCCGCCACCCTCGCTCCAGTCTGGGGGGTGCCTGCCATCGGCTGGGGGCTTTGTTTCCTTTCACGCCCCCGGCTCTTCCTAGATCACTCATCATGAAGCAGCTGCTCCTTCCCCGGTGTGTGTGTGTGTGTGTGTGTGTGTGTGTGTGTGTGTGTGACACAGAGTGACTAACAGGGACACAGTTGCCCCCTGCCCAGACCCCCTCTCTTTGGGGTCCTCGGTTGTTGTGCTCATTCTCTGAGTCGTTTTGCATTTGTCCCTATGTTCAGTCAACTCCCTGAGCCTCTCCTGTGCTGGGGGTGATTGTGTGTGGCCACCCTGTCTCCAAGGCGGTTCTGAAAGCTGCCTTGGCCCTGTGCGCCTGGATTCACAGAGAAAGGTTGTGTGTGCATGTGTGTGTGTATCTGTGTGTGACAAGCTGTCTGTCACTGTGTCAACTCGACTACTTTACCTAAATCCTCTGCTTGCACTCTGGCAGGCAGTTCCTTTGTATTTTCTTTCGGTCAGCACACATTGAACACCCCCTGTGAGTGTGTCCGTGTGTGAGTGTGTGTGTGTGTGACAAATCTCTCACCCCTTGCTCTCTGCTCGCCCTCCTTTTCTCCGGCTCTATTTTGATTTTTCCACACACAGTGGAATCTGTCTCTCTCCCCACCTCCCCTTAAGGCTCTCTTTCTCCTTCCACATCCATCTCCAAGGCTCTGTCCAGCGTTTGCTTTCGCTCTGCAGATGAGCATCCTTCCATCCATCTAGCCATCCGCCTGTCTGTCCGAGAGTTATTTCTGGGCCCTTTTCCTACCCTCTTTCCTGGGTCCAATGTCATCCTTGCCCTCTGGGCCGTCTCGGCGCCCACACCCGCCTCTCTCGCCCCCTGCCCCTGGGTTATGAGCTCCGGACCAGAGCACGCGGCTGCTCCCAGGCCCCTCACCAAGCCCGGCCCCTGCACCTCTGAAGTCCACCCCAGCCTCAGCACCTTCCCAGCTCCCTTCTCCCCTTCTGCTTCATGCCCATCTCCAACGGTCACCCTGGCCAGGCCGTTCCACGACTGGTGGTGGACGCCTTCTCCAGGAGCCCCCATCCTCGGTGTCTCCAGCTCAAGGGGCCAATGTTGGCGACTTCCTTCCTGCCCTGTGGAACCCTTTCCAATTCAGGTCTCTCTGGGGTCGCTCTCTCTTTCCATGTGAGGGTCTAGGCATCAGGCGTTCTCTCTTGGTCGCATTACCTTTTTACTTCTTTTCTTGTCAGACTTTGTCGGGGTTTGCTCTGACCTGGACACTGTTACATCATTTGTGTGTGTGTGCATGTGTATGTGTGTGTGTGCATCTGTTCCTCTCTCGCCACCTGACATTCATCTTTCCTTCCCTTTCTTATCCTCTTTCTCTCATTAAAAAAAATTGAGGTATAACTTACATACCATAACATGCACACATCTTAAGGGAAAAACCTCGATGAATTTTACCCATGTCTACACCTGTGGATCCACATCCCGGAACAAGAAACAAACCATCCCAGCCCTCAGCAGCCTCCTTCTCGCTCAGGACTACCCCCACCCCTCAAGGGAACAGTTATTCTGACTCTAGTACTGTTTATTATCATAGTTTTAAATCCAAAAGTTTATCGGGATTTTTTTTTTTCTCACTGTATATATGCGTGACATTCTGTCTATCCGTCTTGGAACTTTCTTAGGTGCAGCTTCCCTTCTGAGAGTCCCTCATCTTTGTTCCTCCATTCGCTCAACAATTACTGAATACCTCCTGAGACGGGGCTGTGTGTGTCTGGCTCGCTCCCTCCGCCCCCTCCCGCCCCCCGCTGCTCCACTCTGCTCTCTCCGCTCTGCGCCCCCTCCCAGTCATTATTGAATTCTGCTTCCATTCTGTGCGTCGCTGCAGGGGTGTATGTGTGCGTGAGGGTGTGTTTGTGTGTGTCCTGCTCGCCCACTAACTCCCCCTCGCTCCTGCTTCCCCCATCTCTGCCTCTCTCTCCTCCTCTCCCGCTCCTGGGGGCTCCATCTAGAAGTTTCCAGGTGAGCCTGGCTCTATTTCTCTCTCTCTCTCCTTTCTTCCCTCGCTGTCTCTGAGGGTGGGTGGGTGCTGGCTGGCAGTGTGTGTGTGTGTGTGTGTGTGTGTGTGTGTGTGTGTGTGTGTGCCGGCCTGGCCCTCCCCTTCCTGCCCCTCGCAGCTCCCCAGCCCCCTTTGCAAACTCTATGTGGTCCACAGGCAACCCGCTGCCATCGGGGTCTCTAGCCAAGCTGAGCCCCAGACCCGTCCACCCACCGTGGTCCGTCTCCCCACCTGCAGAGCCCCCGCTCCAGGCCCGCACCTGTCTTCCCATCCCATCCTAGGGCTGTCTTCATGTCGGCCCCTCCCTCTCCCTACCTGTCTGGTGGCATTTTGTTCCTGACCCCCTGAAATGGCTCTCACCGTGGCCTCTCCCACCTTCCAGCAAACTGGGGTCTGACGCTGCACCTCGGGGACACCGTCCCCTTGACACTCCCCCTACTTCCCTGCCGGCTCCTTCTCCATGTCTTGCCCCGCACCAGCTTCCCTGTCATCTGTCACCTGTTGCGGTGCTCCGGCCTGCACTTGGCCCCCCAGAGTGACCCTATGACATCAGGCAAATTTGGTCATGCATTCAGTCAACAAACATAGTTGCTGCCCCATAGCAGGGTGGGAGGCCATGAGGGGGACAAACATCCCCTGCTGTGCGGCAGGCCTTAGAGTCAAAAGCATATCCGTGACTGGGCCCCCTGGTGTGGAGGGGAGACCCCGAGCCTGGTGGGCGGCGGGTGGGGGGGGCGGGCACCTGGCCTCACACCGGCTCCTCATCTTCATCTACTCACTTCTATCAACTTCCCTGTCCTTCCGTCTTGCCCTTGTGGGTGTCCTGCCTATCTCTCCCCCAACGTCAGTGTGTGTGTTTCTGTCTTAGGGTGAGGGGCTGTGTGCCTCTGTCCATGTGAGGTCTGTCTGTTTGTCCCTGTGCACCAGTGCGTGTATCTGGTCCTAGTCTCTGTGTGTCCGTGGATGCGTTTGTGTGTGTGTTTGACTGTCTGTTGTCTGTGTGTATGTATCTGTTTCTCTGTGTTGATACGTTTGTGTGTTTATCCGACGGTCTGTGTGTCCTGACCTGGGTTTCTGATTGTTTCTGCCTGTGTGAATGGGAGTGTCTGCTGGTCTCTGTGTGTGTTCTGCTGTGCAGCAGCTATCTGTCTATGTGTCTGTGTGTGCGTGTGTCTCTGTCTCCTGTCTGTGTGCAGTGTTGAGTGTATGCAGGATGTCTGTCTGTGTATCTCAGGGAAGGCCCCTCCTGGCTGTGTCTCCACGTGTTGTGAGGGTCACTGTGTCTCTGGCTGTGTCTCTCTGAGTGGAGGGATCTGTCTGGGTGATTTTGTCTGTGTGTCCTTCCCTCTCTCTCTCTGGGGGCTCCTCGTCTGTCTGGCCACAGATTCCCCCCACCGCCCGCCCATCTGGCTCACGTGTCTCCCTCCGCCTCCTCTTCCTTCTCTGCATCCCCCTCCTGGGGGCTTTGTCGGGGTTGCACGTCACCATCTGCGCCTGGCAGCCTCGCCAGCCTGAGAGCCGGCGGTGTGTCACACCCGCGAACCCCGTGTGGGTCGGGTGTGTGCGTCATCCCTAGCCCTGGCGGCATGGGGGCTCGCCTTGCCGCTCCCGCTCTCCCGTCGCCCCTCGCGCTCTCCCTTGGAGGCTCTCTCAAGCTTTCTTCTCCTTTCTTCAGGGGTCAGGCCTGCCTCTGTGTAAGTCTGTCCAAAGCTCCTCACTCTTTTGCCCCTCCTGTTGCTTTTCGGTTGCTGAGTGAGTTTGTTGGGGAAACTTTCAGGGTTTTATTCAAATCTCCATCAACCGACCCTGCGGGGGGCAGAGCGGGCGGCGCTTGGGCCTGACAGGTCCTCCTTGTCCTTCTGTTAGTCCCACTGTCCTTATTAGGGTCCATCTCCCTGAGGGGCGCCCCCTGCAGAACCCAGGCACTCACCATAACCCACAAGGAAGGCCCTTGGCTCCAGGCAGGGCTCTGCTGCTCCCTCCTCACCACCAGCCCCCACCTGCCACCCCTTCTGCTCCAGCCACCCCGCCCTTGCCTCTCCTTGAATGAGAGGTGCTGCTCCCACACCAGGGCCTTTGCACGTGCAGTCCCCTCTGCCTGGAGCTCTCTCCTGAGATCTGTGTGCCCGCCCACCTCCTCAGGTCTCCGCTCCACAGTCCCCTCTTCAGAGAGGCCTCTCTGGTGACTTAGTCTAACGCAGCACCCTCCGCTTTAGCTCTCCTTACCCCTATCCTGCTCCTGCTGTCTTTGTCTTCAAAGCACTTTTCCCTGCCAGCTGTCATCTTACTTTTTTTAATACATTTATTATTTATTTTATTTACGGCTGCATTGGGTCTTCGTTGCTGTGCACAGGCTTTCCCTAGTTGCGGCGAGCAGGGGCTACTCTTCGTTGAAGTGTGCAGGCTTCTCATTGCGTTGGCTTCTCTTGTTGCGGAGCACGGGCTCTAGGCACGTGGGCTTCAGTAGTTGTGGCTCGTGGGCTCTAGAGCACAGCCTCAGTAGTTGTGGCGCACGGGCCCAGGTGCCCCGCGGCATGTGGGATCTTCCTGGACCAGGGCTCGAACCCGTGTCCCGTGCATTGGCAGGCGGATTCCTTTTTTTTTTTAACATCTTTATTGGATTTGTCCAATATGTTATTTTAACACCTCCGTGGATTTGTCTATTCCAGACATTTCAGATAAACAGAGTCCCACCATATGTGACCTTTTGAGTATAATTGCTTTACGATGGTATGTTAGTTTCAGCTTCACAACAAAATGCATCAGTTCTATATATACATATGTTCCCATATCTCTTCCAGCTTGCGTCTCCCTCCCTCCCACCCTCCCTATCCCACCCCTCCAGGCGGTCGAGCTGATCTCCCTGTGCTATGTGGCTGCTTCCCACTAGCTACCTACCTTACGTTTGGTAATGTATATATGTCCATGCCTCTCCCTCGCTTTGCCACTGCGCCACCAGGGAAGTCCCCCAGCTATCATCTTATATGTGGATTTCTTGGTTTATTTTCCATCTCTCACACTATCCTCTCTGCCACTGTGCTGTAGGCCCCAGGAGGGCATGGAGTGTCTGTTCAGTGCTGTGTCTCCAGCTCCAAGAACACTGCCCGGCCCGTGGAAGGCACTCAGTACATGTTCTCTGACGGACTGGACAACCTAATTTCTAAACCCTGCCTGGCCAGGATGCAGGGACGTGCCTCTTCTTGCCCACCCAGTCCCCAGGGAGGCAATCCCTAGCTCCCGCCTTGCTGCCCAATCTGCTCTCACCTGTGCCTAACTGGTTCCGAAGTCCCGGGGCCTTGGCTGAATCACCCCTCAACCCCAGCGCCCGCTGCTCGCACCTCACCAGCCCCCACTTGAGTGGCTGATACCTGCCTCCTCTCTTGTCTCCGGTCTCTGATCTCACCCTAGGGGGGACCAGTCACAGCTCTCCCACCTTATAGGTCCCCAAGGCTCCCACCTCCAAGAAGTATTCAAGCACACCCCCCTCCCATCTCCTCTCCTCACGCTTCCAAGCCCCTCCCCCTGCCACACCCCCTCCCACCCGCCCACGTGCCTGCAAGCCGCTACCCCCTCTGCAGGTGCTGGTCCCTCCACCTGGAAATCCCTTTCCTCACGTGCCTGCTTGGTGAACTAGTTTTTATTTTTTAATAAGACAAAAATTTTTTATTGAGGTGAAATTCATATAAAATTAACCATTTCAGAGTGAACGATTTAGTGGCATTTAGTTGCCGTTATTCCCCATTCCCCCTCCCCCCTTCCTGTCCCCAGCAAACACCAATCTGCTTTCTGTCTCCGATTTGTCTATTCCAGACATTTCAGATAAACAGAGTCCCACCATATGTGACCTTTTGAGTCTGATTTCTTGCACTTAGTGTAATGTCTTTGAGGTTTATCCACGTAGTCGCGTGTGTCAGGACTTTGTTCCTTTTTATGGCTGAATAATATTCAGTTGTAAGGAGAGACCACACTTTGTCCACTTTGCCTTTTTTTGAGTCTCAAAGCCCTCCTGTCTTGGGACACTGGGCCCTCCCTTTCCTGGCCCTCCTGTTCCTGGGATGATCTTGGCCAGCCCTGGCTGGCTGCACACCCTGGGCTCCCAAGGCTGTGTCTCCCTCCTTCCTGAGCCACCTACCATGACCACCTCTTCAATCTCACTGCCATTTCCCTTTGCCAGCCTGCTTCCTGCTGCCCCTTGGCAGGCCGGCCATCCCCGCTTCCCCCAGATCAAACTCCCCAGACACCAGCACCTTCTCAAACATGCCTCTGACCACGTCTGTCTACCCACTGCATCACTCCCAGGCTCCCCACCCCTACCCCAAACGAAGCCCAGGCCTCAGCCCCCACTGCCTGCCTCTCAAGCCTCCTCCCTCCTCCATCACCCCCAAGCCCGCCGCCCAGACCCATCCCCTGGCATTCTCACCAGGTGGCTTTGTGCTCCTTTTAAGCATCAAATGCTTTGGTGTGTGTGTGTGTGTGTGTGTGTGTACTGTTCTGTCTGTCCACCACACTGGACTCCTCGCTTTCTCTCTGCTCCAGCCTTGGGGGTCATTGTCATTCTTTGAACGTGTTCTATACACACACACACACACACACACACACACACACACACACTCAATGAGACAGGGAGAGGGAGACAGAGACAGAGGAGCCCCCTCCTTGGCCCCGTCTCTGTGGGGTTCTTGCTTTTGTGCTCACTCTGTGAGCCTCCTGTGCGCTGGGCTGTGTGTGAGTGTGTGTGAGTGTGACTCTCTTCTCTTCCCCTCCCTCCAGCCTGTTCCCTACAGAAGCCTGCCCTTGCTCTGGGAGAGGGGCGCCCCCTCCCCACTTCCCTTCCCTCTCTGGGCTGTCAGACTCTCCGCCTCTCAGCCTCCGCGCGTGTGTGTGCGTGTGTGTGTGTGTGTGTGTGTGTGTGTGTGTGTGTCTCCAGCTCTGTCTCTGACTCTGGGTCTCTCCTTCTCTCACCATCACGGCTCTTTATCCCTCTCTGCCTCTCTGCCCTGCACCATCTCCATCTCTGTCTCTCCGCTCCCGCCACACTCGCCTTTTTTCTCTGTCTCTTGGCCTCCCTATCCTTTCTCCTCGATTTTTCCAGATGTGTCCATGTCTGACTGTCTCATGCCACGTATTTCCCTCAGTCCCTCCTCCTCTCTCGGGCTCCCCTTCCTCCCGACCTCTGTGTGTGTCTCTGTGTGTGTCCGTGAGTATGTCTGTGTGTGTCTGTGAGTGTATCTTCACATCCGGGTCTCCTTCCACTCCCTTCACCTGCCCCTAACCTGCTGGAACTCCCAGAGGCGCCCTGACTGGGGAGGCTTGTCTTCCCAATGGCACCCCCAGCTTTGACTCCATCCCCTTTTGGGGCATCATGCTTAAGGGGTCCTCACACCCCTGCCACACATCTGGCAGGAGCCACAAATCTAACCCCACCCTCTCTTCCTGAGACCCTGTTGAGTTGGGGATCCCTGTCATTCCCCTAGTTGCTCAGGTCAGCCTGACCCTCCCCCCACCCCCATGGTAACCTGTCCTGCAGATGCTGTTCCCTAAGCATCCACCCACCTCTCCCCCAACCCTGGTCAGGGCACCCCATCTCTCCCTGGAAGGCTCCACTGGTTTCCTCTCTGGCCTTCCTGCTTCTCCCTCCTCCCAGGGATCACAAACACCACCCAACCCCCAGGCCCTAAATCCCTTAACTCTCTTTGTACAGAGAACAAAGCCAACTTCTGAGCTCTTCCAGGCCCTCAGGTTCTGGCTGCGGGGGCCCCCCGGGCCCCCCCCCCCCGCAGCCTCCTTCGCTTGTCTCTGCCTCTGTCTCTGCCTCTGTCTCTGCCTCTGTCTCTCTCTGCTCCTCTCTCTCTCTCACGCCCTCTGCTCCTCCAAGCCTTTGTCCTTGTGCTCAAGCTTCCCCCCTTTGCCCCATACCTTCTTCCCCATCTCCCCCACCCCGGGCCCTGCTTTGAGTTTTTGGGCTCTGGGACCCTCCTCTGGGAGACCGTCCCCTGCCCGGGTCTCTGGGTCAGCCTAGACTTGCCACCCAAGATTGTAGTAGGCAACCTAACCCTAGGCTCCCGTGCACACTAGGTGATCAACAAATGCGCCCGCAGTCTCCTCCAGGAGCTTGTCCTCTCTGTGTGGGTGCGGGTATGTTTGGAAGTCTGGGGCTCAGAACCCCAGTTTGCCTACTTCCTCTGCCCCCCACTGCTCCCTGCTCCCCCTCCTGGGGTCTGCCCTCAGCCCCGGAGGGTGTGCGCACATGGGCGTGTCTGATCGCTCCCCTGCTTGTTCTCTGTAGCTTCATCTCCATTCAGTCTCTGTACCAGTTTTCTTTCTCTTTCAAGGCACATGTTTTCTCCTGATCCGAAAAGTAATGCATCCATCTTCGTTAAATCTTTTAGAAAATACAGAAAAGCACAGAGAAAACAATAGAAGTCCCCTATTGATCCCATTTCCTGGAGGAGGGGCCCCCTGGGAGCGTGCTGGGGAGCGGACCCTGGGCTGGACTATTACCAGGGCCCCACCTCGCAGTGCCCCTCATGCCACCTCCACCGCCCTTCCTCCTGTCTCTCACTCTCTGCCCCTCTCAGTCTCTGTCACTGTCTCCGGCCTGACTCGGAGCCCCTCTCTGCGTCTCTCTCAGCCTGTGCCTCTGTCTCTGGGTGCCTGTCTCTGTCTGCATGGGCTCTGCTCTCCCCATGGGGGGTCTCACCGATATCCACATTCATTCATTCATAAAGCCTGTCCTGAGGATGCCCAGACCAGGAGTGTGTGTCTGTGGGATGGCGGACCTCCCTCCTGCCACTCAGGCCTCCCTGAATTTTGCCCCCCACTCTGTGTGAGCTTCGAGGGGTGCATGTTGGGCTTGTGTCCATGTGTCTGGCTCCCTGGACACCCATCTGCTTGATTGTCTGCTGGCCACCTCCCTCTCTCTACAGCCTTTCAAAATCGCCATCTTGGTCTTGTCCCATTGTGTGCGCCTGTGTGCACGTGTATGTGCGTGTGTGCGTGCATGTGCATGTGTGTGTCCCTCCACAGGCTCTCGCCTCTCTCTCAGCCTCTCTCACTTCCTCTCTGTGGTTTCCTCACAGTTTGCTCCCCCTCTGTCTCCGTCGGTCACTCCCATTCATAAGTTCTTTTGCTCATTCAAAAAACAGAGCATCATTTTTTTCTAAATTGTCTGCCAGGAACACAAGTTGTATTATTACCTTTGTAATAAGAAAAACCCACGAACCACAACCACCATCAGAAAAATGAGGGCATTAGGGGCCCGTTGTCAGCAGCTGTGCTGAGTCATGCCCTGGGCTAGAGTGTCGTGTGTGTGTGTGTGTGTCTGTCCATCCATCTCCAGGCTTCCCTGTCTGCCTCTCCTTCCTCCTCCTCTCCATCCTTTTCCTTCCTTGGAGATTTCTGGAATTTCACTCTAGCTGTTCATGCTGTGCGCCTAAAGAATGGGCCTGTGTGTGTGCGGGAGTACTGTGATCGTGGAGGAGTGTGTGAACGTGTGAGCCCGTGAGTGTGCAAGCGTCTGTGGAGGAGTGTGTGTGTGTGTGTGTGTGTGCGCGCGTGTGGTCTACGCTCTCGCTGCTTCTTTGCAGCTTTGGCAGGCTTTATCCCCCACCCTGCCGCGGATGTTTTCTTTCTCTCAGAAATGACACTTATTGTTTTCCTTTGGTTTCAGGGGTAATATGTGTTCACCACAAAGAAGGTGGAAAATGCCAGAAAGAACAAGCAGAGAATATGAAATAAAAATCCCCTGTAATCCCACCTCCCAGAGAGAAAGGAGCCACTATTAATATTTGGAGATATTTTTGCAATGTTCTTTGTATCTGTGAACCTTTTCTCTCGGCGTGAGTTTTTCTCTGCAAATTTGATTTCACTGTTTTTACTTATCTGTTCCTTCAGGAGCATTTGGGCGTCTCCACTAGGGACACCCCTGTGTGTCTTCGTCAGCCTGTCTGAATGGTCTGAATGTCTTTGTCTGGGAAGTTCTGTCTGTCTGACAGTCTCCTCCGTCCCTCCCTTCCTCCTTCTGGGGCTTTATCTGATGTGTGTGTGTGTGTGTGTGTGTGTGTGTGTGTTGAGAGAGAGAGAGAGAGAGAGAGAGAGAGAGAGAGAGAGAGAGAGAGAGAGAGAGAGGAAGCTAGACAGAGAAATCCAGAGAAAAAAATAGTGGAGGGGTGTTGGTTAGAGATAGAGAGACAGAGACACCATCCTCCCTCCCCTCCCTTCCCTCTCTCTCTTCTGCGGCTTCCCTCAGGTTGCTGGGTGCCTTCCGTGTCCCACCATCCCTTTTTTCTGCCCTTGTCACTTTGTTCTTGGGTTGCTTAAGAAGGAAGAAAAGCTGGTGGGTGCGGGTGGGGCTTTTGTGGGTAACGCAGTGGAGCCAGGACACGGGACAGAGGTTCTGGGAACTTTTCCTTGTGCAGCCCGGGAGATGAGGGTGGCAGAGGACCAGGTGCTGGGGCATGGAGGGACTTCACTCTTGTTTCAGTCTCATAAGGGCTGGGGGCCGGGAAGTGGGACGTGGTTCACAGGCAGCAAGAGTGGGGTGGTCTGAACCCTCCCAGCCTCTCCCCATGGCCCAGGTCGCCTCCTGCTGAGAACTCAGCCGTCTCCTCTCCATTTGGTTCTGCCTGTGCCTCCTGCCTCTCACCCAGACACAGTAGATAAACAAGCCTCTGGACTTTGGTGCCCAACACCTGTTCACATCTTATGCTGGTCCTCAGAGCAAAATGAGGATAATAAGAGTTCCGAGGCTCCATGGGACGGCTCATGTCAAGGATGCTCAGCACAGTGTGGTCATGCAGCAGTGCCCAGTACATGCTGGTTAGTGCTGCTGCCTCTGTGTTGGCATCCTCTCTCCTCTCCGGCTGAATCACAGCTCACCCTACGCCACAGGTCCCTTCCTTCCTTCCTCCCTCCCACCCAGGTGTGGCTCCTCTGAGGTGTCCAATAGATACTCAAGGACTTAGGGAGCGAGGGAAATCAGGGAGGCCTGTGGGCAGTGGGGATGGGGGAGGGAAGGCTGGTTGGGAAGCCTGGGGACACGAGTGACCTTCACAACACGGAGTGCCCACCTTGAAGGCTTTGGCTATGGCCGTGCCTGGCCTGGGATGCAATTTTCCTTCCTTTGTCATTCTCTTTACCTGGCTCCCTCCTCTGTTTCTTTATGGTGCCCCTCCGGTCACCCCCAAGGGGGCATCCTGCCTTGAAGCTCCCATAACTCCCTGGGCATATCCCTGTTGCTGCTGCTACCACATTCTCCTATTACAATCTATTTCTCCCATGTCTGTCTCCCCCGCGAGACTGGGAGTGACACAAGGAGGAACCAGTCTGGTGCTCAGTTCCTCTCTGGAGCTTTGGCCTCCCCCACCCAGCACAGGGCCAGGCATGAGCGAGGCACTCAGGGGATGCTGGAGAGAGGCTGGAAGAATGAAAAAACCTTTCTCCTCCACTTGCTGACTCGTATGCATCCTTCAAGGCCAGCTCAAATGACCCTTCCTCACTAACGTCTTTCCTGACCCCGTATTAGTAAATGGCTCCCTCCTGGGCTCTCTCATAAATGTGGCTGTTAAAACAAATCTCAGGTCACATCACTGTTCCCTTTTTGTATATCTGCCTTCCTAAAGGCTGTGGGTATTCAGGGGCAGAGTGAGACAGAATATAACCACAGCAGCAAGAACAACAGCTAATCTCATATAGGCTTACTACACGTCTGAAACTGTCCTAAGTGCCTTGCCTGTATTTTTCATTTAACCCTTACAATATGATTCTTGATACTATTATTATCCCAATTTTACAGATGGGGAAACCAAGGCTCAGAGAGGTTAAGTGACTTGTCCCAGCTCACACAAGTAAGTAGTGGAGGTGGGTTTTGAACCAAGATGTCTGTCTCTAGAGTCACCCTCTAAATGATATAAGGTGATGTGTATTAAGCATTTTTCTCTCAAAGTGTCAAGGGCCCTGAAGTCTTTCTCTTTTCAGCATCTCCTGTCCTACCCTGAGCCTGCTGTCTCCTCACTCTGCCCCTTCTCCCCGGGCAGTGCATCCTCTGCTCCTGCAGTCCACAAGGATAAAGACATGATGCCAGCACGTGTCTCCAGCTGGGCCTCTCCACGGATGCCTGAAACCCACCACCTTGTCTCTGTAGCCCCCAAACATGTTTTTCTCCTGTTCTCATTAGCACCCACTGGGGGCAGCAGCCAGGAGCCCAGAGTCATCTCCGATTCCTCAGCTCCCGCAGCCCACAGCCATCTGTCTGGCTTCCTGGTGGCGCTCCCTCCGGGAGGCCCTCAGGCGGCC
>NW_006772681.1:1634184-1648436 GCF_000442215.2 Lipotes vexillifer | reverse complement strand
CCTGCTGACGCTCCCTCCGGGAGCCCCTCAGCAGCCCCTGCGCAGCCCCTCCTGCAGCGTAGCCCCCTCCCGGCCCCCCGCCTCTGCACTCATCCCTCCACTTCTTACTCCGACACCTGTCACCTTCCCAAGTCCCCTCGTCTGTAAATGAAGCCACAGACAGCACGTTCCTCATGGGGTATCACAAGGATTAGATGAATTTTGAAAAGCTGTTATGGAAGGGCCAGCCTCACCATCCGCAGCTGTTATTAAGGATTAAATGGATAGCTGTTATTAGAGATTTTCTGAATGAATGAATGAATGACCCAGTGGGTGCGCCTTTCTTCTCTTCCTCGTCCTCCTCTCAGTACTCGCTTCCATCTCCTTGTCTCACAGGCTGTACTTTTGGAAGGATGGCTACCCTCTGAAAAAAATTTTGCATCCCTCCAGCCAGCGTGCAAATCTCTCCCATCCTAGAAAAAGATCCTCCCCGTAACCCTACCTATCCCCTAACTACAGCTCCTTCTCTCTCCTCCCTTCTCAGAAAAGCTTGGGGGAAGAGTTGCCCTCCACCCCAAATAGCCCTACCTCCCCACACTGTGATCAGCAGCCCCCCATCAAGGTCATTGGTGTGGCCTCCATGCCGCCAGATTTAACGGACATTTTAATTTTAGTCTTTGCAGCATTTCAGCGCTGTTCTCAGTTTCCAGGACATTCATCCCCATCTCTCTCCTGTCTTTCATGACTGGCCACTGAAGAAAACCTGGAGAACCCCTTGTAAGTGCTGATGAAATATTGGTGAGCCAATGGCTCAGTCTTTGGATATCCTCTCTCTGTGTCCCTCTGGTCTCTCTCTCCTTACTTCCTTGGGAATCTTGATTCATCCAGTCCTATGACTTGAAAACCCAGCAAATCTTATGCTGTTGACTCCCAGCCTGAACCCTAGACTCTTATACCCACATCTCCACGTGAGAGTCTACGGGCAACTCAACTCTAACATGCTCCAAATGAGCCCTTGACATCCACTCCCCAAGCCTGACCCCCACCTTGCCTTCCTCACTTCAGTACCTGGTACAACCACCATCGGAACCTAAAACAATGTATTGTTGCCCTCCCTCATCCCTAGACTGTGTCCCCAGCCCTTCTCATTTCTCTTCCCACCTGTTTCCCTGCCCCCTGTCTCAATAACCACTCAAATACCATGACTCCTGAGTTTTTATTTCCTGCCTAATCATTATTTTGAGCCTCAGATCTGTATGATCAGCCATTTCCTAGATGCTTCCACCTGGCTATCCCTCTAGGCACCTGCCACTCCATGCGTCCCAAAGTGGACTCAGCATCTTCCCTACAGGTACTCCTCCTGCTGGGGTCCCTGGGTCGGTAAACAAGACCACGATGTGCCCTATCATGAGGGTGGTACCTCCGCATCACTCTTGACTCTGCTTTGTTCACTCCACCAGCCCTGCTTGTTGGGATGGTCATTTTCCAGTCTCGCATTGTGTCCCCTCAATCACTGAGGATCGTATTTCCTGGTTCTTCTCTCGGTTCCTAGTCCTGTGGCCTTCCTTGATGACTTCACCACCCACATGGATGGTGTAGCCAACACCATGCTCTTGACCTCCCAAGTGCTAACAATCTCGCTCTCTACTCGACCTCAACCACGATCGTATCTTTGACCTTGCACCTTGCAACAACAGCTCCAATTCCAAAGTCCCAGCTTCCAGCTATCCTACTCCCAAGCCATCGCTTGTCGTCATTCCACCCCATTTACTAGAGCATGTCTTGGATCTCAGCAAGACCTTGGAAGTCAGCCCCCACCATTCTTTCTCTAACCCCTCTAATTACCCTTTCACCCTGACCTCACTATTGACACTACTCTTGGCAAGGTCACCAGTGACCTCCATCTTGTCAGATCCAATGCTCAGTTCTCAGTCCTCATCTTCCTGTCCCATCAGTAATGTTGGATGTGGTTGAACACTTCCTCAGTCTTGAAACATTCACTTTTCTTGGCTCTCAGACATTTCTCTGATTTTACCTCTCGGTCTCTCTATTTCTTTTGCTGGATCCTCCCACTTCCCCCAATCTCTAAATGGCCCCCTTCTGTCCTTCAGTTACACAATCCCTCCAATTCAACAGTTTGGCGTACTCTCTGTTTTCTGACCACTCCCAAACTCCACCTTTCCCTGAACTCCAGACTCTACTGCTCATTCAACTTCTGTGCAGGGATACCCAACACGCATTTCAAACTCACTACACCGAAAGCTGAAATCATCCCATCTTCCTCGAAAACCTGTTCCTTCCTCATTCTTCCCCAGATGAATAAATGACACCACCCTGAAACCCTGGAAGTTATCCAGGAGTCCCTTTTTACCCTCATCATTTCATACATACTCGTGGTCAATTCATTGGCCAGTCCCACTGACTGAACTTCCAAATCATTCTGTTTTCTTCACGCCACCTGTTCCATCCTAACTCAAGCCCCCATCATTTCTCTGGGACAATAACCCAGCCTCCTCCCTGGGCTCCCTGCTTCTATTCCTGTGTCCAGAACCAGAGGGATCTTATAAATCAGATCGGGCCACTGCCTGCTTAAACCCCTCCAATGGTTTCCCACTGCATTGACTGTAAAACCCAAGCTTTGTGCCAAAGTCTAACATGATCTGGCCCTGACCATGTTGCCAGCTTCATCTCTTGCATTCTTCTCTCGCTCACTCAGTCTGGCTCCGCCCACCTCCTTGCTACTCTTCAAACATTCCTGTCTTAGGGCTCTAGCCGTTTTAATTCTTTCAGCCTGAGGAGACTCTTCTCCCAGAAATTCACAAGGCTGCCACCTCCTCCCTTTCTGTCACTCAATTCTCAGCTCAGATGCCACCTCCTCAGGGAAGCCTTCCTTGATCATGCCTCCCCTCCCCCTGGGCTCTGTCTCACCACCCTGCACTAACCTCCTTTTAATTCTTATCAGTATCAGAAATTATCTTTCTAACTTACTTGGCCTTTTTCTGTCTTCTGTACTAGAAGATCAGTTCTGGGAGAGGAGGAGCTGAATCTCCTACAACAGAAGCTCCCTGTCGTAATCTGCTCATTACAGTGTCTGGCACATAGTAGGTGCTCTATAGATGCTCATGAATTACGTGCATGTATCTGAATGGTGACCACATCCTATCAAGTCTGTTCCTTCATAGCTCTCCTCCTGTACACTCCACTCCAGCTCACCCCTCTGCCTCCCTACCTTGCTCTGCTGTGCTTGTCATTCTCTCCTAGCTTCTGAGTTCTCTCTCTGAGCCCTCACAGATTTGGCCGTCCCTTTGTGAGTGGATCATCCTGTGTGTGAGTGTGAACTCACACCCATGCTTGGGTGTGTGCTTCTGTGTCTGTCTCACTGTGGGTTATACTTCTGTCTCTCTCATTTATTGGGTTTTGACCTAATTTCTAGTTTGCTTCATTCCTTCCTTCCTTTGTTAATTTATTAGTTTATTCAGTTATTCCATCTTTAAATATCTTGTGGTGGATGCTATGCTAGGCAGTGTATGTGTGTGATGTGTGTACGTGGACATATGTGAATCACTCCTATTCTGGGCCCTTTATCAAATTTTATTCTCATCTCTGGATTACCCTTCCAACCATCCATCTGTCCATCCGTCCATCCATCCATTCATCCATTTACCTATCCATCCACCTATTGATCCCATCCATCCATCCAGCCAGCCAGCCATCATCTAACAAGTGCCAGATTCTGTGCCAGTCAGTGAGACTGAGTGTGTGTGTGTGTACAGTGTGCCTATATCTGTGTCCTGCTGTCTGAGGGCCCCTTCCCCCTCCCTCACTGCCTCTCTTTTTATCTCACTCCAAAGCCACATTCCGTTTCTCTCTACAGAAGAGCTTTGTTGAATTTTTGCTCTGAGTCTGTGAGCCATTCGTGGTGTGTGTGTGTGTGCGTGCGTGCGTGCGTGTGTGTGTGTGTGTGTGTGTGTGTGTGAACATCTGTCAGTCTCTCAGGTCATTCCCTCTAGGGCTTGGGCTGAGGTAGCTCCCAGTCTCTGGGTCACTGCCATTCACGCTTTGTCCAACTATTTGTTAATTCATTCACAAGAAGTTTATTAAACACCTGCTTCCTGCCAGGACTTGGGTTGGTCCGGGCTGTGAGGGTGTGTGGTGCGAGCTCACGGCTGTCTGCTGTCCATCACCCTGCCTCCCCCCTCTCCTGTCCCTCCACTTGCCTTCACAGCCCGGACCCCCTGTGTGTGTACTGGACGCTACCACTCCTCTGTGCGTGTTCCTCCTGCAGCCTGCAGGCCAGACTCCCATTTCACTCACGAGCTGAAAACTCAAAGCCAATTAGCAGCTGACTCTGGTACCTCAAACCCAGCATATGACAAGCTCACCGCATCATTTCCGCACCTCTGATGGGTTTCTCTCCCTGTTCTCATTAGCGCAGAGTGTCATTGCCTGCCTGGGTCCGCAGCCAGGAGCCCCGAGTCATCTCTGAGTCCTCACTCTCCTGCCACCCACAGCCCATCTGTTCTCTTTCCTGTAGAATCTTCCTCCAAAAGCTGCTCAGCACCCAGCCCCCACTGTCTTATCAGCCCCTCCCTCAGCCGGCCCAGAAAATTGAAGCCTGGACCACTGCATCCATCCATTCATCCATCCAAGCAGCAAACTTGCCCCAAGCACCCACTGGATCTCTGCTGAGGACAAAGGCCCCAAAGCCCTGGCCCACGTCGTGCAGGACCTCATCAGAGTCCAGGGGAAAGACAGACGAGTCATCACTGCTCTACAAGACGTGTGATGGAGCTTCCCAAGATTTTCTGTCACTTTGGTCACTACACTGTGCGTGTTTTGGGGGGTGACATCTGTCTTATTTGCCTTGGCCACTTTTTCAGACCTTCTTGCTCCTTCCAACCCTCCAGAATCGGTGCTCCCCAAGGCTGCGTCCTCCTGCTTCTCTCCTGTCCTTCCATGAGCTGTCTGTGCCCAGGGTTTCAGAGATCCATCTCTGTGCAGAAACTCCCTCGTGCACATCCCCTGTCCCTTCCTCAGCACCATTTGGATGCCCCAGCAACATCACAGACTTACCAAGATAGGATCAAACTCCCCATCATCCCCACCCTCCTCCCAGATGGGAGGTTCCTACCTCCCATCTCCAAGACCAGAAACCCAGACATCACCTTCTCTTCTCCTTTGCCCTCCATTTCCAATTCAGTTCCAATTTTTTGCCGATTCTTCCTCCAACATCTCTCTCCAGTCTTCCCCCTTGTTCCTGCCCATCCTCATGGCCAATATGGTTGCCCTGGCAACGGCCATGCTCTCCCTTCTCTCCAGGCTCCTCTCAGCAGGGGAACGTGCTCCCTTTCCTCTAACTTGTAAAGAAGCACTCCATCTTGCCCTGTCTCACTCCTGTCCACTCTCTCCAACCATCTGCAGAAGTCTTGGCTTTAGCAGAGCCGCCCCCAGTTCCTCTGGGCCCGCCATGATGCTTGGCAATTCCCCCTACCGACTTCCTGTTCGCCAGATCAGCAGTCCCACGGTGAAAAGAAGATCCATCTGCCCAACGGAGAGGCCCCTGTGGATGTCCCCTCCTCTCTGTCAGCAAGGCTGCAATGGCTTCTTTCCCTTCCCCTTCCAAACCCACCTTTCAAGAATAATGCACCATATCCTCTTTGATGAAGCCCCTGACAGCCTCTCTCCCAATATCCCATTATGTCCCCATCATATCCCAGGAACATCCAGGCATGCCTTGGTTTGGGTGCCTTTCTGCCCACCAGACTGAACCTTGTGTCTGATTTCTTCCCCGATGTCAGCACAGAGGAGGGGCTAGGGGATATTTGGGTCTGGGCAGGAGGAAGGATGGACAGACAGATGGAATTTGTACCTGTGGGTTTCCTCTTTCTCCTTGTTCTTTGTCAGTTTCCTTCTCCCCTCTCTGCCACCCTAAACTCTTTTTTTTTTTTTTTTTTTGCGGTACTCTGGCCTCTCACTGGTGCGGCCCCTCCCGCCGCAGAGCACAGGCTCCGGACACGCAGGCTCAGCGGCCATGGCCCACGGGCCCAGCTGCTTCGCGGCATGTGGGATCCTCCCGGACTGGGGCATGAACCCATGTCCCCAGCATTGGCAGGCGGACTCTCAACCACTGTGCCACCAGGGGAGCCCCTAAACTCTTTTTTAATAACGATTACTTTTTGGTCTCACCTGTGATATACAAATATATTATCTTAAAATATTAAAACATTACATATGAGATTAAAGTCCCTTCCCCTGTTCCCCTCAACCTACATCCTGCTCCTTAATTCCTTTCCCAAAAAGAAACTAGCATTATCAAATTAGTGCAAAAAAATTCATCTCTCTCACACACACACCTAAATAGCAGCTAAAATAATACCCAGTGGTGAAAGACTGCTTTCCCCCTAAGATTGGAACAAGGCAAGGATATCCACTTTCATCACTCTTATTCAACATCACATTGGAGGTCCTAGCCAGTGCAATATAGCAAGAAAAAGAAGTAAAAGAACATACAGATGGGAAAGGAAGAAATAAAACCTTCTCTCTTAGCAGATGACGTTATTGTCTACATAGGAACTTCTAAAGAATCCACAAAAAAGACTAGAACTATTAAGTGAGTTTAGCAAGGCCACAGGATACAAAGTCAATCTACAAAAATCAATGAGCAGGGCTTCCCTGGTGGCGCAGTGGTTGAGAGCCCGCCTGCCGATGCAGGGGATGCGGGTTCGTGCCCCGGTCTGGGAAGATCCCACATGCCGCAGAGCGGCTGCGCCCGTGAGCCATGGTCGCTGCGCCTGCGCGTCTGGAGCCTGTGCTCCGCAGCGGAAGAGGCCCCAGCAGTGAGAGACCCGCATGCCGCAAAAAAAAAAAAAAAAAAAAAAAAAAAATCAACGAGCAGTTAGAAATGGAAGCGTATATATTCCCCTGGAAAATGCAGAATGTGGTTTGGTAAACAGTATTCAACATACTGTTGTTGTTCTTGTTTTTAAAAGAAATCGCCTCATACTGTGTATATTATTCTCTCGTGAGCTTTTACACTCAGTTCTCTGAGGGCTCCTTTTCCTTATTAGAACATATATTGCAGTCAATTCCTTTCCTCTGCTCACAGGATTCCAGAGAAGGGCTGAATTGGAGTTTATTTAGCTCTTCCCCGCCAAGGATGGACATTTCGGTTGTTTTCACTTTCTCATCGTTACAGATACGACTGTACCAAACACATGCTGTCTCCTTCTGGCTCCCGCTTCTTTGGGTCCTAGGGGTACTCCCAACCTTGTCCGTGCGTTCATCCGACTCCTGGCTCCCTGAGAGCTCTGTGTATCTCCTTCCCCGCCTCATTCTCTCTTAGTTTGTCCCTCATCTTTCCCAGTTCTTTTTGGACTTGGCCCTAGTTATTGAGTGTGTGTGTGTGTGTGTGTGTGTTTCTGTGTTGCCTGTTCCCCACCCTGTATGTGGATCAGTAAAAGTCCCATCAGGAAATCGATGTCACAATCAAATTCGGATAATCTGAGGCGTTTCCTCTCTCTGGGGACTTTCTCAGGTTTTATTCTCACTCCCGGGCTACTCCATCCTCTCACCTACCAACAAAGACATATGGAGCCTGTTCCAGGAGGAGCTTAGAGTGTGTGTGTGTTAGGGGGTGTGTGCCTGTGCATGTGCTCATGTCTCTACCTGCCGGCCTGTGGGTCCCCTGAAGGCCCCACCTCCCTTCCTGTTTTTCTTTTCTAACTTTTTAATCTACACCTCGTCTTGCCCCTCTTGCTTCTGTCTTGATCTCTCTGGCTCAGCCATGTTCTTTCCTACTTTCCTGAGAAACTGTTATTCATTTTGCTCTGTGTTTGTGCGTCATTCCTGCTGCGAGTGTATGTGCATTCATGCGTGCGTGTGCGCGCACAGCTCGCCCCCTCAGCTCTGTCTCTTTTTTTCTCAAGCTTGTAGCTTTTTACTTTCTCCATGTCTTACTGTGGGTGTGCAACACGCACAAGTGTACACGTGTTTGGATAATGCTTCTCTCTGTGAGGCAGGGTCACGATCGGGTCCCACCCTCTCTGTCATCCTTCATGACTCTATGTCCGTATGCCTTTCTGTCTATCCACAACACTGTTGCTGATCCCCTTACTAGGGTCTGTCTGTCTGTCCTGACCATCATTCCTCCCCGAGTCCTCCTGCTTCGTACATCCTCACATACGGGGCCCCTAGTTCTTTGTCCTGGATCTTTCCCTCTCCTACTTTTTTTTTTTTTTTTTTTTTTTTGGGGGTCGGGGGGCCTCTCACTGTTGTGGCCTCTCCCGTTGCGGAGCACAGGCTCCGGACGCGCAGGCTCAGCGGCCATGGCTCACGGGCCCAGCTGCTCCGCGGCATGTGGGATCTTCCTGGACCAGGGCACAAACCCGCGTCCCCTGCATCGGCAGGTGGACTCTCAACCACTGCGCCACCAGGGAAGCCCCCCTCTCCTACTTTTCACCTGCTTCCTGGATGAGATCACAGAGTACTTCTTGGCACTGACCCCCCAGTGTCCTCCTTCAGCCCCGACCCTACTCATTCTCTCCCACTCCTGCCACTGACTCTGGGCTTGCATGCAAACCCAGTGCATCATCTCTCAGGTCTCCAAATGTGTTTCTCTCCCAGCTCTCATTAGCGCTGAGCATCACCACCACCTGGGGCTTCGCAGCAGGGAGTCAGTCATCTCTGACTCTGCTCACTTCTGCCATCCACCCCCAGCAGTCCTCTGTTCCTGCCAAGACTCCCTCTGAGGGGCTGCTTGGCACTTCCCTCCCCACCCCAATCCCTTCAGCCTCTCAGAGCTCGGTCATCAGCTCTTTGATGCCTGGACCATCCATCCATCCATCCATCCAATAAACTTGCCCCAAACACCCACTGGGTCTCTGCTGAGGACCCAGGCCCACATCCTGCAGGGGCTCAGAGACCAGTTATCACTGCACTACAGGATGGGTGACAGGAGCTTCTCACAGCTCTATGTCACTCTGAACGTCAGTGTGTGTGTGTGTGTCTGTCTGTCTTGGTCACTTTTCCAGACACTTTTCCCTCTTCCTGGTGTTGGTCCAGCAATGATGCTCCTCGAAGCTGCACCTTCCTCCTTCTCTTCCTCCTAGACTTCCTTGTTGTTCACTCCTGGGGGTTCAAGGGCCCCCTCCACAAGATGCTGCCCCACCTCATGTCCCCCCTTTATCCCCAGCCCAGGCCCTCTGTTCGACGCAAGCTCCAGAGCCCTCCTTGGCTCCACTTGATGGTCCCACCAGCATCACAGACTCCCCAAACCAGGACCAAATTCTTCATCCCCCCGACCAGGGCCATCCCCCATTTCCAGAGCCAGAAATCTGATCACCCTTCCCCTCTTCCTGCCCCCAGCTTTAATCAGCCCCCAGTTCTTCACGATTCTTTCTCCAAAGGCTTTCTCCCACCTCCTCCTTGCTTTTCCCCATCCTCATGGCCAGTGTCGTTGCCCTGGCAACAGCTGTCGTCTCTCCCTCCTCCCGGGTCCTCTCGGTTGGTGGGTTTGCTCGTCTCCCTCACACCTGAGGAGAGATGTTCCCATCTCCCTCCTGTCTTCCCTCTCCTTCCGCCCACAGACGAGCTGGGGTGGGGGCACATCAGGCACTGGTCATTTCTCTCCCATCCTCTGCAGTGAGGCCCCCTGCCTCGGCCCCCATAGCTCTCCAGCAAGGCCTCCTCCACCTGCTCGGTGATGACCAGCCAGCCCATTTCTCTCCTCACTCCCTCTGCCCCCACAGGGGCCCCTGACGCTGGGGGCCAGCACTGCGCACACCGAGGATGCCTGTTTTCCCCCCAGCTCTCAGGCTGTGCCTCCTCTGTTTCCTTTGGAGGGTTCCCCCCTACCCCGATAGTCTCCGTGGGGTCTCAGGGCTCCCCAGAGTCCTGTCCTGGCTCCCACCTCTCCCCAGCCATGCTGAGCTCCACCTGGCTCAGGCTCAGGCCACTCTGCCCAGCCTGCACCCCAAGTGTTGGCATGAGGCTGCCACAGGCTTCTCTCCTTCTCCAGACCCCGACCTCGGGCAGAGAAAAAGGCCTTGGGTCCGGGGTCCTCCCTGGAGGAGCCCCTGCTGACCCCTCCGTTAGGGTCCTGTGGGACCCAGCAAGCGCTCCCGGGCCAGCACGAAGCACCGTGCCGGTGGTCATCTTTGTCCCGCTGGGCTGGCCTTCTCTTGGGGTCTGCCCTGGAGGGAGGCTGGACAAGTGTCTGTGGGTCTCTTCTCTTGCACTCTCTTGTTCTTTCTCCCCTCTGGCTTCATCTCTCCTTTTGGAAAATAGTTTTTAAATTCCACAGGAGATATAAGAACCGATTATATTTGTTAAAAAAAACAATTAAGGTTTTCTATGTAAGACTGAGGTCTCCGTTGACCCCTGTTCCCATCCTAGCCTCAGTCAGGCCACAGCAGGACTGTCCACAATGCAGGGACTTTGAGGAGGCTCTGTGGATATAGGTACCGAGGTGTGGGTTAGGGGGCCACCGGAAGCCACGGATGGTGGCCGTGAATTTTTACCACCACTGGGAGAAGTTTCCAGAATCGTGTAGAGGGGGCCGCCTCGAGAGGAAAAGGACACAGCAGCCTGAGGTCCAGGGGACCAAACATACTGACCTCCCCCATCCCTCCCTCCCTCTGACCATCCCACTGGCCAAGCTCGGTGGGAAGCTGGGGGGCTCGGGCTGGGGGTCCGCACAGCCCAGCCTCTTGAGGGTTGAGAGCTGGGAGGCGGCAGAGGGTGGAGCGTGAAGCTGCGGGGAGTTGCCTGGGGTGCCCTAGGGTCCATCTGTCTCTGGGGCCCTCCTTGGGCTTAGTTCTCGGCCCCTTGGTTGCATCTATCCACTGGCAAACGCACGTGAGCGTCTCCTCGGAGCCCAGGCCCAGGCCGGGTGGCGTCTATGCTGAACAGTGGATCCTCCACATCTCCACCCTGTTGTCTCCCTTGGAGTTTCTGCTCCCCTTCTTCGAATTTTGAAACTTTGATGTGCTGCTCCCTCGCTTGCTGCCTCTAACTTCGTCTCCTTCAGCTCTCCAGAGGAGCCTGATTGAATTTTGCTCTGTTTGTGCGTCATTTCTGCTCTGTGTGTCTGTGTGTTTGTGTGTGTGTAGCTGCTGCTTCCCCCACAGCTTTCTCTCTCTCATTTCTGAGGCTTGTGGAGTTTTTCTTTCTCTGTATCTCACTGTGTGTGTGTGTGTGTGTGTGTGTGTGTGTGTGTGTGTGTGTGTGTGGTGTGTATACAGGTGTGTTCATGGTCAAAGTTGATTCCCACCTTTTCTATCCTGCTTCATCTGTCTCCCTGTCTGTCCATCGTCCTTCCATCCATCCATCCATCCATTCATCCATTCACCCACCCACTCATTTGTGGGGTTCTTGGAGAGCTCTGGGCCAGGATCTATGTGTCTGTCCTGTGTCTCTGCATGTTCTTCCCTAACTACTGCCCCTCATCCACTCTCACACCTGGGGACGCCTCGGGTCCCCTCCCGTGCCCACTCTCTCTACTCCGTACATATTCCGTGGACCCTCTTGCCCATGCCCTCCATCTGTGTGTCCCCCACTATGCTCCTGGAGATGTGACTCTCTCTGAGCCAACACTGGCCGGGACCCCCCTCAGGTGTCTTAAATCCAGAGCAGCACGTCACCCCCACTGCCTCTCCACACCGCTGGTGGGCACCGCTTTCTGTTCTTAACAGCGCTGAATATCACTCAGCTGCTTGGAGCCCTGAGTCACTTCTGTCTCTCTCCCCTACCGCTCACGGCCCACGCGGCCCTGCTTCCTGTCAACTGGGCCTCGAAGAGACTGCTCAAGACCTCTGCCTGATCTTTCAGCCCTGCCTCAGCAAGGACCCAGAAATTTGTACCTGGACGACATTCATCCACCCACTTACCCATCCACTCACCCACCCGTCCACTTGCCCACCCATCCACCTATACACCCACTTATCCACCCATCCACCTGTCCACCCACCCACCCACCCATCCAGGAGACATTCAACAAATGCCGTGGAACACCTACCACGTGCTCTGCTGAGGATCAAGAGCCCAAAGTCCCAAGCTGTGTCCTGAGGAAACTCAGAGTCCAGGGGAAGACAGACCACTTATTACGTCATGAAAAGATGAGGAGAGGCATAAAGGCTCCCTAGGTTGTGGTCTCTGAGTCTCACACTCAGGCTGTGCGTGGGGTCTTCCTGTATGTCCACTTCTCCAGACGGTCTCCCTCGTCACCCAGCATCAGTGTCTGTCAGGCTGTGTTCTCCTTTCCGCTTATCTCCACTCACCAATTCTCCCTGGGCTATGCCATCCACACTGGGGGTTACTGACACACCCCTCATTCTTGCCTGTGTTTACCCAGGCCCATGTATCTAAACATCTTTCCATCCCCACTTAGGTGTCCCCAGCATTGCAAACTCACCAAGTCTGGGAGGAAATCCTTGACTTTCCATACCTCGTCCCTGTTTCCCCATCTCCGGGAACAGAAATCGAGGCCCCCTGCTCCTATCCTGCCTTTCACCTTTGAGTCTGGCTGATTCTTCCTCTGAACCCCCATCCCCATCTTCCCCTTCACTCCTCTCCATCACCCTTGGTCAGTGTGGTTGCCTTGGCAACGCCATGTTTCCCCTCTCCTGGGTTTTTCCGAGACAAACACGCTCACCTCCCTCCATGACCTTTTGTTCCCAGTACCTCCTGTCTGCTCTCTCCTTCAGTCCACAGAAGAGCTTGGGAGAAAACATTAGGCTCAGACTTTCTCCCCATCCTCCCCAACCCCCCTGCAACCACCTGCAGCTGAACTGAGCCCATCGTGGTGCTCGACTGAGGCCTCCACTGACCTTCAAACAGAATCAGGTCTTTAGTCTCCCCCTCTCGCCTGGTCCATAGGGACCCTGCCTCTGGAGACTGGTTCTGCCATTTGCAGCCCTGCTCCTCCCTTAGCTCCGGGGACGCTGAGGGTCCTGGTTTTCCTCCCACCTCTTGAGCTGTCTCTCCTCTGTTTCCTACTCCGCGGCATGTGGGATCTTCCCGGACCGGGGCACGAACCTGTGTCCCCTGCATCGGCAGGCAGACTCTCGACCACTGCGCCACCAGGGAAGCCCCCCAGCGAGATTTTTGACTAAACAATTTTTGGGGATCTCTTTTCCTCTCAGTACGTAAGGGTGTACACCAGCCTTTTTATCAGCTGAATGGTATTCCAGAGAACAGACACATCATGATTTATTTAGCCTTTCTTCTGGTAATGGACATTTAGATGATTTCTACTTTTTTGCCGTTAAAACAATATTGCCATTGACATTTGTGTCTCCGCTTCCCTACTCTGCCTGTGCATTCTCGTGCTGCCTTCCGGGTCTCTGAGTCACTCTGTCTCTCCTTGCTTTCCTCATTCGCTCGGCTTCTCCAATGTCCTTGTTCTTTCTGGATGTGGTCGTTACTCTGTGTCCCCGTGTGTGCGTGTGTGTGTGTTCATGTAGGCACAAGTGTGTGTTGTCTGTTCTTTTCACTATGGGTTTGTGTTAGTCAGGATCCCAACAGGAAAGAGATGGAACATTCGAATTTAGGAACATTTGAGGAGTTTATTTACAAAGGCACTGTAGGGATTTTGCAGAAACCTGGGGATGATAGCGGTAAGGCTGTGACCACCTCTGCTACGTAGGAGATGAGGGGTGGGTCTAATGACCAGAACTTGGAGGCAATAGTTGTGGAGGAGGGCTGCCCCGAGAGGAGCAGTGACCTTCAGTCAAGGTGACCCACGGAATCTCTCTCCTCCCCCACCTGTCTCCTGCTAGGGCATCCCATGGGCCAAACCCAACTGGAAGCCAGAGGGCAGGGAGCCCACTGATGGTAGTCAGTGCAGTCAGCCTCCTGGAGCAGAGGAGAAGCGTGGAGGTGGGAACTGGAGGAGCCAGTAATAGACATCTAGAACTTTCTCTGTCTGGGCCCTTTATCAGGTTTTGTTTCCAGTCTCTGGGTTGCTTCATCCATCCATCCATCGATCCATCGATCCATCCGTCCCCCTCCATTCATCTGCCCATCCCCCTCCACACATCCATCCGTCCATTCATCCATCCAGCATTTCACCAGGAGCCTCTCCCCGTGCCCTGAGCGGGGTGGGGTGTCCCGTGAGGTGCGTGTGAGCACACATGAGCCTGTGCCTCAGTGTCTGCCTGCCCCCCATCTATCTGCCCACGTGGCTTGCCGCCCCTGCTTCTTTTCAACTTTCTTATTGACGTCTAATCCCCCTTCTCTTCCTGTGTCTCACTGTGTCTTGCTCATCTCTGCTCTTT
>NW_006772681.1:1626412-1634143 GCF_000442215.2 Lipotes vexillifer | reverse complement strand
TGCTGCGTATATGTGCGTGCGTGCTTGGGCTGGCTGCCCTTCCCCCGCAGCTCTCTTTCTTTTCTGGGGGCTTGTGGAGTTTTGTTCTAAAGCCTTGAAATTCTCTTTGATTCCCTTGATCCTGGTTACCACCCCCTTTCCTCACAGGAAATCTGTTATCAGGAAGGTGACCAGCAGAGTGGTCACACATGAATCTTTCTCTTTCGGGTCCCATTATCTGATTTTCTTCTTACTCCCTGAATTTCTCCATCCATCCATCCACCCATCATCCACAAACACACAGCAGCAGGTGCCAGGACCCACGTGCTTTCTTTGCTCCGTCTCTCCATGCGTGAGCACGTGTGTGTCTCGTCTTTTCCGCTGAGACGTGGTTAGAGCTGGCTCCTACCCTCTCTCTTGCTCTCCCTGTGCCTGTTTATCTGCCGGCTCCTCTACGTGTCCGTAAACAGCTTAATTAGTTCAGTGTCTGTCTGTCCTGTCTGTCCTGTCCTTCCCCAACTCCTCCTTCTCCTGCTCTCACACCTCCCAGGTCTTCTGCTCACTACACATGCATTCCTGGACACACTTGTCCCCTGTCCTCTGTGCTGATGTCCCCACCGTGCCTGCACAGCTCAGTCCTCTTCCTCTCCCCCTCCAGCCACAGACTTGAACTTGAGGAAACCCTTACCCAGCTCCTCAACCCCACTGCTCTGTTTCTACACCCACTCGGTGTCTTTCTGTCTCCATTCTCATTAGCATTGGGCATCACCACCACCCAGGGCTCCACAACCAGGAGCCCCAAGTCATCTCTGACTGTTCCTATTCTGATCTCCATGGCTCACCTGTTCCTCCCTTCCTGCTTCTCCCTCCAAAGCACAGGTTAAGACTCCCTCTCTAAGCCCTGAGCCCCTGCCTCAGCTCAGATATAAGAATTTTATGCTTGGACCATATCTATCCACCCATCCATCCATCCATCCATCCATCCACCCACCATTCCATCCTTCTAACCTAATTGAGCATCCACTGGGCTCTTTGCTGAGGACTTCAGAGCCCCAGGGGAGACAGGTAAGCTAACATGCCATGAGAAGACAGCGATAGAGCAGCCCCAAATCTTTTTGTCACTCTGAGCTGCATGCTGTGTGTGTGTGTGTGCGTGTGCGTGCGCCTGCCTACATGTGCACGCGGAGAGAGAGAAAAGGAGAGAAAATGGGGAATCTGCCTATCTCTTTCCTCTCTTGGTCCCTTCTTCGCTGGATCCTTCCCCATCTGCCCATTACACTGGCATCAGTGCTCCCCAGGGCTGTGCCCTCTTCCCTCCTCTCTCTCCGGGGCCACGTCATCCAGCCCCGGGGCTTCAGAGGCCCCCTCCTGTAGATGGCTGCCTCATTTCTGCATCTACTCCAGCCCCTGCTGAGGAAGCAGTGGACCCACACGTCCACGGCGCCTTCCTTGGTCCCCGCAGTGCAAACCAGAGCAGCGTCAGGCTCCTCACCTTCCCATCCCTCATTTAGGTTCCCCGTGGCCCCACCTCTGGGGCAAGAACTCCAGAGACCTCCCCCTCCCTACACCTTGACCTCCCACCTCCAATCTTCCTACCAATTCCGCCTGATTCCTCCCTCAGCTGTCTCTCCCAGAGTCCTTTTTCTCCTCGCCTTCCTCAAGGCAACATCCAGCATCCAGATGAAAAGTCACCTCTCTCCCAGAGAAACAAAATTTTCTCCCCGGACCCTTTGCTCCCAGCCAGCACCTGTCCCCCTCTTCCCCTAGTCCCAGAAGAGCTAGGGAGGAATGGGATATCGCATGCATCCACCCCTCAGCCTTCCCACTGCGCCCAGTGCACCCAGTCAGTCCTGAGCCCACCCCAGTGAGGGAGGAGGGCCCCACTGGTCTCTTGTTTCCCAGATCCCGCAGCCTTGCTTCCCTATTCATCTCCCAGCCCACTGGGGACCCCTCACCTCACTTCAAGACGCCCCCTCCTTTCTCGCCTCCTACTCTCCTCATGGGCCACCCTCTACTCATGATTTTCCTCCCACCTTTCAAGCACACCGTATTTTTGTTTGTTTGTTTGTTTGTTTGTTTTTTGCTGTACGCGGGCCTCTCACTGTTGTGGCCTCTCCTGTTGCGGAGCACAGGCTCCGGACGCGCAGGCTCAGCGGCCATGGCTCACGGGCCCAGCTGCTCCGCAGCATGTGGGATCTTCCTGGACCGGGACACAAACCCGTGTCCCCTGCATCAGCAGGCAGACTCTCAACCACTGCGCCACCAGGGAAGCCCCGTCTTTTTGTTTTTTAAACAATTTTATTGAGATATAATTCACATACCCATTGAAGGTCTACAGTTCAATGGCTTTTTGTACGTTCACAGAATTGTGTATCCATTACCATTATCAAATTTAGGACATTTTCATTACCCCAAAAAGGACCCCCCCCACTCAGCCATCACCTCCCTTCCTTCCCCATCCCCTCCAGCCCTAGGCAGCCATTAATCTGCTTTCTGTCTATGAATCTGCCTATTCTGGACATTTCATAGAAATGGAATCATACAATATGTGGTACTTTGTAACCGGCTTCTTTCACTTAGCTTAGTGTTTTCAAAGTTCATCCGTGTTGTAGCATGTCCCAGTATTCCATTCCTTTTCTTGCGAAATGCTATTCCATTGCATGGACAGACCACATTTTATTTATCCATCATCAGTTGAAAGACATTTCAGTTGTTTCCACTTCTTGGCGATGATGCATAATGCTACTATGAACATCCATGTACAAGTTTTTGTACTAGGCATGTATTTCATTTCTGTTGGGTATAGACCAGAAATTGAATTGCTGGGCCAGATGATAACTGTATGTTTGATCTTTTGAGAAACTACCAGATTGTTTTCCAAAGCAGCACTCCTTCTAGTGCCGAGGATTCCAACACCCTCACTGATACCTGTCATTTCTCCTCAGCCTCACCAACACTTGCTTATTATGTATCTTTCTGATTATAGCTCTTCTACCAGGTGTGAAGCGATATCTCATTGTGGTTTTGATTTGCATTTTCCTGATGACTAATGATGTTGAGCATCTTTTCATGTCCTTATTGGCCATTTGTATACCTTCTTTGGAGAAATGTCTACTCAAATCCTCGGCTCATTTCTTAAATTGGGTAATTTGTCTTTTTATTATTGAGTTGTAATAGTTTTTTATATATTCTAGATGCAAGTCCTTTATGAGATATATAATTTGCAAAAATATTATTCCATTCTGTTGGTTGTTTTTTCACTTTTTGGTGGTGTCTTTTTTTTTTTTTTCCTTGCGTTATGCGGGCCTCTCACTGTTGTGGCCTCTCCCACTTGCGGAGCACAGGCTCCGGACGCGCAGGCTCAGCGGCCATGGCTCACGGGCCCAGCCGCTCCGCGGCATGTGGGACCCTCCCAAAACGGGGCACGAACCCGCGTCTCCTGCATCGGCAGGCGGACTCTCAAGCACTGCGCCACCAGGGAAGCCCTGGTGGTGTCTTTTAAAGCATAAAAGTTTTTAATTTTGATGACGTCCAGTTTATCTATGTTTTCTTTCATTGCTTGTGCTTTTGTTGTCATATCTAAGAAATCATTGTGGCCCAAGGTCACGAAGATTTATGTCTATGTTTCCTTCTGAAAGTTTTGTAGTTTTAGCTCTCTCATGAGCTATGGTCTATGATCCATTTTGAGTGAATTTTTGTATATGGTATGAGATAGGGGTCCAAGTTCCTTCTATTGCCTGTGGATGTCAAGTTGTCCCAGCACCATTTGTTGAAGAGCCTATTCTTTCCCCGATTAATTGTCTTGGCACCCCGTATTGACAACGTGTTGACCATATTTGGGCAGTCCCTCCTAAGTTTCCTTTGCTTCCGCTTCTGCCTCCATCCACCCCTCATAGGTGTTGCTCTCCAGGGCTTGGTCCTTTCTTTCTCAGATTCCTGAGTTGCCTGATCCCCTGGAGGAGATTCCCGCCCCCTAGGTGGCACTACCTGTCCACACGCTAACCTCCCAGCGCTCCTTTCTTGGCCCCAGATGCTCTGCTGAGCCCCAGTGGCACATTGAAGGATGCCGTGGACATCCACTGGCACCTTCTCACACTTGGTGTGATCACCACAGGCCTCATCCTTTCTTCTTCCCCAATCCGTGCCCTCCTGCTCCCTCCCCCCTGCCCACCTGCCCAGGTCAGAACCTATGGTATTCTCCTAGGGCTGCTATAACAGAGTACCACAAACTGGGTGACTTCAAACAATAAAGATTTATCCTCTTCCCGTTCTGAGGATTAGAAGTCCAAGGTCAAGGTGTGGGCAGGGTTGGTTTTTTCCTGGGGGCTCAGAGGGAGAATCTGTTCCATGCCTCTCTCCTAGTTTCTGGTGGTTGCAGCTACCAAACTCCAATCTGTGCCTCTGTCTTCACATGGCCACCTGCCCTCTGGGTGATAAGGTCATATTCTGAGGTTCTGGGAAGGACGTGGATTTGGGGGAACACTCTCCAGCTCAGTACAGAATCCCAGGCTACCCCTCCTCTCACACCATCCATCCCACTGCAGCTCAGCCCCTCTGCCTCCTTAGTGACTAACTCCGAGCTCTCCCACTTTGCCCGGCCTCTGCCCCCTGTCAGGCCACCAGGCTGATCCCTGAACACAAGCTCTGGCTTCCTCCTGCCATGTCCACATAGCTGCCTGAGCACCCTTCCTAGAAAACTTTTTTATTATTGAAGTATATTTGATTACAATGTTGTGTTAGTTTCTGGTGCACAGTTAAGTGATTCAGTTATATATATATATATATATATATATATATATATATATATATATATTCTTTTCAATTATGGTTTATCATAGGATAATGAATATAATTCCCTGTGCTATACAGTAGGACCTTGTTGTTTATCCATCCTATATATAATAGTTTGCATCTGCTAATACCCAACTCCAATTCCATCCCTCCCCCAACTCCCTCCCCCTTGGCAACCACGAGTCTGTTCTCTGTGTCCATGAGTCTGTTTCCGTTTCGTAGATAGGTTCATTTGTGTCATATTTTAGATTCCACGTACAACTGATATCATATGGTATTTGTCTTTCTCTTTCTGATTTACTTCACTTAGTATTATAATCTCTAGTTGCAGCCATGAAGCCGCAAATGGCATTGTTTCGTTCTTTCTTACGGCTGAGTAGTATTCCATTGTATATACGTACCACATCTTTATCCATTCATCTGCTGATGGACATTTATGTTGTTTCCATGTCTTGGCTATTGTGAATACTGAGTACCATGCCTGGCCAGCTTGCTTCTCCCCAGCCTGGCTGTTACCTGGTGGCCTTCTACTGCACCCAGGCCCTTGGTCCAACTTCAAGGTCTTTCTGAACCGGCTGCTGCCTACTCCCCCAGCCGTCTCTCTCTTGGTGGCACTCCTCCCATAGCCCAGCCCCCCGAACGACCTGAGGTTCTTAGAAAGTCTGTTTCTCACCTCCAGGCCTTTCTTTGTGCTGGACCTTGGCCAGGTATGCCTTTCCCTCCGGTCTGACACACAGCTGGGCTTCTCTTGGGACCCAGCACTCTGTCCTCCCTGAAGGAGCCTTGCTGACCCTTTTCCTCTGGGGACACCCACCAGCCCATATGATCACCCCCTAGGGGAGGCCAGACACCAGTGTGGGGAGGTCTTTTCCCCACTGGATTGTAAGCTTTTGAGAGCAGGGTGCGTGATTCTTTCAACAGGCTGTGGGATGTTTGGGCAGAAGGATAAACGGATGGACACACAGATGTTGTATCTGTGGCTCTCCATCTTTCTATGTTAGTTTCTCCCTCCTTCTGCCTTCTCTCTCTTTTTCTAAAAAAAAAAATAATTACAGAATTTCTGTAATTTTCATTACAGAAATAGCACAGGAACAGTTTTTGTTTACATACTAACATTTTACAGACAAGACTAAGTTTTCTTTGGACAACCCCCGATTCCTTCCGGGAGGGAACTGAGGGGATCAGCGTGGGGGGATGAGTCCTCTGCACCCCCTTTCCTAGGTACTCATAGAAATGCAGTGTTTTTAGTTCTTTTTTTCCTCCTAAATCTAAATGCTACTGTAGGGACTTCCCTGGCAGTCCAACGGTTATGACTCCGTGCTTCCACGGCAGGGGGCCCGGGTTCTATCCCTGGTCGGGAACTGAGATCCCACATGCTGCACGGTGTGGCTAAAAAAAAAAAAAGCTACTGTAAGTGTGTATTGTTCTGTAATGGGTTTTCACTCGATGATCCAGCTTGGATTACTTTCCCTGGCAGCTCACGGGGAAGGTCTGCCATTCTTTGAACCGAGGCGTAGTGGCCAGAGGACTCTGACATGAGTGTTTACTTAGTTGATCCCTCGTTTGATGAGTAGTTAGCTAGCTTTCACTTTATCACCGTTCCATACACCATTCCAAACAACGGTGATAAAGTGAAAAAAGTGAAAACAAGCTAACTACTCATCATCGAGTAGTTGATGGAAGTTCCATACGAATCTCCAGGGCCCCTGCCTCCTCTTCTGTCCCCCTCTTCTAGGTTCTAGCCCAGTCCTGTCCAATGTAGTGGGAGCTACGTGTACAATTCTACATTTTGTAATAGCCACACTAAAAAAGTAGAAAGAACACGTAAAAAGAAATAGGTGAAATTAACTTTAATAATATATTTTATTTAATCCAAAGTATACAAAGCATCACTGTTTCAACATATAATCAATATAAATATTTAGTAAGGAGTTATTTTACTTCTTTTCAGGTACGAAGTCTTTGGAATCTTGTGTGCATTTTACACTTGCATCAGATCTCGATTTGGACTAGTCACATTTCAAGTGCTCAAGAACCACACGTGGCTCCTGGCTCCCCTATTGGACAGCATAGCTCTAGAGGGTTCTCAGCATTTGTCCTTAGCCCGTCCTTTTTGTCTGTCTGTCTGAGCATTCACATGTCAGCCGCTTGTGTCTCTAAGTCACTCTGTCTCCCCTGTCATCCCAACTGTTCATCCACCATGTGCTCCTCTGTCTATGCCTCCCTGAGGATTCTGCAACCAATCATTTCTCTGCCCCACCTTCATCTCTATCAGCCGGGCTCCCTCCTTCTCTCCAGAGGGACCTTTGTGAATTTCGCTCTGAGTCTGCATGTCATCCCTGCTGGGTGAATGTCCGTATGTGCCACCCATCGCCTCAGCCCTCTCTTTCTGGATCTGTGGCATTTTCTCTAACTGTATGTCAGCCTCACTGTGTGTACGTGGTATGCGTATGTGTCCATACATGTCTGAAACATGTTTCTCTCTCTGGGGCGTGGTCAAGGTCCCTGGTGTAAACTCCATCTGTCCACCCATCTTCCCGTCCGCCCACACAGTGCTCACTGAGCTCCAGGCACGGTCAGGCCTTGTCCTTCCCTCTCCTTCTTGGCCACCTCCTCCCTCTGCCTTCATGTGAGGCCCCTGCTCCCTGTCCTGGCCCTGCTCCTCCGGTTGACACGCCCGTTTCTCCCCCGCAGCCTGGACTCTGCCCCAACCGCAGCCTCATATTTGAAGCCAGTGCAGACCTAGAGCTTCTCAAGGCATCTTCACACCCCAAGTGATCACCTCCCAGGGTCAACCAAACACTTCGTGGCCTCGCTAGCACTGAATCGCCACCCTCCTCAGGCTCAGAGGCCAGGAGTCTTCTCTGATTCCTTCCTCTCCTGCCACCCATGCCCAAATGTGTCCCCCTCCTGATGAAACTCCAAGTGGCTGGGACAGGTGCCCAGCCGCATCCCTAAACC
>NW_006772681.1:1623642-1626402 GCF_000442215.2 Lipotes vexillifer | reverse complement strand
CCTGCTGAAACTCCAAGTGGCTGTTCAAGACCCCAGCCCAACTCCTTAACCCCTGTCATGGCTCAGGCATGGACCAACCACTCCATTCATTCTTCTACCCGTCAGCCCATCTGTTTGCCTCCCTTCCTGCCTCCCTCCCTCCCTCTTTTCCTCCCACCCATCCATCATCCATCCATCATCCATCTATCCAACAAAGCATGCACTGAACACCTACTGGTTGCTCTGCTGAGGACACAGACCCCACAGCCCAGGCTACATCCCGGTGGAGCTGAAGTTATCTGTAATAAGAATACAGGGCTAAGTTCATCTCATGTTTTTATGTCACTCTGAGCATCGGTGTATGTGGTTTTGTATGTGAAAGAGAGAGATGTCCCCACGTCTCTGAGTCCACTCCAGGCCCCTCTTCTGAAGCACCATGCACCCCACTGAGGACCCCACCAGCCTCATAGACTCACCAAGTCTGCTATCAGCTCTGTGTTCCCTCCATGTCCCAAATCAGGGACTGAAAACATAGATTAGTCCCTTCCCCTCTACCTGCCTCCCACATCCAGCCCGTGGTTGATTCTACCCCCAAAGTCCCATCTTCTGCATCCTCCCAGTAAATGTGGTTGCCCTGGCAACAGCTGTCCCCTTCTCTCTCCCTCCCCTGGGCTCTCTCAGCAGGTAGACATGTTCACATCTCTCCCACCTGAAGAGTCATGCTCTCCCTTGACATTTTGCTCCCGATTCGCTTTTGTCCTTTCTCTTTTCGTCCACAGGACAGTTGAGGAGGGGCTCTCAGCTCTGGCCATGTCTACCCACTCCTTCCCCAATCCTTGGTCCTCTGTAACCTCCCATGGCAGCCATTCTGTGCTCACTGGGGTGGCTGGATGAGGCTTCCAGACCCCATGGCCCATTTCCCCTCCCCTCCCTCATCCATCCAAGGTCTCTGACGACGGGGGTCTATCTTGGTGTCTGGACCTCCTTTACTTCCCTGACCCCCACCTCTGGGGTCATTCCTCTTCTCTTTCCTTTGCAGCCTCCTCTGCTTCACCCACCCCTCTGTGCCCATTCTCCTAGGGCCCCATCCTCCCACTTCCCTCTCTGTCTGCTGCCCCGGATAAGCGGCCTCATGCTGACCGTGCCCGGCACCCTTCTCTCTCCCTGCAAGAGCTCTGCTGAGTGGGGTCTCGGGTGCTCTCCAGGAAGCCCGTGCCCTCCTCAGAGAAGTATTTGCCCGCCTCTCCCTGGGGCCCCCACCTTATCGGGTGAGGATTCCACACATCCGCGGCACCCAGGAGTACGTGTGTCTGGGCATCTCCCCCAGTCTACGTCCCACACCACTCCCCCTGCCTCCAGGGGCTGGGAGCTCCGTGAGGGCAGGGTCTGCATCTGATTTCTCTCTCTCTCTCAGCACAGAGGAGGGGGTTGATGGACAGACAGACCAAAGATCTGGAGGCCTCTTCCTTCTCCTCAGTCTCATTCATCCCTTTTCCCTCTCCAATTTTCTTCCTTTTCTAATTTAAAAAAAATAGTTTTTAATTATACGTGTGATATGTGAAGGCGTCTTCTATGCAAAAACTTAAAGCATGATGGGAAAGACTGAGAGGTCTTTGCCTCTCCTCACCCCCAACCCCGCTCCAGGGGACCCACTGGGACCCAGTCTATGTGAGTCTGTTCGTCTTCTTATTTAGATAAAATGGAGTTGCTTTGGTGGGGGGGACCCAGTCTGTGTAAGCCTGTCCATCTTATTTAGATAAAATGGAGTTGCTTTGAATGGGGGTGTTTCAAATATACGTTCTATTTACTGTGCGCAGATTTTGCCAACAAGCTTTCTTCCCAGTGGCAAGTCTTTGAGCTCTTTGGTGAACACGCCGACCCACCAGTCACTGTGCTGGAGCCGGCTTGTTCCAGCTGCAGGAGCCAATGGCAGCCATCTCTTCCCAACTCTGTCCAGTGAGGGCACGTTGGTAGCTTGAAATTGACCTTGGTGGTTGTATTTACACCACAGAAATCAACAAAAGCTGCAAATTGGGAATTTCCCCCCCCCAGAGAGCCAGCCTGCCAGCCAGGCCCAGGATGCACCCTGTTTTAAAAATCTGCTCTGGGGCACATTCCAGAATACATGTGGTTGATTAGCTCCCCTTCTGTGGATGTGCACATAGGCTGTTTTCTCTTTTTCACTATGACAGATAGAGTTGCCACAAACGTCCGTGCTTGGACATCCCTTCCTGCCCTTTTTCTCTTCTTCTGGGTTCGGGGTTGGCCTCCAGAATGCGTCCCTGTAACCCAAGTATGTGGTTCTTTTCTGTCTGTCTGTCTTGAGTGTTCACATAGCTGCCTGTGCAGAGGTCTGTGGGGCTGCCTCTCTCCTTCCCTCCTTCTTTCTGCCTCATGTTTTTTTCCCTCCAGATTTGGCCCTTGCCCTGAGGGTCACAAGCGGTGTCTGCTTCAGTGCGGACCGTGGGTCACAAGGGGGCCCCTCTTTCTGAGGCTCCATAGCAGGCTTTCCTTCCCACTCCGCCCCCCCACCCCCGCCCACTCTTCTGTGTGTGTGTGTGTGTGTGTGTGTGCGCGCGCGCGCGTGCGCGCGTGTGCACGAGATGTATACCTGCATCTGCATCTGCCTGCCTGTGTCTCCCTGAGGCTCCTACCTCATCCTCTCCATTTTATTTTTTGACTTTATTACCGATGTGCCCCCCCCTCCGCCCTCTGTCTTCATCTCGCTCTGCTCTCCCGAGGAGCCTTATTGAGTTTCTCTTCGAGTGTGTGCGTCATTCC
>NW_006772681.1:1619951-1623499 GCF_000442215.2 Lipotes vexillifer | reverse complement strand
GCGTCATTCCTGCTCTGTGTGTATGTGTGCCTGTGTGTGCGTGTGTATGTCTGCTACTTTCCCCTCCAGCTCCTTCTCTCTCTTTCTGGAAACTTGTGGAGTTTTGCTCTTTCTCTGTGTTTCTCTGAGTGTGTGTGTACTTGTGTGTACACATATGTGAGTCACGTCTCTCCGGGTCATGGTCAGGGCTGGTTCCCAGCCTCTCCATCACTCTCATGGACTCTTTGTCTGATGGCTCATCCATCCATCTGTCCACAGAATGTCTGGTGAGCTCTAGACCAGGGTTTTTCTGTCTGTCTTGTCTCTCTTCTCTTTCCGTGATGCCTCTCCTCTCACACCACCTGCTCTGTGCACAAACTTACCCACTGCCCTCTGTGAGGACACTTCAGTCTCCTCCTGCACTTCAGAACTGGCCCACCCCCATTCTCTCTTGAGCCACAGATTGGAGCCAGTGTGGACTGGTCCCCTCCACAGGTGCCTCAAACTCATCCCATCATCGCCACGGCCCCACCCAGCCCCTTTCCTGTTCTCATTAACGCAGAATGCCACTGCTTCTCCGGTGTCGTCCTGCAGCCAGGAGCCCCGAGTTGTCTCTGAATACTCCCGTTTAGCCACCCATGTCCCGTTTAGTTCCCCCTCCCTGCCAACTCTCCCTCTAAGGGACTGCTTGAGACCCCCATCCTCTCAGCCACTGCTGAGGCATCATGTGGATGGATGAGTGGATGACTGTACCACACATCCATCCATCCATCCATCCATCCATCCATCCATCCATCCACCAGCAGACATCCATCAGGCACCTGGGCGCTCTGAGGATGGGAGTTCTGAAGCCCCAGGCTGAGCTCTAAGGAGTCCAGGGGGAAGAAAAACCAGTTATCACCCACTAGAAGACGGAGCCATGGGGACTTCTAACGTCTCCAAGTCACTCTCAGCATCGCTGTATGTGTGTGTGCGTGTGTGCATGCGAGTGTGTGGTCTGCCTTGGCCACCTCTTCAGACCCATCTCTCTCCTCCCGGTCTTCCCTGTCAGTGCTCCCCAGGGCTGTGCCTTCGCCTCCACGTGCTCTCATACACCACACTGTCCACACCAGGACTCCAGAGACTCCTTCCACACCGATGTCCTTGTTTCTGTGCTGGCCTCCCCTTCTCCCAGACCCTTCAGCTCCAGCCCTGTGCGTCTGCTGTTCTCTGCTCAGCCCCACTCCGTCATACCACCAGCATCACAGACTCACCAAGCTAGACCAACCTTTATGCTGTCCACCCCTCATCTGCACCCCCCCGCCTCCACCTCCGGGAACAAGAATCCAGGCATCAGTCTCTCCCTGGCTCCGTCCTTCAAGTTCGTGCTGCCTCTTCCTCCAAAATTTCTCATCTTTCCTCGGCTCCGTTTTCTTCCCACGGCCAGTACGTTTGCCCTGGCGACAGCCATCCTTTCTCCTCTTTTGGGGTCCACTTTTCTCCAACTCTAGGAGAGACGTTCTCCAGTGATCCATTGTTTCTCCCTCTCACTCCATCCTCTGTCTCCACCCACACAAAGGCTGGGAAAGGAACCCTCAGATCTGATTGCCTCCATTCCTGCCCCACCCCACCCGAGCCTTTGCACTTGACCACAGCTGCCTCTAGTCCATCGTGATTCTCAAGTGAGCCCTCCATAGACCTCCTGCTTGACAAATCCTGTGGCCCCTTTTGTCTGCTCACCTCCAGTGGCCCATCAGGGGCCCTGATTGCGATGCCCATCTTTGCTTCCAGACCCTCTCTCTTCGCTCAGGACACTGGATGCTCCTGGCTTTCCTCCCATCCCTTGGGCCACTTCTCCATCTACCCCCATCCTCCCACCCCCCAGTACTGATGCTCTCCAGAACTCAGTCCTCCCGAGCTGGGACCTGCTCATCCATGTACCCGGGCAGGGAAGTCGGAGACAGGGGCTTCCTATGGACATCCGAAGACTCTACCCCGCCATTCCCACACTGGTTTTCTCTACCAACCTCCTCACCCCTCTGTAAGTCACAGCCATCTTCTTGACTCCTTCGGGCCACATGCAGTACTGCCATAGGGCTGTCGGATCCCCTCCATAACAACTAGGGACCCTCCTCTGGTAGACCACCACTGTCTTATCTGGCGGCCAGCCTCCAGTCTTGCCCCTCCCATTCACACCTGGTGCGGCTGCCCAAGCCACCTTTCTACTAAATCTCCCATTCGGCGACTCACCCTTTACTGGCCTGACCCCTGCTCAGCTGGTACCCCACTGCCCTCCTGGTCAAGTTCAAGTTGACTGGTCGTGCTTCAAGGCTTTTCTGGATCAGACTCAACCCTCTCATTCTTGGTGACTTCTCCTGCCCCATCCGCAGCCACGCCGAACCTCTTGCAGTGGCAGGAAAGCACAGGTTGTTTTTCACGTCCCCATCTTTGCTCAAGCTGGCCCTCTGCACAAACGACCTTTCTCCTGGTCTGTCAGACACCTAGCAAAGCTGGCTCACGCATGTAATCCTTCTTGAGAAAGCCCAGTGGCCCCTCTCCCCTGAGAGCCTCCATGGTAACGTAGGAGCCTCTGGGAACAAGGTACATGGGTGTGGTGATGGTGGGGTTCTTTCCCACCAGACCACGAGCACCTTGAGTGCAGGGACTGAATTCGAGTTCTCTCTGGCTCTTGGTGCAGAGAAGGGGCTGAGGAATGTTTGTAGCTGGAGGGGAGGATGGATGGACAAACAGAAGACATGTCTGTCTGTGGGTATCTTCTCTTTCTCCTACTCTTCTGTCTCTTATCCCCTTTTCTGTTGCCTCTTTCGTTCTCTTCCTTTGGAAAATTAATTTTTAATTATCCAAGTGATAGTGTAAATACATTCAACTTGAAAAAAGTAAAACATTACAGGAAGGACTAAAGTTACCCTAAATCCTGGCTTCTAGCTTATTCTCCCATATAGATCCACATTATTAGATTGGTGTGCATTATTCAGGTAGATAGATGGAAGGAAGGAAGGGAGGAAAGAAGGAAAGCTTCCATGCACAGCGTCTTTCTGCATCTCGCTTGTCTGGGGTCCTGCGCCAGGCTGTGGAGCGCCTGTTCTATCCGTCTCTGTGTGCACACCTCTTCCTCTCTGGATCTCTGACTCTGAGTTTCCTTCCTTTTCCCATTGTCTCTCTTATTGTTGCATTGTCCTTCTAGATTTGGTCCTCACACTGTGTCACAATTGTGTTCATGTCTCTCACCACAGGGCACACTTGTGGGTTCCTCTTTACCGTTTTTCTCATTCTAATTCTAATTTGCTGAGTGACTTCAGACTCACTCACCCTCCCATCAAATCATCCACCAGCTTGGACATCGAGCGTCTTCCAGGTGTTGGAACGTGGGAGGCCTTGCATATGTGGGTCTGTGTGTGTGCCCTCCCCCTGGGCTGTGTCAGTGTCTTGCCTGTCCATGTGTCTGTCTCTCTGAGTCCCTTTCCCTCTGCCCCTTCTTTTCACTGCCTCTGGCTTCACCTCACTCAGCCACACTCTCTCCCCCCTGCTCTCCAGAGGAGCCTTATTGAATTTTGCTGTTTGTAAGTCAT
>NW_006772681.1:1615328-1619941 GCF_000442215.2 Lipotes vexillifer | reverse complement strand
TGTGTGTGTGTGTGTGTGTGTGTGTGTGTGTGTGTGTGTGTGTGCGCGCGCGCACGCGCGCGCGCGCACGTCTGCGGCCCTTCCTTCACTCCTTCTCTCTTTCTGGAGTTTGCAGAGTTTTGCTGTGTGTGTGTTTCACTGTGCGTGTGTCTCTGTGCGTTTACATGTGTGCACCTGCCAGTGGGTCACGTCTCTCCAAGGCCTGGTCGGGATTGGCTCCCACCCTCGCTGTCACTGTCACGGTCATTTCATCTGTCTGCCTGCCCATCCATCCATCCATCCATCTGCCAACAGCATGCGTGTTAGCTCTGGGTAGGGTCTGTCTGTCTCTCTGTCCTGTCTCTTCCTTCCCTCCCCCTCCCCTCACCCCTGCACGCTCCCCGAGGGAGCTGACCCCCTGCCCTCTGTGCTGACATCTCCCAGCTGCTCCTGCAGCCAAGACCCTCATCCTTTGTTCCCTATCTCTCAAGCCATAGACTTGGAGCCAGCGTTGGCTGGACCCGCCCCAGGTGCTGCAAACCCACTGCATCAGCTTCACCCCTGGGAGGTACTTCTCTTCGCCTCTGTGCCAGCAGCCAGGAGCCCAAGTCGTCTCTGGCTCCTCCCCCTTTGGTTGCCCACAGCTGTCTGTCCCCTCTTCCCCTGGAGTCTCCTTCCTCGGGGCTGCTCCAAGACCCCTCAAATCCCAACCCCTTTAGCCCCCAGCTCTGGCCAGGCCCCAGCAACTTGTGTCGGGTTCACTGAAGAGGCCTCCTCCGTGGTCCTCCAGCCCCCACTGTCACCCCCTCCTTTTCATCCCCATTAACTTCCAGAGAGATCGTGAGTCTTCTTGCTCAAGTTCTCGCATAGCTCCCGTGTCCCTTGAGTAAAAGCCGATATCCTCACGGTGGCCCACAGGCCTCCCCTAGTCTATCTGCCCTTTACCTCTGCCCTCCTCCCCTCCCCGCACAGAGGACCTCTCCCCACACTGCTGCAAATTAATACTGGGGAGGGAGGGCCCTCCCCCCCTCCCCCCCTCCCCCTCGCTCATGTTGCTGCAGCCACGCCAGCCTCCTTGGTGTCCCCTGAACAGAGAGACGCCAGGGCTGTCACCTGAGGTTAAGACGCACCCTTCATGAGGGCACCTGGCTGAGGGTGTCCATCCATTGTTCTGTTCTCCAAGCCATGAGCTCTGGTTTAGGGCTCCCTTTGCCTAGAAGAAAGGCTGCCTTTTTCTTTTAAAGACATAGATACAAAAGACCCTTTAACATTCTTGCCTGCTCTTCCACCATCTGTGTTATTTTTGGATCTATTTCTATTTACTAATTTTACTCCTAGTTATGGGTCACATGTTGTTCAGTTTCTTGGCCCGTCTAAGAATTTTCGATTGGATGCCGAACACTGTGAATGTTACACTGTTGATGGTCTGGGTTTTTGTTGTCTTCCTTTAAGACATGGCATGCGATTACATTACCTGTTAATTACTTTGATCATCTTGAGATCCATTGTTAAGCTCTTTCAGGGTGGGTAGCCTTCACTCATGGGATAGTTTATCCCTTCTACTAAGGCATGATCAAATGCTTCATCAGATCATTGAGGACTCAAGCTCTGGCTGGTCTACACATGAAGGTCCCCCCACCCTGTATGAGATCTGGACCTTGTTCAGCTTAAAATTCCCCTGTCTTTCTTTGCCTGGCCTCATGGAGTTTCAGTCTACATATGCAAACCTCGCACTTAGTAATGATTCAAGGGGACCCCTAGGTAGATTGCTGGAGCTATTTTTCTGCATAGCTTCCTCCCGTCAGGTACTCTGAGCTTCAATTTACAAATTAACTCAGCCTACCTGAACTTTGATCTCTGCCTCAAAGACCAGCTCAGCAGTACCCCGGGCTCTATTTGGGTTTCCCTTCTCTACACTCAAGATGTGTCCAGGTAGAAAGCTGGGTCAGTTGTAGGGCTCACCTTATTTGCTTAACTTTTTCTCAGGGATCACTGTCTTATGTTGCTTTTTGTCCAATATCTGAAAATCATTTTTTCTAAAATTTTGTCTAGATTCTGGCAGAAGGGTGAATCAAGTCCTTGTTCCTCATTCAGGATGCCTTTTTCTAATTTGCATGAAGGCTCTTTATTGGTTAGTGAGGTGCTGATAGTCATGATCTGTCCACAGGGCCTTTGTACTGGCCGTTCACTTTGCCTGGAAGACTGTTTTCAGTCTTCGATGGAAGACTGATATCAATGTGGCTAACTTGCTCACTTCACAGGTGTTTGTTCAAATTTTATCTTCTCAGTGAATTCTAAGTAGATGGCGCCTACTTAGAGTCACAACTTGTAATCCTCATCACCCTCTCTATGATATATTTACCTTTTTGTTTTGCTTGTCGCCTGTCTCCTTCCACCAACATGAAAACTTGATGAGGGCAGGGAATTTTGCCTGCTTGTTCACTTCTGCACCCCCAGTGGGGATGGGCCAGCACAACTATGGGCTTCATGGTGGATTTAAGTTGAGGTGGTGTTCTGTAGATGTCCAATACATCTTGGAGCAACTGCTGGGGCTGTTCTAGGCTAGGGTGGGGAAGAGGTGGGAATGCCCGGCCAAGTTCCAAGCATCTGGCCCTCACAAGCCTTCCAGGGCTGGATTAAGGCCTTCAGCGGCTTCAAGATTATGGCTCCTCTACCCCAGCAATAAATAAAAACAATTGATAAATCATAAAGTAAGTATAAGGGAGGTCCACAGAGTTCTAATTTTTCTCATGTTGACAATTTAAATAATATTTCTGAGGTATAATAAAATTACTGAGGTATAATTTACATGCAATGAAATGTATCCATTTTAAGTGTACATTTTGATGAGTTTTGAAACTATTACAGCAATGTAACCACCACTACAATCAAGATATAGAATTTTCCATCCCCCCAGAAATTCCTCTCAATGCTCTTGACAGTCAGTCTCCTACCATTCCCCACCCCAAGTAACCAATCATCTCTTTTCCATCATTATAGATTAGATTTGAAGTTTCCTGAGTTTCATGTAAATAGAATCATGTAGTGTGTACTATTTTGCATCTGACTGATTTTGCTTAGCATAATGTTTTTGAGATTTTATCCATGTTGTTGGATGTGTCAGTAATTTTTTCTTTTTTATTGCTGAGTAGTGGTTCTTTGTGTAAATATATAGAAATTTACTTAACCTTTTGCATGTTGATGAACACTTGTTTTTTTTCTCCCTAGTTTTAGACCATTACAAATAAATCTACTATGATATTTGAGAGCTGGTCTTTGTGTGTTTCATTTTATTCACATGTTTTTCATTTCTCTTGGGTGAACATGTAGGAGTGGAATTGCTGGATTGAATGGTTAGTGCATGTTTAACTTTATGAGAAACTGCCAAAATGTTTTCCAAGGTGGTTGTACTCCCACTAGCTGTGTATGAGAGTTCCAGTTGCTCCACATTCTTGCCAACATTTGATATTGTCAGTCTTTTTAATTTTAGCCATTCTAGTGGCTGTGTAGTGGTATCTCACTGTGGTTTTAATTTGCATCTTTGGAATAACTAATGATGTTGAGCATCTTTTCTCGTGCTTATCTGCCACTCATATATCTTCTTTGGTGAAATATCTGTCCAAATCTTTGCCAATTAAAAACAAAAACAGCTTGACTACCTTATTATTGAATTGTAAAAGTTCTTTATGTGTTTGGGCTATGGTGTGAGGTAAGAGTTGAAGTCAATTTTTTTTCATATGGGTTTCCGATTGTTCCCGTACCATTTGAGAAAAATCATCCTTTCCCCATTGATTGCCTCAGCACTCTTGTCCAAACACCGATAGACTATATATATGTGGTTCTATTCCATTTATCCATAGGCCAGTACCACATTGTCTTGATTACTATAGGTTCATAGTAAGTCTGGAAACTAAGTAGTGCAAGTTCTCCTACTTCGTTCTTTTTTTCTCAAAATTGTTTAGACTATTCTAGGGCCTTTGCATTTCTATATTTGTTTTAGAATTAGTTTGTCAATGTCTACAAAAAGTCTACTAGTATTTTGATTGCAATTGTATTGAATCTATACACAAATTTGGAGAGAACTGACATCTTAACAATGTTGATTCACATGCTGTGTGACCCTGGACCAATCACGTGTCATCTCTGAGCCTCTGTTTCCTCCTGGTCCCTGGGGGAGAGGTTTTAGTGAGCAGGCAAAGCTGAGCTGAGCAGTTCTGGGCACACAAGGGAGTGGGTTCAGTGAGTATTTGGGTGGGGAGGCAGGGAGCTGCAAGCCAGCAGAAGGTAGCAGGGCCATGGGGGCTGCCCCAAGCAGGGGTCAGGTCCCTGGGCTCGGCCCCACCTTACTTCCATGTTGCAACACTCCGGGCACGTGGTCTCCTCTCCCTGGGCCTTAGTTTCCCCATCTGTAAATCAGAGGTGGCCAGGGTTGCCGGCAGATTAAACTAGACCGTGGATGAGCAGAAGCTAAGAAAACCATCTGTTTTCTCCATTCCACCTCTGGGCTGCCAAGTTCGGCAGGCGAAAATCACATCACCATGCTGATTGGCGCCAACACAGATTAATTTTCTCCAACCTCAGCTGGGTCTTAAATGCAGCTCAGCAACCCCTCAAGTGGTCCCCAAACTCTTTCC
>NW_006772681.1:1606069-1615301 GCF_000442215.2 Lipotes vexillifer | reverse complement strand
CTTTCCCTTTCCACCCTTGCAACAGCTGCTCTGCCTGAGCCCCCCCAGCCCCGTGCCCCATATTCCCCCAGGCTCAACAGACAACCTGGGTTCCCGCTCCATGGAGGAAACAGGCCTTTGCGGGAGCTCCGGCTCCCCCTACTCCCATCCCAAACGTCTCTGGAGCCATCTGCCAGCACTTTCGTATGTCTAAGGCCAGCTGTCCCTTGCCCATCTCCTCTCGGGCCTCACACCCCCTTTCTTCTTCCTCCGAGTCCTCCCACTCTACCGGGTCTTTTCTCTCTGCCCATAAAAGTTCTCAGCGTCTCCCATCCCACCGCCTCTACCTTCAGCAGACCCCTCTTCTCACCTTCCTGGACAAGCATCTCCATCAAGCTGCCTCCATCCCCGCCTGCCATCCTCACCTTCTACCCCCAAGTTGGTGCTCCCAAGGGCTCCCAGGGGCTTGCTTGCCCACTCGCCCTCTTGGGGGCTTTCGATGTTGCCCACAGTTAAGCGGGACAGCTAGCGGGGGCCCCAGGCAGGATGCAACCTGCCCTTCCCGGGGAGCATTCGGGACCCCAGGAGGTTCACCCAGGACAGAGGGATAAAGTTTCCCGCTGAGAACTTAATTAATTCACCTCAGGCAGCTCAGCCCAACACTGAGGTATTGTTTAAAACTAATCCTGCCACCTGGCCTGGATCCCGTCAACATGGCCCTCCCCACGCCCTCACTGCTCCCGGCCTGTTTCTTCCCTCTGACAACAGCCTCCCTCTCTCCTCCCGCCCCGTCTGCCCCCAGTCCCCCTCCTCGGGCTGCCCCTTCCGGTCTTGCTCCGGGTCCTCCGGGCAATTGAAACCTTCCTGGCCAATTTCATCAGCCTGTTCGGCGAGGTCACAGTCAGCGGCTTAACTCGGCAACATCCGAGATCGCCAACCACGTTTTCTTCCTCAAATATGTTGCCCCTGGGTCTCCTCAGCGCCTACCTGTCTCCTGGTTTCCCTCCCCGTCTCTGGCCACCTTCTCCCCACCCTCTGTGGCTCCCCTTCCCTGCGCTCCAAGCCTCTAAGTCTTCTTCCTTCCACCTCCTCTCTCCTCTCTCTGCGCCCAGTTTCTGTGCCCAGTTCTGAGCACCAGATCCTTAGTTAAAGCTGCCCAGGGACTTCCCTGGTCGTGCAGTGGTTAAGAATCCACCTGCCAATGCAGGGGACAATGGTTCGATCCCTGATCCGGGAAGATCCCACATGCCATGGAGCAGCTAAGCCTGTGCGCCACAACTACTGAGCCTGTGCTCTAGCGCCCGCGAGCCACAACTACCGAGCCCGTGTGCCACAACTACTGAAGCCCATGCCCCTAGAGCCCGTGCTCCGCAACAAGATAAGCCACCATAATGAGAAGCCTGATAACCTCAACGAAGAGTAGCCGCCGCCAGCTGCAACTAGAGAAGCCCACACGCAGCAACGGAGACCCAACGCAGCCAAAAAAAAAGAAAGAAAAAGAAAAAAAAAGAATCCGCCTGCCAATGCAGGGGACATGGGTTCGATCCCTGGTCCAGGAAGACCCCACATGCCGCAGAGCAAATAAGCCCATGTGCCACAACTACTGAGCCTATGCTCTAGAGCCCCACAAGCCACAACTACTGAGCCCATGTGCCACAACTACTGAAGCCTGTGCGCCTAGAGCCCGTGTTCCACAATGAGAGACGACACTGCAATGAGAAGCCCGCACACCGCAGCAAAGGGTAGACCCCGCTCACCGCAACTAGAGAAAAGCCTGAGCACAGCAACAAAGACCCAACGCAGCCAAAAATAAATACATAAAATAAATAAATTTATATATATATTAAAAAAACTGCCCACTCTACCCATCACTGCCTCAGGGTCATCAGGTCTCAAACCAAACTCTTCATCTTTCCCCTTGAACCAACTCTTCTCCTTGAGTGTGTCCCATCTCAGTGGCTCCTGTCACTCAGTCAGTCAACAGGATTTATTGAGCATCTGCTAGGTGCCTGCCCTGGTCTAGGTGCTGTGATGCAACACTGGGACTGGATAGTGTGGATGTTCTGTCTACATCCTTTCAGATCCCTTTTGACCAATTTTTTGTGCCCCCCAATCCCCATCTTTGGTGTGTTTGGTTTCCTACAACTAACACCTACAGTTTTGGGGGAGGCGATTATTCTTAGGTGTCAGGAGCTTCTTTCCCCACAGGTATTAAGAACCAGAAGTGCACAGGGATTTACAGCTCCCTCCTCCAGCCCCATTATGCACCCTAAAATCCCTTAGCCAATGCCTGATTCGTGCAGGAGTGGGCAAGCCCAGCTTTCTTCCTTCCAGGGGGGACAACTTGGAGGTGTGCCTGACCCTCCTGAGCTCCCTGTGGGATCAGGCTGTGTCTACCTTCTGTGGGACCTGTCTGAGATGGCAGCCTTGCCAGGCCTCCTCCCCTTCCCTGTCCCACGTCCCCATTCTCTTACCAGTTTGTCTTGGGATCACTTCCTTAATAAGCCACTTGTCCATAATTCTTGTCCTTTGTTTTGCTTCTGGGGACCCTGACCTCAGTCAGTGGTGATCACAACAGCCAAGGTGGGACTTCCCTGGTGGCGCAGTGGTTAAGAATCTGCCTGCCAGTGCAGGGGACATGGGTTCGAGCCCTGGTCCGGGAAGATCCCACATGTCGTGCAGCAACTAAGCCCGTGAGCCACAACTACTGAGCCTGCACTCTAGAGCCCGCAAGCCACAACTACTGAAGTCCGCGTGCCTAGAGCCCGTGTTCCGCAACAAGAGAAGCCACCGCAGTGAGAAGCCCGTGCACCGCAGCGAAGAGTAGCCCCCGCTGGCCGCAACTAGAGAAAGCGTGTGCAACAACGAAGACTCACCGCAGCCAAAAATAAATAAATAAATAAATAAATAAATAAATTCTTTTAAAAAACCCCCACAGCCAAGGCTTAACAGATCCTCCTGAACACGCTTGCAGCCCCTTTCAGATTCTTTCACTCTCTGCATCCTCAGGGTCACCCCTGGTGTGGCCAAACAATGCACCCACTCCTCCCATATCCCAGGATACAGGCTCACCCATTCTGGTCCCCTCCAGCCAGCTCTCGAACACACATCTGACGTCTGATCATACCCTTCCTCCTCTCAAAACCCTCCCAGTCGACCCAGTAAGGACACGGACAAAAGACATGAACCACTACATACCCACAGGAATGGCTAAAATGAAAACAAAAAAAAATAAAACAAAACTTAATGATGGGCTTCCCTGGTGGCGCAGTGGTTGAGAGTCCGCCTGCCGATGCAGGGGTCACAGGTTCGTGCCCCGGTCTGGGAGGATCCCACATGCTGCTGAGCGGCTGGGCCCGTGAGCCATGGCCGCTGAGCCTGCGCGTCCGGAGCCTGTGCTCCGCAACGGGAGAGGCCACAACAGTGAGAGGCCCGCGTACCACATTAAAAAAAAACAAAAAGAAAAACTTAATGATATGAAGTGCTGTCAGGGATGAGGAGCAGCTGGAACTCTCATACATTCCTGGGGTCAATGCAAAATGGAACAGCCTTTGAAAACTGTTTACAGTTTCTTGTAAGTTACACATATATTTTACCATATAACATAGCAATTCCCTCCTGGGCATCTGCCCTAGAGAAATGAAAACTTTTTTCTACATAAACACCTCTACATAGATGTTTATAGCAATTTTGTCCACAATCGTCCCAAAGTGGAAACAACCCAAATATCGTTCAACTGGTAAAGAGATTAAAAAGATAACAACAAAAACTATGGTACATCCATCCAATGGAACAGTTCTCAGCAATAAAAAAGAACAAATGCTGAAACACACAACAACATGGATGAATCTCCAATGCATTATGATAAGCAAAAGAGCCAGACCCAGAAAAGCTACACGCTCTGTGATTGCATTTATATGATATTCCGGAAAAGGCAGGAAGAGAACAGATCAGGGGTGGCTAGGGGCTGGTGGTGCTTGAGGGAATTTGAGGGGTGGGAGATGAAATGGTGGCAGTTATGCAACTATATGCATTTGTCAAAACTGTATACACCAGTTCCATTCACGTGAAGTTCAAGAACGAGCGAAACCACTGTTGGGTGATAGAAGTCAGGATAATAATTACTTCTGGATGGTGGGTGCTAACTGGGGGACTTCTAGGAGGATGAAATTGTTTTTGTCTTGATCTGAGTGGTGGTTTCATGGAGGTGTTCATAATTTAAAAATCATTGAGCTGCACACTTCAGATTTTCCCGCTGTACTACTTGTGTACTAAGCTTTAATACAAAACTAAATATATTCAGCGCTCATCGGTTTTACCGACTGTTGCAAGTGGGCAAGGGTGACAGAAGGTGGGAACACCTGACCCCAGCCACGATGCTAGACGGAACCGGTACCTACGTGGGGCCCCATCACTATGGAGAGGCGGTTTAATTAGGTGTTGGACTTTACACATGTCCAATGATAATCCCCCTACCTACACCCTTGGCCCCATCTGGTCCCTAGTTGTCACATCCCTACTTGCTCAATGTCCCTGATGTGTCTTCTCGGAAAACTAGCATATCAAATTTCCCTTTCCAGAGATCAGGTTCCCACTGGCCCCTACCTCCCCACCTCTCCCTTTCCTGCCTTTCCCTTCTTGGGGTGACAGGGAGATTCCCAACCAGTTGTCCCCCCGACTCCCTCTCCTGACCAGCTCCTCTCACAGTGGTTCCCCAAAGCTTCCCAGCTGCCAAGCCCAAGGGTCACCATTCTTTCCTCATCTCCTCCATTCCAACCTTTCTGCTCACAGCCTGCGGGTGACAGCTCCCACCTTCCTGAAACGCCCTCCTCCTTCCCTTGGCACATCATCCTCTCCTGTCCCCCTGACCCCATCTAGACCTTCCCCAGTCACCTTGCTGGGCTTCTCTCCCTGCATCCAGCACCCTGTTCTAGCGAGGCCCAGGGAAAGGCCCCTGGATTCCTCTCCGCAGTGTGTCCTCAGCTTCGTGGACTGTGTCCTCACCTTTGTGGACTGTCTCCTCCTTCCCCGCCTGAGCTCTGGGTTAGATTTGGTCTCTGAGCTGTAGAACCGGCCACCTAAAGCTCCCTGGATGCCAACTGTGCCAGACACCTCTCGGTTCCCTCCCTGCTTGGGTGTACACAGATGGCTCAGGTATTCCTGTTCATCTCTTCCTTGGTCCCCAGAGCCACTGACTCCAGAAATCCTGCTGGCCTTCTGGCTCCTCCAGCTCACGTTTGGAGCCTGTCCTTTCTGTAACATTGTCTTGTCTCCCATTGCACTCTTGTTGGGCCTTCTCACCCCATCTCTTGTTGCAAGGGCTCCCACAAACAGATTCAACTCTGTGCCAGTCATTCTCTACAAGGCAGCCAGAAGGATCTTTACAAATGGAAGTCATATCTCAGACCCACGATGCTCCCCACTGCACTTAGAATAAATAATAAGCTCAATAAGCTTGAGGTACTTGCCTGTCCCCACATCATCCTTGCTCTCTGTTGCAGCCACCCTGGCCTCTTTGCTGTTCTGGGAACACAACAAGCTTGTCCTACTGCAGGGCCCTTGCTCTAGAGGCCCTCTCTTATGGGTTGAACTGTGTCCCCACAAATTCATATATTGAAGTCATAAACACCATTATCTCTGAATGTGGCCTTATTTGGAAATAAGGTCACTGCAGATGTAATTAATTATGATGAGGTCACACTGGACTAGGGTAGGCCCCTAACCCAACGTAACCAATGTCCTTATAAGAAATTTGGACACAGATATGCAGACAGGAAAAAAAACATATGAAGATGAAAGTGGAGATTGGGGTGATATGTCTGTCTACAAGCCAAGAAACACCAAAGATTGCCAGCAAACTTCCAGAAGCTAGGAGGAAAGCGTGGGATAGATTCTCCCTCAGAGCCCTTGGATGGAACCAAGCCTGCCAACACCCTAGTCTTGGACCTCTAGCCCCCAGAACTGTGAGCCAATAAATTCCTTTTGTTTAAATTTTTTCTGCTTGTTACAGCAGCCCTAGCAAACTAATACACTCCCTCTTTCTGGCATGCCTCCTTCCCCTGGTCCTCACATGACTCACTCCCTTGTGTCATTTAGATCTCTGACCGAATGCCACCTCCTCAGAGAGGCCTTCCCTGCTTATCCCATCTAGATAGCCTGACCCTTCCCCCACCTCACCAGAAAGGAAGATCTCTGGTCACTTTCAGCATTTTGCCCTTGTCCTGCATTTCATCATCACACCTATGATCACTGAAGGCCAAGGATGTAGTTATATGAGCTCTATGCGGTCAAAGGCTTTTGGCATCTTTACCTATACCCCTTGCATCTTTGCCTGGCATGTGGGTGCTGCCGGTTAATATCTCCACTTGGATACATTTAGCCAATCAGAAAATACTTAGTGAGAGGGACTTCCCTGGTGGTCCAATGGTTAAGACTCCGAGCTTCCACTGCAGGAGGCATGGGTTCAATTCCTGGTTGGGGGACTAAGATACCACATGCCACAAGGCACGGCCAAAAGAAAAAAAAGAAGAAGAAAAGAAAATACTTAATGAAAATCTATGCTGGGGAACAGGACAGCCTCAGTACCAGTCCTCATGGAGCACCCCACATGCAGGTGAAAAGACCCATACTAACAAGCAATCTTACAAAAAATAAGATATGAAGGAGACAGACCAGGTGCTTGCTGTGGCCTTCAAGGAAGGCTCCCCATGGGAAGTGATGTTTGGGCTGAGGCAGAACCATCGTGGGCGTTAGCTGGCTGAAGCAGAGGGAGACATGCACAAAGGGAGGTTTGTTCAAACAGTAGAAAGAGCATGTGCAAAAGCCCTGAGGCAGGAAGAAGAGGATAATGTGTGAGGGGTTAATGGGCCCTTGTGGTGGGAGTGTAGTGAGTGAAGGGCAGAGTGGTGAGCGATGAGGTTGGAAAAGAGGTCAGAGGTCAAAATCATGCAGTATGGATTTTATGCTAAGAGCAGTGAGGAGCCACTGATTGTCCAGAGCAGTGGAGGTTGTTTTAAGCAAGAGTGGACCTGGGGGAAGAGGTCAGGGGTTATCATAGTCATGGGCAGAGTGAGAATAACACTTGGACCAGGCAGTGGGGATGGAAATGAGGGGGTGGGTCTGAGAAATATCAGCTAGACTGAACAGGTTGGATTTGGTTCTGATGGTCAGGAGAGGTGTGAGAGGAGTGGGGTCGGTGACGACCCCTACATTTTAGGGCAAGCGAGACAGGTGAGATCAGGTGGGTGATGTTACATGGGTCTGGAGCCCAGCGCCTGGCTGGGTGGGCTGGATATTCGGGAATCGGCAGCAGTGTGTAGATGGTCTTTACAGCGATGTGTGGAGGGGGTGTGAGTGAGCAAAGGGTTCTGGGTCACCGTGAAGGACTTCAGCACTGCGGGGCTGGGGACATGGAGAGGGAGGGGAGAGCCAGGAGAGGGTGGCACCAGGGACCCCAGACAAGGCTGTAGAAGGGACAACGGTTGATGGTACCAAAGGCGCTGAGAAGCCAAGTAAGGTGAAGGCTGAGAGGCGGCTGTGGATTTGCCGGGACCTGGATGGGAAGGGTTTCAGGGTCTTAGTGGGAGTAGACCCGGCTTGCAGGGTGGAAGAAAATGGGAGATTTGCCACGATGTTGAGAGAGGCAGGAGCTGGAGGGGCGTGGGGTCCAGGGAGCAGCTACACAAGCATGTTTGGATGGGGTTGGGGTCCTTTGCCCAGGGAGTGACGGCTTAGAGATCCAGGAGGGAGGGGTGAGCCTGGGGAAGACCTGCTGACATGGGGTGGAAGGGTTCAGAGGCAAGGTGGTGCCCACCCTGGAGCAGGGGCAGGACCACCCGGTGGGAAGGGAGCAGGGTGGGGAGGAAGGTCAGTGTTTTGTGGAAAGTGGAGAGTGTATGAAATAGTGGCTGGGAACACGGAGCGGAAGCTTCTAGAGGGACAGGGAAGGGTGAGAGGCCATTTGTTCCTGGTGAGATGGGGCCAGTCTGCTGGGTCAGGCAATGTCCCCCACCTGACGTTCCTGTCCCTTGGGCCTCCTGAAGCCCAAGATGTCCTACATCGAATCCATTGTCTTCCAGTGAGAATCGCTCTTTATAAATGGTCCTCGCAGGAAACACTGAAGACACCCACCAGGTCTCCCAGGTGGGAGCACCCCAATGCTCTCCCTCCTGTACCCCTACCTCCAATGGGCCAACTCGTCCAGTACACCTCCAGTCCCTCCCCTTCAACCTGACACCAGCCCCATGAGGGCCTCAAAGATTCATAACAGCCAGGTGACAGGGGTGGCATCTGGGGAAGGAGCCTGGGGCTCTCACCCTGTAGATGTATTCATTTTCAACTACAAATACTAAAATGTACGTAAAGAGTGTTAGTGTCTTAGAACACTTTCCCAGGTTCCTCCTTTTCAGGGGCCATGGCACTTAGTGAGGCCCTCGAAAGCCACTTTCCGAGGCAGCAGGAAAGGGGGACTGGCATCGTGAGGGCGGCAGGGACTGCACTGGCCAGAGCTCCCATCATACTGTGAGGTGGTGTAAGGCCCGCCTGTGAACCCCTGAACCCATGGACTCTACCTGGCTCCCCAAGGATGCACCACCCCCGGTTCAGGAGGAACCCTGGGCCCAGTCCTCAGCCCTCCAACCTACGAGAAGCTTGTCTTTGGGGATGCCCACTGACACCAAAAGCCCCCTTGCTCTGGTTCCATAATGCTGGTGTGTATTGGACAATGGAGTCCTATGGACAGCGACCTGGGTCCTGGTGGCCTCCCGGGCATCACTATAGATAGAGAAGGTGGCCCATGGATCCTGAGAGTCCAACGTGGTCAGGGCCGAAAATGGTGGAAGCAAGGAAAGGTCAACCAGTGCAAGCTCTCCTCAAAACCCTACCCGCTGTTTCTACAACCAGAGGGACTGAAGCCCAGCGAGAGGGGCCACCTGCCTGGAGTCACAGAATGAGGCTGGGGGAAGGCACTGGGGGACACAGTGACCCCTGACTCTGAGCCCATCTCATAACCCCTTGGGCCTCCTCTCAGTGCAGCCCCTGCCTCTGCCTCTGCTGAATGGGGGAGGGGCGCTGCTAAGGTGAGGGGAGCAAACGCCCCCCACCAACTGTGAGAGGGGTCCGGTGGCCTTGGGAATGATGGCCCTGCGGCTGCAGCCTCACTTTCTGAGGCCACGGGCAGCCAGAGATTCAGGAACCTTCCGGTGGGCAGCCTGGTCTCCACCCTGCCTCCCCTCCCCCTCCCCTTCCCCCCACT
>NW_006772681.1:1591739-1605946 GCF_000442215.2 Lipotes vexillifer | reverse complement strand
CCTCCCCCTCCCCCCTGCCTCCTGTCCCTCAGCCCCAGAGGTTCCCTTCACGTCCCCTTGACACTCCAATTGGTTTCAGTAATTAAAAAAGAAGATTGAGCTGCATTTCAGACATTTCATTTCACGTCAGAAAACGTTTCTCGAGCAGCTGGCGGGATTAATTCGGCGGCCAGGTGTGGAGCGTTTCAAAGGCAGGGCCGGGGCTCCAGCTGTGGGGCTGGACAGACTCCGGAGAGTGGGAGCTGCCACCCGGCCCGGGCGCCCAGAGGGCCCAGGAGAAGGCCGAGCTCACGGTACTTGGCAGCAGGAGGACGATTTAATTTTGTTCCATTCAATGAAACACACATTCTCATCCAAAACTAATTTCCCTACACCCCACGAGCCCCCAGCTCCTGTGTCCCTCTGTTCCATCACTCACTCTGCAAGACATCCTTCCCCTAAGAGCTTCAATACTCTGAAATTTCTTTTTTCTGTGTATTTACAGCATTCCAGAATTCCACATAGTGACTTTTTCTTTTCTATCTCTGGAAGGATATGCTGGTTGCCTTTACGGAGGTGACCTGGGGGGACAGGGGGAGAGGGACCCGAGGGAGACTTTTCACCTGGCATCCTTTTGTAGGTTTTGAATTTTGAACCATGTGAATTCATTTTCTAATTAAAAAAAAAACCAATTTCGGGACTTCCCTTGTGGTGCAGTGGTTAAGAATCCGCCTGCCAATTGCAGGGGTCATGGGTTCGATCTCTGGTCCAGGGAGATCCCACATGCCTCGGAGCACTAAGCCTGTGCACCGCAACTACTGAGCCTGTGCTCTAGAGCCCACAAGCCACAGCTACTGAAGCCTGCGTGCCTAGAGCCCGTGCTCCGCAACAAGAGAAGCCACTGCAATGAGAAGCCCACGCACCGCAGTGAAGAGTAGCCCCCGCTCAACGCAACTAGAGAAAGCCCGCGTGCAGCAATGAAGACCCAACGTAGCCAAAAATAAAAATAAATTTATTAAAAAAAAAATCAATTAAAAAAAACACCCCAATTTCCATTAAAAAATAATACTTTTCTGGACTCTGCATGTCTTCCTAGCTCCCCTCGTCCCTCCTTCCTTCATGGGCAGACCCTTGCTTGATTGCCTCCTTTTTTGGGGTTCCCATGCCTTCCCCTGAGGCTGCTTGGCATAGATCCCCACGGTCAAGTCACCTCCCCTCACCCCTGGGGACAGGGCCCACTGTCGGCCACTCCACCTTTGGGAGGGACACTCCTCTCCTCACCTGCCCTCTGGCCCTCTTGGCTTTGCCTCGTGGCTTGCGGGATCTTAGTTCCTCGACCAGGAGTGGAACCCGGCCCCCACTCCCCCAGTGGAAACATGGAGTCCTAACCACTGGACCGCCAGGGAAGTCCCTGGCCCTGCCTTTTCAATCTCCCTGGTGGGCCCCTCTTAATGCTGGCGTGGTCTGGGCCACAGTATCACCCGTCCCTAAAGCTCCAACCCCCTTCTGGACCCGGTGATCCCCCGGGTGCACCCCCCCCACTGGCACCGGGTTGAGGCAAGTCAGGGCACTTCCCTGCCTGCGGCTGCTTGTACACCTCCCCACCCAGCCCCCCACCCTACCCCCAGCCTAGATCCACTGGCCTCTTGATCCCCATTTGTTTATATTGGGAAAGGGGCAGGGTGCTCACACCAACTTGTCCAGTTTGCCTGGCTTCAAATCCATACTCTGCCTTTCCTTGCCATGGGCAACTTTCTCAGCCTCTTGTGTCTGATTCTTCATGTGTAAATGGCTATATAAATGAGTTAGTAGCTGCCTTATAGGATAGTTGTAAGGATAAATGAATTAATATAAGTAAAACTCTTAGAAAAGTGTCCAGCACATTGTCAAAGCCCAAATGTGTTTGTTAGATAAAAATGTCCCAGCCGGAACTCCTGATCTCCCTCTTTTAGTGTTCTCCACGGCTGTCCAGTCCCTTTGGAAAGCCAGGATCCTGGGGGGGTCTTGCCTGACACTGTCCCCTCCTCCTCCAGTGTGCACCGCACCACCAACTCTGGTCCATTTCACCTCCTAAATCTCTTACCATCTCCACCCCTTCACTGGCCCACGATCCCCTGAAGTTGTTCTTATTAAGCTCATCAATGTCCTACTAATTGCCAAATCAAAAGAAAATTTTAAACCTTCATTGGTTTGGAATTTTCTGCTACATTTGGTCCTGCTGATCCCTCTCTCCTAGAAATGCTTCACTGGCTCAGTTTCCATGACAACCTGCTCTTGGCTCTGCTCATGTGGCCACGTGGCTCTGACATTTCCTTCTCTCCACTGCTTTTGTAGGCGCCCTGGGCTCTGCCAGCCCCTGAAATGGCGGGTTGGGGGTCCTCAGACTCTGGTGGGCTCTCTTTACCTCTCAGTCTTCCCAAGCCACAGCCATTGACATGGTGACCACCTTTGCTCTGTGCCTCCAGGTGAGATGTCCACCTGAGAACCAGACTTCTAGCCCTGACTCCCTGCTGGTCATCTCCCCTAGGTGTCTACAGGCTCCTCAAGGTCAACTCTGAGCTGTGGCAATGACCCCTCCATGGTCCACCTGCTTCTCCAAGTCCCAGTGAGATCTCTGCAAAACAAAAATCTGGCACAAGCTATTCCCTGTTGAATTTTCCAGTCTCGTTTTCCAGCAGTGCTTCTATCATCCCAAACTCCTGGGACACCCAACTTCCCCCAAGCACACACCTCACAGTTTCTGTCCTCCATGGAGTTCACGCTTCTCCCTCTGCCTAAAAACTTTTGCAGTCTCTTTTACCCTGGTCCCGAATCCTTGAGAAATCAACTGACGTGTCACCTTCTTTAGGAATCTTTTTCGGGACCACCTCCAAATTCTGGGTCCCCAAATGAGGGTTACAGTCCCCTTCATCTGTTCTTATAACACTCCAGGCTTATCTCCATGCTATTCAGAACACTTTGGTTGTAAGCAACAGAAGCCAAGCTTGAAACAACTCAGGCAAAAAGGGAATTTATTGGCTCAGGAAGGGCAAAGGTTCATCTGGGTTCCAGGGAAATTGAACGCAGAGGTGAGAGACTGGGGAAAAGTCCCTGATACCAAGTTGCATCCAATACAAGTCCTATTTTCTTATTTATTTATTTAATAGCTTTATTGAAGTATAATTGACATACAAATACTACACCTACTTAAAGTGTACAGTTTGGAAAATTTTTACCTATGTATATACCCATGAAACCATCACCACTCAAGATAATGAACATAACCATCACCACAAAAGATTTCTTGTGTTCTTTTGTCATCTCTTCTTCCCTTCCAACCTAACCCTCTCCCTTTATTCTCCAGGTAACCACTGATCTGCTTTCTGTCACTATGTATTAATTTGCAATTCCCAGAATTTTATATAAATGGAGACAAATATACTCTTGCTTTGTCTGGCTTATCTCACTCAGCATAATTATTTTAGATTCATCCAATTTGTTGTGTATGATAGTTTATTCCTTTTTAATGCTGAGTAGTATTCCATTGTATGGGTGGACCACAGATTGTTTATCCATTGGTCTATATTGATGGATATTCAGACTGTTTCCAGTTTGTGGCTATTACAAATAAAACTGCTATGAACATTCATGTACCGTGCTTTGTATGGTTACATGCTTTCATTACTTTGGGGTAAATATCAAGGAGAATGGCTGGATCATATGATAGGTGTGTGTTTAACTTTTTAAGAAACTGCCAAATTATTTTCCGAAGTGTTTGTACCATTTAACATTCCCACCCACGATGTATGAGAGTTCCAGTTGCTCTGCATCCTCACCAACACTTGGTAAGATCAGTCTTTTTAATTTTAGACATTCTAATAGGCATGCAGTGGCATCCCATTGTGGTTTTAATTTGCATTTCCCTAATGACTAATAATGTTGAGCATCTTTTCCTCTGTTTATTTGTCATTTGTAAATTTTCTTCAGTGAAGTGTCTGTTCAAATCTTTTGCTTATTTTTAATGGGGTTTTGAAAATTGATTTTGAGACTTCTTTATATATTCTAGATACAAGTCCTTTGTCAGATATGTGACTTGCAAATATTTTCTCCCAGTCTGAGGTTGGTTATTTCATTCTCTCATCGGTGTCTTTCAAAGAACATAAGCTTTTAATTTTGATGAAGTCCAACTTATCAGTTTATTCTTTTATGATCATGCTTTTGGCATCATATCTAAGAAATCTTGCCTAACCCAAGGTCACAAAGGTTTTCTCAGATGTTTTATTCTAGAAGTTTTATACTTTTAGATTTGACTCTTTTAATTTTTACTTTTATTTTTATGCCTGAGTTAGTTTATGTTGGGTGTTTGATATTGCAAAGAACAGAATCCCTGCTAATGTAATCTGTCTAGAAGGAAAAGCTTAAAAATCTTCAAAGGGTCCTCATTGTCTTTAGGATAATATCCTAACCCCTCTGGTACGGCTCAGTGGTGATTTCCTACCACTGAACTTGGTCCTTTGCTCTAGATATACTGAACAAATTGTGATTTATTTTTTTATTAAAAATTTTTTTTATTGAAGTATAGTTGATTTACAATGGTGTTAATTTCTGCTGTGCAGCAAAGTGATTCATATATATATATATATATACATTTAAAAATATTCCTTTCCGGGGCTTCCCTGGTGGCGCAGTGGTTGAGAGTCTCCCTGCCGATGCAGGGGACGCGGGTTCGTGTCCCGGTCCGGAAAGATCCCACATGCCGTGGAGCGGCTGCGCCCGTGAGCCATGGCCGCTGAGCCTGCACGTCCGGAGCCTGTGCTCTGCAACGGGAGAGGCCACAACAGTAAGAGGCCTGCGTACAGCCAAAAAAAAAAATTCTTTTCCATTATGGTTTATCTCAGGATATCAAATATAGTTCCTCGCGCTATACAGTAGGACCTTGTTGTTTATCCATTCTATATTTAATAGTTTGCATCTGCTAACCCCAAACTCCCAGTCCATCTCTCCCCCACCCCACCCCCAAATGGCAATATCTTGGGCTCAGTGGCCAGTGCAACCTTTTCTTTGAGCTTTAGGGCAGGCTGAACCAGATAAGCAGGCGGAAGCAAGACTCCACTTTCCTGCTTCTCCAGATACAAAGTTCTTTGAATATGAGAAGACAGCCAGGACCCCACTCTGCCATGTTCTATGGCTCAACTATTTATTTCCCTGTCCTCCATCAAAATTGTCCTGAGTCCCATGCCTTTGTGTTCAGGGTCCCAGCACGTTTCCTTTTAGTCTTTTTAAAATGTTTTTCTGTTATTTGTTTGTTTCCATAGCTGAGGTCATATCTGACATACATTTTGCACTCTGGTTTCTCACTTGCTGCTCCACTTTCATATCATAAGAATTTTCCAGATCTTTTGATAAAAATCATGATTAATTGAATAATAGTCCATTGAGTGAATATAAAATAATTTGCTTAACATTTCCCCAACATTTGATTATTTTTGTTGTTTCAATTTTTTTGTTTTTGTCATGAACAAGGCCATACTACATCTCTTTGTACATAAATCTTTGTCAATTTGAGATTATTTTCTTCTGATGGAGTGCCTTAAGTGTAATTACTGGGTCAAAGGCTGTAGTAATTTACATTCCCAAGAGCAGTATTGTTGGTTTCATCACACCCTTGCCAGCATGGGGTATTCTCATTAAAATTTTTTTCTTTACTCTGTGATGGGCAAAAAGTGTTATCTCACTGTTGTTTTAATTTACTTTTTAAAAAATAATTAGATATTGGAAAATAGGTTCAACCTATGAGCCATAAAAAATTAATTTTCTGTTGAGTGTCCCTCTCCCTTCACATTTATTCAGCAGTGATGTGAATTTTTAAAACTCAATTTGTATGGATTCTTAAACACCAAGGATATTAACCCTCAGCGTGACATCTTTAAAAGTTGCTTTCCGTGTTCCTAGACTGAAGTCTAAAATTTCAAACCTGTTTTCTCTTTCTTTCCTTTGTGAATGCTTCCCTTGCTTTTAAACCTAGAAGGTAGCACTTATCCAGTTTTGGATGAATATTCACTTCTGCTTTATTCAAGTGTGATTTTTAATTTAAATCTTTGATCCATCTGAACTTGATATTGATGTATGACATGAAGTGGAGAATAAGGTGGATTTGCTTTTCCAAACAGCTTAGCAATCATTCCAGCACCTTTTATTGACTAAGCCCTTCTTTGTTCACTGTTTTGGGGTGCCCGTTTTTAACCGTGTGGTGTATGGTAATACTTTTCTCTTGTACTGTGTGTGCGTACAAGTCCCTCTACCTCACCACCCACCCCACTGTCCAAGCTTCCTGGGTGCACTGCTCGTGGGGGTCCTGGGTAACATTATATAGAGTCTCTGACTTGGCTTTTAGCTTCTGTGCTGTGGGTTTTTGTAAGCCCATAGCGCAGAAAATGCTTGTGCAGACTTTTGTCTACAAGGGAACATACAGAACCAGAGCTGAGGTGAGAGCTTTTCAGGGTGAGAGCTGAGGCTTGAGAATGGAAAGACCCTGGATTCCGCACAGCTTAGAAGATTTGGAGTCAAAGCTAATGCAAGAGGCATCCTGGGATAAATCATAATGGAAAAGAATATAAAAAAGAATGTATATATAGGTATAACTGAGTCACTTTGCTGCACAGCAGAAATGAACACAACATTGTAAATCAACTACACTTCAATTAAAAAAAAAAAAACGGCTAACGGCAGAGGCAAAAGTTTATGCATAGATGGTAGATTGAAAAGACAATTCACAAGGTTGTGCTTGGGCCCCATGAAGGGGGCGAAGGCTTGAACCTGTGGGCAGGAGAGAAATCCAAGGGGATTGACCAGAACTTTGGCCCCAGGAGAGGCTCAGCCCCTAAGCTGAGTCCCAAGGAGGAATAAGATGGGGTCCCAGACAAGTCTGGGGATCCCAGAGCAGGTCTTAAGTCCAACATGGTGCTTACATCACAGAGAACACTGGCAGAGCACCTGGTGCAGCCTCGTGGGGGCATCTGAGAGCGTCTGAGGTGCCCACAAAGGGACTAGAGGGACCGAGTGAGCTGGTGGGCCTGGGGAAGTTAGGGAGAGCTGGGGAAGGTGCAGAACTCGTGGAGACAATGGCCTGTGGCTGCCAGCATGTGAGGACGGGCCCAGGAGAGGTGAGGTCCTGCCGGGTAAAGCTGCGCTGCCTATTTGGCCGGCCTGCGATCACGTGACATTCCCTGAGACTAGGGCCTGGACCCACACTTGGCCATCGCAGTCTCACTGATGTGGTTTTGAGTTATGTTTTGATGTCCAGGAGGGCTGGTCAAATCTCAAGCTTCAGGAAGCCTTCTGTTGAATGTCTTCTCTTGATGATCCACAAACTCTCTGTTCATCTTTCATAACTTTTCCTTCTGATTCTGGACTTGATTTCCGCTAGCAGTCAGCTTTGGAACAGCAGCTCCTGTCGGAGCTCATCCTGGGATGGAGAGAGGCTGGGATGCTGGAATCAGAGGCAGGGACAGCTGGCCACCAACACATTCTGAGGTTTTCCACAGCAAATGTCCTATGCTGGTCTCAGCTTCCTTCTCTATCTGCCTGACAGCGTCTGTAGCAACCACATGATGGCTAGAACCCCACCGTGTAAACTATAAAGACCCGTGCCGGCCATCTCTTCCATTCCTCCCCCGCCCCCTGCCAAAAACCCTCTCCTAACCTCTCATTCACTCTCCCATGCAGAACTCAGCACACACACAAAAAAGTTTTTCTGATTGTTCCATTGATCACCAACTCTTTTTGGCTAAAAGGTTTTGATCCTCCATTTTAGACATTTTATTTCAAGTCAGAAAATAATGTATTCAGCAGCCCCCAGCCCCCAGGCTGTGGGTGATGCCAAAATGGATGAGACAGAGTCCCGGCCATGGGCAGGATGACAAATTCCTGCCAATGTGAGACACCGTTAAGTCACAAAGGTCACATACAAATTCCCTGAAAGAAAGTGGGATGCAGGTAAAACGCTGAGTATTGAATTCTCTCCCGGGGGTTGGATGCACAATATTGCTCAGGATGGATCCCTCTTGTCCACGTGGCCTCATTTAGCTAGTTGCCCTGTCCTGCAATGGCTCACATCCCACAGGTGCCTTCCTCTGGGAAAATTAATAGGCGCATATCGCTCTTCTATTAAAACCAAAGCCAAATGAAAAATCCTGCACACTTTATCTACCCTTCCTCCTTCACAGGTAGACCCTGGATCACCCTCACCCATGACACCCCCAAAGAAAACTGGCAAAGGGCCCCAAAGGCCAAGTCCAGAGTAGCCAATCAGCCTTCACCTCCCCTGACCCTCTGTGCGTGGCCCGTGAGCAGCCACTCTGTCCTTCTGCCTGGGCTTCTGGGGACTCCCCCCATCGTGCTTTTCCCCCTCCGTCCCTCCTTCTCAGCCTCTTTTATCTATATCCAGCCCCCTAGATGCTGATGCTCGCGTGGGCTCAGCCTCTGTCCTCTGCTCATTCCCTGCATACTCTAGTCTTTAATTTCACCCATTGCACGAGCTGCTGCAGTACCCCTCCAACCCCCCCATGCTGGAAGCCCCCGCCAGTCCTCTTCTCCAGCCCCATCTCCAGAATCCAGAAGTTCAAAGGCACCTCATACTCCACACACTCAACAGACAGCTCTGTTTGTCCAAAATCTGGTCCTTCACTAGAGTCCCGCGTCTCATGGAAAGACACCACCAAACAGACACCTGGGCTCTTCCTCCCCCGCTTACTTGCACTTGTCCCCCATCTACAGGCTGCCTCGTGCCTTGGAGACTTGACCTCCCAATGGCTCCTGAATCCTTCCAGCTCTCTTCAAGTCTACTGCCAACGTGTTAGTCCAAGCCACAGCCCTGGTCTGGATCATGGATGGGAAGTTGCCCTCTACCAGGTTTCCCTGCTACCCTGCAATCTTTTCCTTACTGGACGCCAGGGTGATATCTTCAACATGCAAGTGGGAACATGTCACCACTATTTTAAAACTCCTCCATCCAGTGGTTAGGACACCGTGATCTCACTGCTAAGGGCCGAGTTCTATCCCTGGTCGGGGAACTAAAATCCCACAAGCCGCGTGGCGTTGCCAAAAAAAAAAGAAAAAAAAAGAACTCCTCCAAAACCCCCTCCATCACTTTTGGGATCAAGCCTCAAACCTTCCCAGCCTGCTGAATTCTCCAGCTGATTTCTTACCCTCTTCACCACCACTCACCCGCCTTCTTTCCCTTCCCTTCCCACGAGTCCTGCCCCTCCCACTGCAGGGCCTTTACCTGGAACACTCATTCTGATTCCCCTTAGTGGTGATAGCTGTTCATCTTTCAGATCTCTCTAGAAAACATCAGCTGACCCTCCCATCCCCGATTTCGGGCCCCCGGGGCTGCTCTCCGCACCATGCACCTCCCCTTTGTGAATATCATTTTTGTTATTATCCACTTACTCCTATGACTGCTTGATTCATGTCTATTTCCTCGTTTAGACCATCAGCTCCACATGGGCAGGCATGTGTCTGCCCTGTTCACACCATCTCCCCAACAGCCAGCCAGCACATAGGAAGGAGATACTCGGAAAATATTTGTTGACCTGAGTCGAAAACTTTCCCCTGAGTCCACACTTCACTTTCCAGCTCCCAAATAATCCTTGAGACTTTTCTAATTATCTAAACTTAATTATCTAAACTTCGGCAAAAGGGGCGTCTTGGCCAACTATCTATTATCCTCAGGCGCTGCAGTCAGGGTTCTGCTCCATCTCACCCCTGAAACCACTCTTGCTGAGGGCTCCGATAACCTCCTAATTACCAACTTCAGTGGATGTTTTTCCATCCCTGTCTTATTGGAATTCTCTGCAGGGTCTAATATTGTTGATCACCCTCTCCTTCTTGAAACGCTCGGCTCTCTTGGTTTCCATGACAACACCCTCTCCTTGTTTTTAACCCGTCTCTATGACGCCTTTTCCTTCCCAGTCTCATTAATCAGAGCCTCTGACTCAACCACCCTTGAAATGTTAGGATCCTGAAGACTCGATATTGTGAAGATGTCAATTTTCTCCAAATTAAGGTACAAATTCAATGCCTTCCTAATCAAAATCCCACCAGGGTTTTCTAATGGGAACTTAATAAGCTGATTCTAAAGGTCATAAGGGAGAGGAGATGGGCAAGAATAGCCCAGATAATTTTGAGGAAGAAAAACAAGTGGTGGGAACACAGTAGGAGGAAAAGGATTGAGTTTGCCCTACTAGGTAGCATAGGATAAAGCAGCAGTGATTAAACAGTGTGGCCAGGAACAGACACGTTGATCTATAGAACTGAAGAATTCTTACCATATTCTAGGACGGCCATTTCAAATGATGGGCATTGGTTTCCAGGAGCACGAAGCCTCCATTCCTCAACTCTTTGAAAGGGGCCCTCCCAAGCAGCCTCCCTCAAGTTGGACCATTTTCTTTCCTATTCTGATCATCCGTCCTCCCTACCTTCAAAACTTGTCTGATGCAGGTACCATTCCCTTAAGACTTGTTTTTTTTCTTTTTTCTTGGTTTTCCTATTATAAAAGTAATATATGATCTTGGAGGGTGAGTATATTGTATACTGTGTTCATTAGCTATTCTTATTCTTGCCTGTATTTTTGAAATCTATTATCATAAGAACAGTGATACCTGATCATTGCAGAAAATGTGTACAGTGGCTAAAGCATGAAGAACAGAAACATCTCGAGTCCCAGCACCCACAGTCATGTTCTGTGAAAATGCATCTGAAAAACACATCTTTTCTTAGCCTTAAACGCGTTTGTTTACAATAAATAATTTTATTATATATATAATTTTGCACCATCCTCTTACACTGATTATATGCTAAGCACTTCTCTGTGTTAGTCAACATTCTTTGTAATTATTATGTTTAATGGCTGCCTAATAATCTATTTAATGAATGAAACATAATTTGGTTAACCATTCCCCTGGGGTTGGAGATTTTGATGGCTTCTTTTTTTTTTTTTTTTCTCTGTGTTAGTCAACATTCTTTGTAATTATTATGTTTATGCCTTGCCTAATAATCTATTTAATGAATGAAACATAATTTGGTTAACCATTCCCCTGGGGTTGGAGATTTTGATGGCTTCTTTTTTTTTTTTTTTTCCTTTTTATTTTCCCTCTCATAAATAAAGCCACAGTGCAAATCTTTCTGCACTAAGCTTTCTTTCCTTTAGATCATTTTCTTGGGATGAGCTTCCTGTAAATGGAATTCCTGAGTCAAACAGTATGAACCTTTTTGAGGCTCTTCACACGTCTTAAGCACATTGCCTTCTAGAAAGGTCTTGCCACTTCACAGTCCTGCCAGCTGTGCATAAGAGGTCCCATGCCACGAGGACCGAGCCAGCACTGCCAGCCTCTTGTTCTGTAGTGCTCCTTCAATGGGCCCAAAGTGGTATCTCTCCATCCTAATTTACATTTGTTTTATTATGACTAAGTTCAACACTTTCAACTGAATTTGCCTTTTGAATTTCATCTTTCATAAATGGACTCTTGCTGCCTTTTATTGCCCCAACATTTCATTATGAAAATTCTTGCTGCTCTGTGAATGTTTTATTAATGAGAATTTTCAACACACAGAACCTAACATTTCCTATAGTCAATTATATTTGTATTTTCCTTTATAATTCTCTCTATGGCTGTGAAGGCTACAATGACCTCCCTCAATCACAGTTTAGATAATGAATCATTTCTACTTTTTTTTCTAGTTAGTAGTATAAGTTTTCCTTTTTTTTTTTTTTTTTTTGCACTGAACTCTTTAAATCACCTGACATTGATTTTGATCATTAGGACAGAGGGAGGTAAAAATTGCTTTGGGTTTCCTAAACAGAATAAAGATCATTTTGCTGCCCCACTTAGTGACAAATCCTTCCATTCTCCATTAATTTGTGATGCCTCTGCTCTTCTCAGAAGGCACAGTGATATTCCAGGGATCTCCACCTGGGTTTTCTATTCTATTCCATTGAGATGTTTTTCTATTTTTGAAAAAAATATTATTTTGTTTTATACTGCAGTATCTGTTAGGGTTAGAAGCCTTGAAATCTCTATTTATTATCAGATCAGTTGCCCAAGCATCCAACCCCCACGTCCAACTTCCTTTTGGGTATCTCACCTTGGGTTTCCCACAACACCACTTGTCCACACATACACGTTTTTCTAGCTAATTCTTCTCCCTGGAAGTCAAATCGTATCATTGTGCTCCATAGGGGTAGGCCAGTGGTGGGTACGGCCCTGAAATCTGGAGGCGGGGTCAGGAGATATGGATTTAGCACTGCCCCTGCCAGTCAGGCACTGTGACTCTGGATGCCTCAGTTTCCTTGTCTGTAAAATGGGCTTGCCATAACCAAATGAGGTGGAGAACATCAACATAGCTTCATTCTCCACTCGACAAATGTGTTTGAGGAGCAGGAATACCAGAATGGGAAGAAATGGCCTTCAGGGAGCTTTTAGGAGAATAAGTAAGAGTAAGGACTCTTTCAGCGGAAAGCCTTTCAAAACAGAGGAAAAACGCAACTGCTGAAGAAATGGTTACCAGGGCCATGAGGGAAATGAATGGAATGTTGAGGAAGGAGGTGGGGCAGGGATCCTGCTCTGGACAGGTGGCCAGAGAGGGCCTCCTCCGAGGGGACATTTAAGCCCAAAAAGCTGAGAGGAGGTAGGGGAGAGCTTTCCTGGGACCAGGGACAAAGTGAGCAAAGCCTCCAGGAGAGGAACTGGAGGAATTCGCTGTAGCCCGAGGATAGTGAGTTGGAGCAGCCACGGGGATTGAAGAGACGGATGGGCAGATCGGGCCTTGCTGGCCTAGAGAAAGGGCGCGGGCAAGTCACTGCGGGCTGCTGATGGGGAAGAAAATGACGTGGTCTCTTTTACTTTTTAAGCGTCTGCTTTTACTGCTGTGTGACAAGTGGATAGGTGAGCGGCAAGAAAGAAGCCGTGAGGCCCTTGCAGCCAAGGAGATGCGAGGCGGGAGGTGGCGGGAAGCAGGTGGGGGGGACGGGCGGAGGTAAGGGTCAGACTGGGGATGATTCTGGAGACGGAACGGCCAGGATTTCCTGGGACTCCATGGGAGGGGCGAGGGCAGGGGAGACTCGAGGCTGACTCGAAGGGCCGGGTTTGGGGAACCGGGTTGAAGCCCGGGCCTTTGGCAGAGAAGGGGAAGTCAAGCGGGGAGAGAAAGTTTTGGGGAAAAGAAGTTAGCATCCTTATTGGCTGTGGCAAGTTTGGGGTGGTGGTGAAGGACATCCGAGTAGAGATGTCAGCCAGGTAGTTGGGCAGGCCAGTCTTAAAAGGGCAGGGCTGGGGTCATTAGTGCCCACCCAGGGTGAGAAGATAGAGAAAGATGGAAAGGGCCCAGATGTGAGTCTTGAGGGAACCCAACACTTAGGTGGTGTGTGGAGGAAGCCAAAGAATAGACAGTGAGGGGGTAAGTTAACTGGGGGGTCTTGGTGTCATAAAGGCCAGGGAAAGGTGTTTTCAGGAGGGGGTATCAGCTGGGTCAGTTGCTGCCAGGAGGCCGAGCGATGTAAGGAGAGAAAAGCTGGATCGGGCAATGGGAGTTGTTGAAAAGAACAGGTGGGGATGACACCTGGCCAGTGGGCAATGCCATCACCTGTGAAGAGCTGGGTCCATGTTGGGAGGAGGAGTCCCAGCCCTTCCTCCTGTGCACATCCTCTGAGAGCCTCTCCCAGTGTCCAGCCATGGAACTAACCTGGTGACATTTCCAACCCCCAACCCTTCCACCCCCACCTACACTAACAGCTTCTTTTGCCTCTAATCTCACTCCCTCAGAAGTTCTCCCAATGTCTTTTTGGTAAAAAGAAAAAATTCTGAACCTCCATTTCAGACATTTGATTTCAAGCAGAAAATAATTATCCTGCCTCTACCTAGCTCGCTGCCTGTTGCTAAGTACCAAAAGGCACAAAAAAAACGAATAAAGACATGGCCCCAGACATGAGGCAGGATGAAACCACTGCTAATTAGAGCTGTAGTACTACTCAGAGGGCAGAGACAAAGCCTCCAGAGAAACATGGAGATCAGGTTACTTGGTAATATGTACATGATTTAATTTGCCCCTTTCCACAAACACAACTAATCCCTTCACCTATACACTTAATCCCACTGCTCTGGGACCCCTTTTACCTGTCCCTGCTTTTCAAACTCAGGCTCATACAGCCCTCCTCTCTCCAAACGCCAACTTGAAAGAAACACACCTTCTAG